>NC_064818.1:77381122-77480896 GCF_023721935.1 Panthera uncia | reverse complement strand
ATGTTCACACCAGATGGGCAGAGAGGGGAAATGTTCACACCAGATGGAGAGAGCGTGGAGATGTTCACACCAGATGGGCAGAGCGTGGAAATGTTCACACCAGATGGGCAGAGCGTGGAAATGCTCACGCTAGATGGGGAGAGCGTGGAAATGTTCACGCCAGATGGGCAGAGCGTGGAAATGTTCACACCAGATGGGGAGAACGTGGAAATGTTCACACCAGATGGGCAGAGCGTGGAAACATTCACACCAGATGGGCAGAGCGTGGAAATGTTCACACCAGATGGGCAGAGTGTGGAAATGTTCACACCAGATGGGGAGAGTGTGGAAATGTTCACACCAGATGGGCAGAGAGGGGAAATGTTCACACCAGATGGGCAGAGCGTGGAAATGTTCACACCAGATGGGCAGAGTGTGGAAATGTTCACACCAGATGGGGAGAGCGTGGAGGTCTTCACACCAGATGGGGAGAGCGTGGAAATGTTCACACCAGTTGGAGAGAGCATGGAGGTCGTCACACCAGATGGGGAGAGCGTGGAAATGCTCACACCAGATGGGGAGAGCGTGGAAATGTTCACACCAGTTGGAGAGAGCATGGAGGTCGTCACACCAGATGGGCAGAGCGTGGAAATGTTCACACCAGTTGGAGAGAGCGTGGAGGTCGTCACACCAGATGGGCAGAGCGTGGAAATGCTCACACCAGTTGGAGAGAGCGTGGAGGTCTTCACACCAGATGGGCAGAGCGTGGAAATGTTCACACCAGATGGGGACAGCGTGGAGGTCGTCACACCAGATGGGGAGAGTGTGGAAGTCTTTACACCCAAAGGGGACAGATGGGAAGTGAAAACTGCGAAGGGAGAGAGCGGCGAAGAAGCACAGGCCCTGAGGATGGGACCTGGGAGCTCCAAGGTCTGAGAAGTGGAGCCTAGGTTTGCGTGAGCTGGTTCTTGGAGTCCCGGCTGGGACTTGGGCAGGCCCGAGGTGCAGCTAATGGGTGCGGCACGGGATCCCAGGGTCCCCTAGCACTCACTATATTGTGGAGCCAGGGTCCTAAGGTGGAGCTTGTGGCCCTTCGTGGAGAGAGGGGAACACGTGGTGGGAAGCCAGCTGTGGCCAGCACAGTGAGTGTGGGAGGGGTGGCCCTCCCCCCTGCCATGAGCAGCAGCACGGCAGGCCTTCCAGGGTGCCAGGCACACAGCCAGCTCCCAATGCAGCAGTGGCCTGGCTTGAGCAGGGGCCAGCCAGTTGTGGAAGGCTTTGTCGCCTGGGGTGAAGGCTGTCGGGCACTGGCCTGGCAGGTCCGGAAGCTCGGGAGTCGGGCTGAGGTGGGCCTCCCACAGCCAGGGCAGCTGGGGCAGGAGAGAAACTTGTCCCTGCCACGTGGGTTGCTCCCGTCTGGTTTGGGGGCAACATAGGTCCTTGGGAAGGACGGACAAGTCCATCATTCATTCATTCAATTCTTTTTGTCTTTTCATCCAGGCAGCAGAAACTCACGGAGATGCTGTGTCAGGGACTGTGAAAAGCTGACCAGGGCCCTAGGCGCTCACAGCTGCAGGGGGAGACAGACAAACCGATAGGATCTTCCGTCCCAAGAGTGGCAGTGGCCGCACGGGGGTGGGGAATGCAGGGATCTGAGAGAGAGGGAGGAGGGACATCTGTGCGTGTCTGGTGTGGTCAGGGAGGGCGGCCTGGAGGAAGCAACACCCAGGCTGAGACCTGAAAGGGCAGTGGGAATGAGTGGTGTGAACTGGGTGGGGAGGGCTGACTGAGGTACAGGGAACAGGCAAGGACCTCTGGGAGCATGGAGGAGCCCGGCAGCATGCTGCGCTTTGGGGTCCTGGACCTCCTCCCCGCCCCAGGTCACGGAATTTTGATCCTTCCCCTCCCCGCGGTCATGGCTGCTGACAATCCCTCTCCTGGTGACGCCGGCCTTGGGCCTGGGGTGGGTCTGTGGCTGTGGCGGGGGAAGGGGCAGCTTTGCTGCGGGGTCTGCGATATCAGGAGCAGGGGACCAAGGGGTCATTGACTCTGGGACTGAAGTCCTGGGCGTGTCCTGGAGGCCACTGTAGCCTTAGGATCTGCAGGCCCCGGACAGCGCCTGGCCCAGGGGAGCCTGGAAACTCCACAGCCCGTCTAGAAGGAGGAAGGCAGCTGGGAACCCCAACAGAGTTGGCTGGGATTTGCATCCGAGAACCCAGAGATGACAAACGTCCTGCCCGATTCCAGGACTGGCCATGCAAGGGGGCGCCGGCTGGGACAGGGTCCTCCCCGTTGGCTCGTCCCGCCGGCCTCAGATACAGATGAGGAGCAAGGAGGTGTGGTTCCCTCCCCACGGTGGGCCAGGGCTCCCGCGATTTAACTTGCGTCCCTTCTGCTGAGCCCCGAGGGCGCAGATGAAAGACGGCGATGCGTCAAACAGGAACAAGCTGCGGGGCCCGGAAGGTGGTGTGAGGGCCGTAGGCGCCCGGCCCGCCTGGCCCCCTGCCCGCGGCTCCCACCAGCCTTGCAGCCCGCCCGGCTGAGGATCCAACGACACGGAGGCAGCACAGGAAGCCGAGCTGTTGGCGGGGGGCCTTTTCCATGCACGCGGCCCCTCGAACATGAACGCGAGCCCCGGGGTGCCAGAGACGGACCACAGATCGGTATCTCTCCGGGCTAAGCGGCCTCACGCCAGCGAGGTAGGAGTGTTCCAAGGAACGCGGGTCTTTTTCCAAGCAGGAAGGAGTGGTTTCTACACGTTCGCCCTCCTCCGCATCTCTCTGAGGCTCCAGGCCTGCTGTGTGCAGAGGGGAGGAGGTGTGAACGTCTACTCCATCGTCAGAGCATTTACGGAGCTGCCGGCAGGAAGAGCAGGTGCTCGAGGTTTGCCTCTGAATCCGCACCGCCGCGTCTGACGCTGGGTCGGTTCTGGGGGGCCCCGCTCCCCGTCAACGGTGCAGCGCGAGCCTCTTCCCGGGGAATCACCGTCGCCAGGCGCGTGGCTGGCCTTCAGGGAGCGACACGAGCTCTGATTTGCTTTCTCTCGGCAATGGTGTGCGTGAGCTCCCCTCCACCGGCCTGCTGGCAGCGTGAGCCTGGAGACGAAGTGTTTTGAGAGCAGAGCGGAGAGGGCTGCATCTGCAGAGGGGGCTCTGGGAGGCAGCACGCACCGGGGGTGGGGGCCAGCGGCCGATAAATCTTGGACGAGGTCAACAGCAGGAGGCAGGGATGGGCGGAAGCGGGAGGGCTGGGCCAAGAGACGTCAGCAGACCTTGGCCCGGGATCTGCAGTATTTTTATTGAGAACCATCAGGGGAAACCCTTCCAAAGGGTGTGGACAGGGTTGGCGGCATCTGGCAGCTACTTTGCGGGCAAGAGGTCAGTGGAGGGAGGTCATGAGGTCTGAGAGGGGTCCCCGCCCGCCCCCCGCCCTGTCTTCATCAGGCCGGAGCAGGGAGGTCGGAGGATGTCTCAGGGATGCCCTGGGGAGCTGTCTGTAGTCTTGGCGTGCGTGCAGATCCCGCCCGGCCACTTACCAACTGGACACGGGGCCCCGCCACCTTGAGACTGGCTTTCCCTGTTGCGGGATCGTGGAAGTAAAGACAGCGGTAACCCCTGCCCTTGGCCACGTGCTGTGTGCCAGGCCCTCCGCACGTCTCACCTCACGTGATCGCCCCGTCCCGGAGGTGGGTCCCGACTCATTTCCGGGAGGGCTCAGATGAGGCCAGGGACGTTCATTAACTTGCTCAAGCCCAGAAACCGGGAATCTGGACCAGGTCTGCCTGGCTTCGAGCCGGGGCTCTCTCCGTGGGCCTGCGCGGCTCTAACGTGGGTGGCCGTGCCCAGCTCAGTGCCTCACACGCAGCGGGTGCTCAGGAAACGCTGGCAGAAACCTTTCGCCCTGCCCTCCTTGAAGCCTCTCTTTCCTCCTCCCTCTGGGAGCACGCGGTTGCACACACCTTCGCAGCGGCCTTACCTGTGCTCTCCCGTGCAGGGCGGCCCTGCTCCGGGGAAGTGGCTTCTACCCCGTGGCTGCGTTTCACAGCCCCCCAGGGTAGCTGACGTGGTGAAAGACGGGGGCGCAGGGAGGGGGAAAGGGGAGCTAGCGCTCAGCGGCCAGAATGTCAGTCGTGCAAGACGAGAAAGTTCGTTGAGATCTCTCACGCCACACTGTGCGTGTGGTTAATCCTACTGTCCTGTACACTTAAGTGCGGTTGCCATGGTGACTTTGATGCCGTGTATTTTTTTTTTCTCCCGTAATAAAAACAAAACCCCAAAGCTGGATGTGCGATCTCTATCGAGAGGGCTCCCAGGGCCGAGGGGAGGGGAGGGCTGCAGGCTCTGGGTGGAGCCTTGGGCCCCGCGTGAGCCTGTGGAATGGTGCCCCGCCGGGAACATCGACTGTGGATGTGGCTTGAGCGATAAGAGGCCTCAGGTGCTGCTGTGTCAGGCCACTGAGACTCTGGCTTGATCCGTGACGGTAGCTCGTGTCTCCTCAACGGGTCAAGGGGGCTTCAAGATGAAGACCGGAGACCCCTTTCCCTCTGGAGTTCACAAGCGTCTGAGGGGACAGCGAACATGAGAGGCTGTGACCCAAAGTGGGTGAGTACCTTCAGAGCCCAGGGAAGGACGTGGGGAAGCAGGAGAAGGTCTCATCGGGGGCTAGGGAAGGATTCATGGAGGAGGTAGCCAGGGAGAGGACACTTCAGAGCTGCTAAGGGAGAAGAGAGGTCTCTTGGGGAGGGAGCCCCATTGAGCAAAGCATGAGAGCTGAAGTCCAGGCAATGTGTCTGAGGACCCGGGGGTGGGGGGGGGGCAGTGCAGCCAGCTCCCGCAGGACTGAAGAATGTGAGCTTGATTTTGTAGGCAACGGGAGCCGCAGAAGGTTAGTGAGGGAGAGCATGCCAGAAACACTGTGCTTCAGGCAGGCTTCTCCAGTTGCCGTGGAGAGGCTGCCTGGAGCAGGAGAGGTTAGATGTGGGAGACCGGAAGGGTGGAGGGGGTGATGGAGGGGAGGAGCCCAAGAGACGGAAGAGGGGTGGGGGGCACAGGGAGGGAGCAGTGGGATGCTGGGGGAGCCAGATGCTGGAGGTTTGTTGGTCCCAATGTAGACGAATGTCCGTTGCTATTACCGGAGGCCGGGTCCTGAGAATCAGCGCCCGGGCTCTGCGCTTCTCTTTGGCAAGGCCTAGGAGCCTGTCACCGCCCGTGTGTTGGCCCCTGGAGCCCCGCACGCCTCCTGCCCCACGGGCGCCCGGTGGAAGCCTCCTGGCTGGAGTGACTGCAGAGCCTCAACATGTATGGCCACGAGGTCAAGAAACTGACGCTGAAACATGCCCTCAGAGAGCATCCATGGTTTGTTTATTGCCTTTAAAAAAATCTGCAGAATTTGCTTGGCTTTTCAGCATTTACGAGAAATCTACCTTGCAAATAAGTTTCCAAAATAACCTCTCTCTCAGCTCCGCACTGCGCTCACCATCTGCGGAGCCAGGGTGTGGATGTGTACGCACGGCCTGAGGGTCCAAGCCCGGGACAGGCTTAGGTCAGCGGGGGAGGGACGAGGCAGGACTTGGAGGGTCCTCCCGGTCGCTGTGAGAGATGGCGTGTCACGGCCCCTGGTACCAGGGGCGTAGGCCTGGAGGGTCAAATGCCAGGGGACGGAGGAAACGGCGTGTGCACGGGGGTTCCATGAGAACTTAGGGCTCCCCCAGGCAGAGTGAGCCCTCAGAGGCAGACCCTCTCCCTGCCAGGGCTCCGACGTGGTCACCCGACCTGCTCGCCCAGGCCTTGGCTTCTTTTCTCCTTTCCCACTGACCATTCCCCATGGCCTTAGCTGTGGGGACAGGGAGTGGAGGCTGTCCGTCCTTTGCGGGGAGAAGAAAGGTCCTGAGTGGCTGCGGCACAGGGAAGGAACGATGATGAGCCCCCGGATGCTGAACAACCCTTCAGACCGCACGAACTGTCTCAAACTGAGCCGGGCTCCTTCCCCAGACCCGTGCCCTCTGACTGGGGTAACCCCTCTGTGCATCGAAACCCGGCGTTGCCCCAGCCCCTCCGTCGTCCCCACACCCACATTCCATCAGGATGCTGATGCCAACCTGGAAGGTTCTCCGTTCCGTCCGCCCTCGCCCGCAGCAGCTCCCCGCCGGGCTGTGCAAACCTCTGAACTGGTCAGCCGGGTCATTCTCTCCTTCCTCCACACTGTCCCCGGGGGGATGCTCGGGAAACCCGTCTGCATGCCCGGCCGTCTCACTGGTGCTTAGATAACTTCACTGACGCCTTAATGTGCACAAGATGAATTTCCGTGTTCAGGGGGAGGGCGTCTGGATCCTCCTGTTCCCACGTTATTCACAAAACTTTGCCCCTCTGTGGTCCCCCGGGCCCACGCGCAGCTCGGGGTATTTCCACGAATCGCCTTCTCCTCCGGGTGGAATGCCTCCACCTCCCCCCCAACCCCCTTCGTCAAGGACGCCGGGCGATGGGTGGGGTCGCCAACCCGGAGTCGACGGCAGATCTGCACGGGAGTGACACCGCGGCACGCCCTTCGGTGCGGGGCCTGGCGGGTGTGTACGTGTGCGTGATGTGTGCGCCTCTGCCCTTCCAGCCTCCTCCGGGCTGCAGCCTGAGGCAAGTGCACCCTGTCTAATACCGCCAGCTGGGCCCGCGCCCCGGCTGGGCCCCACTGCAGGACATCTAGTCACGCTAGCCAGCGCCGCCGCAGCTCAGAGACGTGGATGCTTCCACCCAGTGAAAGATCGGGACACCGAGGGTTAGCAAGGCGCCTCACAGGGGTTCGCGGCCGGAACTAAACTTGGGCATCTGACTCTCAAACTGTGTCCCCTTCTGTTACGCTTTGTGTCCCTGGGGAGTCACAGATGCCGGTCTCTCCTGCCTTTTCCCCAGCTGCTCCTCGGAGGCCCTTATGCCATGTGGGCAGCCCACACGTGCCAGAGGCTTCCTCTGTGCCCGAATGGGGTAGACTACGAAAGTGGCCACGGATGCTTCCCCTCCCCCATTCACACCTCCTTGACCTGTCACTTGGGGAGCCCTCTCATCCTACCTCTGGGTGTGGCCATGTGACTTGCTTTGGCGGATGGGATGTTAGCAGACGTGTCTTAAGTGGAGGCTTGAGAAGCATGCACAGTGGGACTGGTCCTCTCTTGCTGCTCTTGGAACTCTGCTCCCTTGTGAAGAAGCCCGGGCCAGCCTTCTGGAACACGAGAGACCCATGGCCCAATTACACCTGTTCCTCATTTGACAGCTTGCCAACTGCCAGACATATAAGTGAGGCATCCCGGACCATCCAGCCACCGGCCGCCCACCAGCTGACCACGGACACAGGACAGAGCCCAGGCGGGATCAGCGGAATCAGCTCAAACACAAGAACTGCCCAGCTGACCCACCAAATCATGAGCTAAGTAAACACGTGTTGTTTTAACCACTACACCTTAGGGTGGTTTGTTATGCAGCAAAAGCTAACTGATGTAAGACATTGTATTTCAGTTATTATTGTTGTGTAACAAACTTAACTTAGACCCCCAAACTTAATCGCCCGAAACGACCATTGTATCATGCTCATGATATGAGTCAGAGATTTGGAAAGGGTACAGTGTGAATCACGTCTTGGCTCTGTGCTGTCGGGAGCCTCAGCTGGGACGACTCAAGGGCTGATGACTTGGGGTATTGACGGCTGGGGGCTGGAATAATCTGGAGGTGTCTTTGCTCACTCCTGGGAGTTGAGATTGGTAGCTGGCATCTCAGTAGGAGCTGTCTGTGGGAGCAGCTACACGTGGCTTCTCCATGTGGCCTGAGTTTCCGAAAGCCATGGCGGGTTTCCAGGGAGCCGGACTTTAATGGAGGCCCAGAGCTCCAAAGGCAAGGCCACCTGCTAATAAGGAGGAGGCTCAGCGCCATTCATGACCTTGCCATGGAATACTACTGGGCAATGAGAAAGAATGAAATCTGGCCCTTTGTAGCAACGTGGACGGAACTGGAGAGTGTGATGCTAAGTGAAATAAGTCAGGAAGAGAAAGACAGATACCATATGTTTTCGCTCTTATGCGGATCCTGAGAAACTTAACAGAAGACCATGGGGGAGGGGAAGGAAAAAAAAAAGGTTAGAGGGAGGGAGCCAAACCATAAGAGACTCTTAAAAACTGAGAATAAACTGAGGGTTGATGGGGGGTGGGTGATGGGCATTGAGGAGGGCACCTGTTGGGATGAGCCCTGGGTGTTGTATGGAAACCAATTTGACAATAAATTTCACACTAAAAAAATAAAAAATAAAAATTAAAAATTAAAAAATAACTTTTTAAATAATAATAATAAAAAAAGGATGTCACACGGCATCACTTCTGCTGCCTCCCGTTGGACACAGGCCAGTCGTCAGGTCTCTGCACCCCCACTGCCTCCTAATCAGGGGAAGGGAATTCGGCTCCTCCTTGACTGGGAGCAGCAAGGTTCCAGATGAGCATTCGGGGCGGGAAATATATTGCAGTCACTTTTGGAAAATACAGTCTGCCGCCCATTATCTCACCCAATTCCTGCAATAACCCGGAGAGAAAGGGAGGCACCGTTGTTCTCCCCACTTCTTGTGAGAAGCAGAGGCTCAGACAGAGGGTCACGTGCTCAGGGCCCGGTGTCAGTAGCTGTCGGACCTGAGACCAACCTCGCCACCTTTCCTGGCTGCCTGTTGGTCCTTGGACCCATGTCTTGGTGTCCCTTCTCCTTCTACCCTTTGAGCTTCATGCTTTGTCTCTGTCTTGGGTGGGATGCCTTCTAATAAGCAGCTGCATTTCTCAGTGTCTCTCTTGACCGTGTTGGGGGTCCCCGCAGGCTCCCCAATCCCATCCCTAGAGGCCAGGGGCGTGGTTGTGGTGGGCAGAGGGAGGAACTCTAATAAACATGCTTGACCGATCACCACTCTCCCTCCTTCTGCAAAATAGATACAGTTTGGAGGTCCCCAGGAGGCAACTTGAATTTAAATCCTAAGAGGATGGGGCGCCTGGGTGGCGCAGTCGGTTAAGCGTCCGACTTCAGCCAGGTCACGATCTCGCGGTCCGTGAGTTCGAGCCCCGCGTCAGGCTCTGGGCTGATGGCTCGGAGCCTGGAGCCTGTTTCCGATTCTGTGTCTCCCTCTCTCTCTGCCCCTCCCCCGTTCATGCTCTGTCTCTCTCTGTCCCAAAAATAAAAATAAAAAATGTTGAAAAAAAAAATTTTTTAAAAATAAAAAAAAATAAATCCTAAGAGGATGGAAACTGGGGTTACGTCTCTGGACTTTGGAAGATTTATTTTTTGTGTTACAAAAACCACCACTACTGAGTATTTGCGGTCCTGTTTCCTACCCAGACCCTCCCGCAAATCTCCAGCTTTGCCTACCGGCATTCCCCTCCCTACTTCTTTTTTTGTTTTTTAATATTTGTTTATTTTTTTGAGAAAGAGAGTGTGAGTGGGGGAGGGGCAGGGAGAGAGGGGGACAGAGGGTCTGAAGCCGGCTCCATGTTGACAGCAGCGAGCCAATACGGGGCTCGAACTCATGGACTGTGAGATCACAACCTGAGCTGAAGTTGGATGCTCAACCAATGGAGCCACCCAGGCATCCCGACATTCTGCTCCCTTCTTAAGGGGAGATGGGAGGACCCGTATGGATAGCAGTGCCCTGTGGGCTTTTTAAAATATTTATTGATGTATAAAATATATTTAGGATATGTGTGGATGGACAAAATGTCCATTAATGGGAGAATGGGATAGGGCTGTCAGGTCAAATGCAGGATTTTCTATTAAACTTGAATTTCTGCAAAACAATAAGCCCTGTGGCTATAAGCAGGTCTCCCACTTATAAAAGGGCACATATGGTCAACGTACAGTTTGATGAATTTTCACAGAGGAACTCGTCCTGTGTCACCAGCAGCCATATCAAGAAACAGAACTTTCCAGGCTCCCAAAATGTCCCTCGCGTCCCCATCCAGGAACGACCCATCCCCTCACTATCCCGGCCTTTAACAACATAAATGAGTTCTGGCTGGTTTTGAATGTCATATAAATGGAACCACTCTGTCTGTAGTCTCTTGTGTCTTGCTTCTTTCCTGGATCATCACGTCTGAGAGATCTATCCGTGTCATGCATGGCAGCAGTTCATTTGGGGTAATAATTACTGTATGAGCCACGCTTGCACTCAACAATTATTTGTTGTTTCTCTGAAATTCACATTGAACTGGGTGTCCTGTAATTTACGCGGCAACCCCGTTCGGTTCTTCTGTTAAATGGACACCTTGTGGTCTTCTGTTTGGGGCTCTGAGGAGCAGAGCTGCCGGGAATATCCCAATACGTGTCTTTTGGTGAACATATGGACTCATTTCCTTTGGGTGTTTACCTAGAAGTGGAATTTCTGGTCGTAGGGAATGTGTATGTTCGGTGCAGTGCATCCCGTCAGGAGGCGTTCCAAAGGGTACCATTTTACACTCTAACCAGCAGTGTGTGAAAGTTCCGGTTGCTCTATATCCTCGCCAATACTTGGCATTTTCTGCCCTTTTCTTTGCAGTCATTCTAGTGGGTTTGATCTGGTTTGATCTCATTGTGGTTTTAATTTGCATATCCCTGTGGATCACGAAGCCGGGCACTTTTTCGCAGGCCTCGTGCCCCTGTGGGTTTCCTCCTTCATGAATCGCCTGTTCTAGCATGTTGCCCTTTGTTCTGCTGAGACGTCTGCCTTTTCCCTATTGCTCTGTAGGCGTTTCTTATATGGTTGGCATACTAGTTATTTTTCAGAAGTATGTCAACTATCTTCTCCTGGGGAGTTTTGGGGAACGGGTGAGAGAGGATTCCTGGCTTGTTGTGGGTCGTGTAGTTGACTTGGAAGAGTCAAGAAGGAAGAGGAGTTTAACGAGAATTGCCGTGGATAATGGCTCTTCTCCAATGGCCTTTCAAGGGCACAGGTGAAGAACAGACTGTTTCTTTGAGCCCCTCACTCATTCTGAGACTGGGCCACATGGGGCCCTGAGCAATATTCAGATCTTGACATGAGGGCACAGAAAGATTTCCATTGTATTGAGCTGATAGTGTGTCTTGGGACATTTAATCTAGGAAGGTTGGAAGCACTTCCAAGAAATTCGTATATGTCCTTGGCATGAAGTCTGGTGCCTGTTTCCACCCCCTGAGGGGAGAGGCCATCCCTAAGAGAATGGGGATTATTATTTGTCACAGAGGGAAAAACCCTCCTCCAAAACACACACTTGAGAAGAAGAAAATATGGAGTATTTGAACACTAGAGGCATCTGAAAGGTACGCTTAATTCATAAATCAAGGCTGCACAGCAGATATTTATGGCAATTCTTGCTAGAGGAAATATTAAAATTTGTAAGAATTGTAAATGCTGTAACCCAAAATGCTATAGTCACCGGTCATAATTGATGACTTCCTCTTGAATGTATTGAATAAATTAATTTCATTGCTATACCGATGACATTAATATACTCTTATAATTAATTTAGTTCTGAGGGCTGTTGTGGGTGCCAAGCTTTCATTGGAAGGAGAAAATGGCCCCAGGAAAAAGGTGACACATGAAAAATAATTTTGAAATCAAATAAAGAATAACACTCTAATAAGAAACAGCAGGCTCAGCGGGGCCCTGTCATAAAAGAGAGCACACGCGGGAGTTGTCGGGAGGCGGATATTAAGGTCAGGACTGTGGGAGTGTTTCCAGTCCAATGTTGCTGAGTTTTCATTGGGATTTTTCACGTCCTGAGTCAGTGCTTTCAGAATGGCGTACGCGGAAAGCCTCCTTCTTCGGTGAGCATCACGGGGCGATCTTGAGACTGGGGCCTTCTGCCCACAGTCCTCGTCTCCGAAGCAGGAATCTAAGGGTTTCCAGAAAGGGGCAGCCAATGATCGAGGATGCCGATTTCTTTACAACTAAACAGCCAAAAAATAACATTTATGAGCCCTTTCTTTTTGCCAGGCACCGTGCTAAATTGTTTATGTTCATTGTGTCAACAGGATTGTTTCTTTCCTCTTATTTTTTTTAAGAGAGAGAGCATGAGCAGAGGAGAGGAGGAGGAGGAAGAGGAGGAGGAGAGAGAGAATCCTAAGCAGGCTCCATGTTCAGTGCAGAGCCTGACATGGGGCTTGATCCCACACCCCTAAGATCATGACCTGAGCTGAAATCAAGAGTCAGATGCTCAACCAACTGAGCCCCCCCAGGCGCCCCCTTGTTTCTTTCTTCTTTTAAAAAAATTCAGACGCAACTGTGGGAAAGAGAAACGATCTTTCTCTAATTCTGAACGGCATGAATTTAGGGCTCTGCGTGCCCACAGCAAATGCTCAGGAGCTGATGTCGAACAACTGGAAAGATTAATTGGAAAAAAACATCCCGAAATGCAGTTTCCCCTGATTTATGTTTCGTCAACGCTGTCAACCTTGATAGAGCATGAGCTGCACGCCAGGCCCTGGGAGGGTGCTGGGGGGGGGGGCGCTGCGTGGAGTGTGTGTGTGTGTGTGTGTGTGTGCATGTGGAGGCAGAGGAGGGCACACAGAGTGAACAGGACACTGTCCTGCCACCTGAGCCCGTGGCCTTGCCAGGGAGAGATTACAAGCCCTGCACACAGCATCCTTTTCCCTGGCTGTCAAACCCCCCCTTCAGCTCCCTCCCTCCCTCTCCCCTCCTCTACTGCCTTCAACTCCTGCCACCCAGGATTGCTGGGTTCCTCACATGGGCTCCCAGCTCCCCATCCACAATGTTTTTGCTTTGTCGGGCCCTTTGTCCAGAATACCTTCTCCTCTAGTTCGTACATCTCAGCCCTGCCCATCATGGGGCGGGTGGGAGGCAACAGTCCTGAAATCGTTGCAGACTCCATGTTATCTACCACCTGTCACTTCACAGCGACTTTGAAATGATCGCACCTGGTAGGCAGCCAGGTTGCTGTGAGTGCGTTGTGTGGACATTATTAAGGAGAAGCCTGTCGTATGCCAGTGTCTAAGATGATGGAGAGGTATGTTTTCTGAAATTGTTATGCATAAATCAGAAGCAAATCAGGTAGTGAAGGAAAAATGAATCTAGAGAACAGATAAAAATCATCTGCTGGGTGGGGGTCCAGAGTATGGAAGATGGGTGAGAACACCCCACGGGGAGGCGGGACCCCACACCTGGGGATGGTTTGCATAGCTGGTGACCTTGGTCAGGCTCCTGGTTATGGCTTCACACACGAGACTGCATGCACCTGGGGGAGGAAAGCCTCAAGTTCGCCACCGTGAGATGAATCAGCCCACTGGACAGCTTCTACTTCGGAATTTGGCAAGGAGACACCCAGCCATCTGCTCATCTTCTGAGGAACCCAGAGAGCTGCATGGGTAAACCTACCGTTTGTGGGGTCCTTGATCTTTTAGTCATGCTGGGCAGCTTGACACACAGGCTAATGTGTTCTCTGGCCTCACTGCTGTCTCCTTAGAGATGAAAGAGGAGAAGCGGCCTTTCCAAAGCCAGTATTTCCATTCTCAGTCTGGGTCCTTCCCTCCTGTTTTGGAGCAAAACGGTTACAGAGTGTGGAGGGCAGCATCCAAGATGGCCGCCTTCTGATGTTCATGCTCCATGCAGTTCTCTCTGTTTCTGGACTTAATGATTCTCTTCTAGCAGAAAAGATGAAATGTGACTTCCTGGATTAAATTATGTAAGACTGTAGCTTCTGCCTTGGTGTTTTGGATCTCTTCTCTCTCTCTCTCTCTCTCTCTCTCTCTCTCACACACACACACACACACACTGTCCCTAATCTTGAATCACAAGCTGCCATATTGTAAAGACACTCAGATGGAGAGACCCTGTTATAGGCTGAACTGCATCTTCCCGAAATTCATATGTTGAAGTCCCAATCCTCAGGATCTCAGAATGTGACTGTATTTGGAGATAGAGTTTTTAAAGGGGTAATTAAATTAAAATAAGGCCATTAGGATGGGCCCTAATCAAATATGACTGGTATCCTTATAAGAGGAGATTAGGGGGCGCCTGGGTGGCTCAGTCAGTCAAGCATCTGACTCTTGATCTTGGCTCAGGTCATGGTCTCATGGTTCATGGGATCGAGCCCTACATCAGGCTCTGTGCTGGGCATGGAGCCTGGTTGGAATTTTCTCTCTCTCTCTCTCTCTCTCTCTGCCCCTCCCCTGCTCACTTGCTCTCTTTCTCTCTCAAAATAAATAAATAAACATTAAAAAAAGAGAAGACATTAGGACACACACATACACAGAGGACCATGTGAGGACACTGGGGGAAAACCAGCCATTTACAGGTCAAGCAGAGAGGCCTGAGGAGAAACAATCCTGTGGACAGCTCCATCTCAGACTTCCTGCCTCCAGAATCATCAGGAAATAAATGCCCGTCGTTGAAGCCCTCAGTCTGTGGGACTTGTTATGGCAGCCGAGCTGACTAATACAGACCTATAATCATGTCAGTGAGCCTGGAGGCACATTTTCTGAAGGTTGCTGACAGCCACATGAGTGGGCTTAGAAGTGGATTTCTCAGCCTCAGTTGAGCCTGAGATTAAACTGTAGCCTTGGCTGATAGCTTTACAACTGCCTCAGGGGAGACCCTGACCCAGAGGCATGCAGCTAAGCCACATCTGGATTCTTGAGCTACATGGTGTCTCTTCTACACTGCGAGACAGTAACTGTGGGCTGTTTTAAATTAAGTTTGGGGGTAATGGGTTATACAGCAATAGAGACTAATATGCCTCCTTATCCTTCATGGCTAGAGCGACCATATATTTTACTGAGGACACCAAGTTGCTTTTGAGAGTGGAAGAAGATTCTAAAACAATTAAAATGTTGTATATTTTGAGAATATTTATTTCTTGGGGTGCCTGGGTGGCTCAGTTGGTTGGTTAGGCGGTTGACTCTTGATTTCAGCTCAGGTCATGATCTCGAGCTTTGGTGCCAAGTTCTATGCTGACAGCCTGCTTAGCATTTTTTCTCTCTCTCCCTCTCTCTCTGCCCTTCCCATGCATGCTCTCTCTCTCTCTCTCTCTTAAAATAAATGAATAAACTTCAAAAAAAATTTATTTATTGACTGACAGATTGGTTTTATTGTATCGGTGCTATAAATGGTTCTATTAAAAACAATTTGTAATAATATTCTTTCTAAAGCAATTAACATATTCATGTGCAATAAAGTAAAATTTAAGAACACTCTTCTATTGATTATCTGAATATAACAACAAAAACAGAATAGTGTACTTGAATCAGTTTCTTAAGCCATGTCTGTCTTTTTTGTTTATGTTTATTTATTTTGAGAGAGAGAGAAAGAGAGTGTGTGCGAGCAGGGGAAGGGCAGAGAGAGAGGGAGAGAGAAAATCCCAAGCAGGCTCCGATCTTTCAGCGTGGAGCTGGCCCCAGGGCTCAAGTATGAACTGTGAGATCACGACCTGAGCCGAAATCAAGATTCAGCTTAATTGACTGAGCCGCCCAGGCACCCCCATGTCCGTCTTTTTTTTTAAATTGAGTTTTTAATTTTAATTCCAGTATGGTTAACATACAGCATTACATTAGTATCAGGTGTACAATATAGCGATTCAACAATTCTATACATTACTCAGTGCTCATCATGGTACCTGTACTCTTAATCTCCTTCACCTTTTTCACGCATCCCCCCACCCACCTCCCCTCTGGTAACCACCTGTTTGTTCTCTATAGTTAAGAGTCTGTTTTTTGGTTTGTCTCTTTTTTTTCTCTTTGCTCCTTTGTTTTCTTTCTTAAATTCCACATGAGTGAAATCGCGAGGTATTTGTCTTTCTCTGACTGACTTCTTTCACTTAGCATTATACTCTCTAGCCCCACCTGTGTTTTTGCAAATGGCAAGATTTCATTCTTTTTTATGGATGGGTAATATTCCACTGTATACGTATATACCACATTTTCTTTATCCATTCATCAGTAGATGGACACTTGGGCTGCTTCCTTAATTTGGCTATTGTGAGCCATATCTGTCTTTAATATGATGTCGAGGGCATTTTTTCCCTCAATATGGTCTCAGAATTTTTATTATTTTTTTCACAAAATTCCCTATAATCTTCAAAGTGACATTTTTTGGTTAGTACATTTGAAATTATTGACACATTCAATTGACTCTTCATTGTACACTGTGCTATTTTTAATTGGGAAAATATTCTGTCTGCAGGTGTTTTGCAGGTGTTTTGAGGTTTTCAGGACAAATAAGGGATACTCTCAATGCTAATTTTTGGGCATTAAAATGCAAAAATCGTTCAGCTCCCACCTTTTACCAGGGACTGTCTTTTTACCTCCTTTCCGAGTACCTTTAGTCAACAAATATTTACATTAAACTAACTTCATCGAATAAATTGTCTTTATGATTCTCCTGAATGCTTCACTTAACTTAGATGCTACAAAATTATGGGCCTTTTCAGTTTCATGCTCTTCGAGGATACGGTTTAATTTTTTCTAATTAAAAGTAGGGGCTCCATCAAAAGATTCTTTTTATACGTCGAGATATTCTGAAGTGCCCTTACAGAATTTCAATACTGAGCTGTCATTAGTTAATATGTCCCATTTCTCCCTTATTTTGGGGGGATAAATTCCAGTATGTTTTCACTCGCAAACCTTGTTTTCAATTAGTGAGGTTCTTTCAAAGCCTCAACAACTGAAAGTTGATGTGGTGAATAATTTGATCAAGGTGCTCCAATTTTTGAACAACATGCATCCAAAATTAAGAGGGCTCGTTTACAAAAAGGTCAATATCATTGTAGGGCACTTAGATTGACTTCCAAAGGTCCAAGTATTCTAAAATCTGAGAGGTGGCAGGCAGCAAAGAGAGAAAGCACATTAAGCCAGGCTGAAGCATCTTCTTTGTTTTTCATTTTTATCAGCCTCGTCACAAATCGTTGACAACTACAGCGTCTAGTCAGATTGGTAGCATATCACACCTTATTTGGTTCCAATTATGAGTTATGTATGCATCATTACCAATTCCAAGTAAATTTCTGCTTCACAGGTTTCTTAATTTAGTAAGGAGGTTGTTTTTACCATGACACTGTGCTCCACCAAAAAATATAATATCTGTATTATCATTGTAAAGACGAGCACTGTTTCGCTTCAATGTCAACATCACAATAGTGTCCATAATAGTCTCAGATGATGCACAATTAATCAAGAAAACCTCCAAACGCTTTATTCTGAGTCTGTGACTTGGGTGAAAAAAAAGGAAACATTATTGTAATTAACTGATTTTCTGTTTGAAGAATCTGATGACACCCAAATAAAACCTGCATTGTTTTACTAATTGTGCAGTTTTCCTTTTTTTTTTTAAAGTTCTTATTTACTTATTTTTTGAGTAATCTCTACACCCAACATGGGGCTCGAACACATGACCACTAGATCAAAACTTGCATGCTCTTCTGACGGAGCCAGCCAGGTGCCCCTGCATACATATATATAATATATAATGTATATATATATTATATTATACATATGTACATGTATATATATATTTTTTAATGGACACAACATATAAATAGTGATTACTTCACTTTTGGTACATGAACATGAATGAGTTTCACTTTTAATCAGGATGTAGAAAATGGTAAAAGACTGTCCCTTCTGAGAAAACTCTAAGAAAACACCGGATATATAAAAAAACACCGGATAAAAAATTATATCTTTTTAAAAAGCTATTGAAGAGCTACAGGTGCAAAGAAGTTTATATACCAGGGAGAGAGACCAGTTTTTTCTAGCTAAGCACTGATTGATGGCTGATTTTACACCCGGGAGATGTCAGCTGGCCAGCATACCGGTGGGCAGAGGAGTGAGTTTGCCACAGATAAAGATACTTTGCTTGAATAAAATAAGCCAAACTTAAAAAAATTAAAAAAAAAATGTTTACCTTTATTTTTGAGACAGAGAGAGGCAGAGCATGAGCGGGGGAGAGGCAGAGAGAGAGGGAGATGCGGAATCCAAAGCAGGCTCCAGGCTCTGAGCTGTCAGCACAGAGCCCGACACGGGGCTCGAACTCGTTAACTGCGATATCACGACTTGAGCCGAAGTCGGATGCTCAACCGGCTGAGCCACCCAGCTGCCCTGAAATAAGCCAAACTCTTAATTACTGTGTGGGCTGGCACGAGGGATTGGAATTTTGAAGAGCCCCCAAATGCAAAACTAATTTTTGTCTGCTAATAAGCTGAGTGAGCTATGTGGCTCAGGGTGTGGCTAGAAAGCAGAGAGACTCACAGCATCATGATGCCTGGTCCCCAAGCTGTGTGGGAAGAGGAGGCCTGATTTCAGGCACATTCTGAAGCCGGAGGTAAACTGAAATGAATTCAAGTTGCAATCCAGTTCCAACCAGTCTCAATTCCTAATTGGGTCAAAGTGATCAACTCTTTAGCCTGGCTGGTTGATAGAGGAAAGTACATGAGGTATGTACTCTCATCTCTTCTTTAATATGCAATGTCCAGATTTCCATTAAAAAAAGATAGGGCTTGGGGTGCCTGGGTGGCTCAGTCAGTTAAGCATCCGACTTCGGCTCAGGTCATGATCTCGCAGTCCTGGGATTGAGCCCCAGGTGGATCTGTTCTGGCAGCGGGGAGGCTGCTTGGGATTCTCTCTCTCCCTCTCCCTCTCTACCCCTTTCCCCACTTCCTCTCTCTCAAAATAAATAAAAATAAACTAAAAAAATATAATACCATATATCATATATTATATAATATAAATTTGTTTTAAAAATTAGACGAAAATGGGCAATACGGTTGCAAATATGGAGAATTTTATTTTATTTTTAATTTTTATTTATTTATTTATTTTTCTGGGAGAAAGTCACTTTATTCTAATTAATTCACAAACAATAATGTCACAAAATCTGGTTTAAGGAGGCACACGAATATCTGCCCAGCTCCAAACTCAAAACTATCTCACAACGAACTTCTATGCAGTAAGAACATCTGTTTTCATTCCAATTTATTTATTTACTTTTAAAGTTTATTTATTTTGAGAGAGAGGAGAGGGAGAGCACAAGTGGGGAAGGGGCAGAGAGAGAGAGAGGGAGGGAGAGAGAAGAAGAATCCCAAGCAGGCTCTGCACTGTCAGTGTGGAGCCAGATGTGAGGCTAGAACTCACTAACCATGAGATCATGACCTGAAGCTGAAGTCGGATGCTTAACCAGCTGAGCCTCCCAGGTGCCTCAGAAAGACGGAGAATTTTAGCAGAGAAATGGAAACTCTAAATAAAATCAAATGGAGATTTTAGAACTGAAAAAAAAAAAACAACAACAACCCAATGTGTGAAATGAATTAATTGGTTTCAGTTAATAGACTAGACAGAGCAGAATAAAGAATTAAATAAAGAATTAATGTGCTCAAGGACAGTCAGTAGAAATTATTCTATTTAAAGTGCAGAGAGTAAAAAGAATAAACAAAAGAGAACAGAGTTTTAGGAGCTATGTTATTTGGTGCACATATTTCATATATAGTTTATCTAGTCTTGCATGTAATCTGCCAACTGCACTGACTGGGTGGCCTGCCTGGCAGCTTTGTGTCTCTCACTGGCTGTGGCACAGGTCACAGCCCACTTGGCTGGTATTCTGAATGGCCAGAAAGAGCAGCAAATTACAAACTTCTTCCTGAAACTTCCACCTGAGATTGGAAGGCACTTCCTAGCTGCTCATGTTTCTGTGGACTTTGTTTTATGAGCAAGGGCCCTATTGTTGAAAGGAAGGCATTAGTGACTGGGAGATATGGTCACCTATTGATGGGCCTTGACCCATAGCCTTCAGAAACTCTTTCTGATTCCCAATGTGTAATAGTATGCTAGGGCTACAATGACAATGATGGGCTGAGTGACTTAAACAACAGAAATTTATTTTCTCACTGTTCTGGAGGCTGTTTAAAGATCAAGACACTAACTGATTGGTTTCTTCTGAGGCCTGTCTCCCTGGAGTGTAGGCCATCTTCTCCCTGTGTCTTCACGTGGTCTTCCCTCTTATGTGTCTATGTCCAAATTTCCTCTTCTTGTCAGGAGACAAGTTATATTGGATTAGGGCCCACTCTAATGATCTCACTTTAACTTAATTAACCCGTTCAAGGCCCTGTCTCCAAATACATCATATTGGGAGGTACTGAGGTTTAGGACTTCCGCATATGAATTTTGAGGGGACTGTTTAGCCCATAATACCCTGCGCTGAAAGGAGTAACCTTTCTTTTTTTCCGTACCTTTATCTGTACTTTCCTTATGATACTGACCATTATTCTACTTTGTCTTCTGGACATTTCTGTATTGGCTAATCTCTTTTATTAAAATATAAGCTCTCTGAGGGCAAGGTGACTCCCTAGTTCACCTTGCGTCTACATATCACCTAGCACACTGTTCAGACTTTATATTTATTTTAGAGAGAGAGGTTGAGAGGACAAAAATATGTTATCCTACCTCCCTATACCTCTGTTCATTCAAAAAATTTTGTTCATTACATTAATACTTCAGTTCTATTGGTTAACTTTGTAACTTTATTTTTTTTAAGTTTATTTATTCATTTTGAGAGAAAGAGAGAGAGAGAGAGCAAGCAGGGGAGGGACAGAGAGAGAGAGGGAGAGAGAGGATCCCAAGTAGGTTCAGGATGGGGTATGATGATCTCATGAATGTGAGATCATGACCTGAGCTGAAATCAAGAGTCAGATGCTTAACCAACTGAGCCACCAAGGCACCCCCCCCCTTTAACTTTAAGTACTATCCATGTACCTCTGTTTTTTCCCACCACCTTTATACAGATTTTTCTTTGTTTTTTTTAAATTTATTTTTTATTTTTTAAAATTTACATCCAAATTAGCATATAGTTCAACAATGATTTCAGAACTAGATTCCTTAGTGCCCCTTACCCATTTAGCCCATCCCCCTTCCCACAATCCCTCCCGTAACCCTCAGTTTATTCTCCATATTTATGAGTCTCTTCTGTTTTTATACAGATTTTTCAACTGTCACCTACATAAAGGATAGTATTAGTGTTCTTATAGTTTCTTTACATCTTCTGTCTTTATCCCACCCCTTTTCAAGTTTCTGTCAACCACACCATAATTTCCACATTGTTAATGTTTATAACATGTACATTCGATTCTTAAATATAATTAAGTGGTGCTTTACCTATAGATTAGTTATTAAAGAAGAAAAAGGATAAATGCCAGGAGAATATTTTAAGAGCCTGACTGAAAAGAATTTTCTTTTGCTTTATTCCACTGATTGCTCTAATTTTGCTACATTTTAGTTTCTTTATAACTGACCATGACTTGTTACTTTTTCTTTCCTCGAGTTTCTAATTGCCTTGGTTTTTCTTTTTAACAAAAGAACTATATACCTCTATTATATCTTTAAGGCTATCTGTCACTCAACCTTACTCTTTGTTAAAGAACATGTTTTCTTCTTGAAGATTTTTTTCTTCTCAGAGTTCTCTAATCTCCACTTATAATTTAGACAGATTATTTTTAGTTTTGCTGCCCAGATGGGACCCTGGACTTTTTCCTTAGACTCCAGGGATACTTACTCTTATTTTAGAGTTGCCATGTCTTTTTCCTTGCCTGGATTTCTTTTTCATTTTACTGGAAAATATCCCAAGAGAATGTTTTTTTAGACAAATATTTGAGATGTAGATTTTCTAAGTATTTTTATACCCGAAATTGCTTATTTTGTCCCGACACCAATGTAATCGTTTTTCAAAAGAAAATATAGAATTGTAAGTTTAGAATTTTATGTCTTTAATGAAAACTTTGGAGCATTACTCTATTGTTTTCTAGTGTTCAGTGTTGCTGGTGAGAAGTCACATGTCAATGTGATTATAATTTTTTTGCAGAAAATCTGTTTTTCCTATCTGGAAGCTTTTAGAATCATCTCCTTACACTTAGAATTCCAGTCTTCAGGAGAATGTGTCTAGGGTTGGGTCTTTTTTTCGCTCAGTCTTTTTTGTACATCATGGGTCCTATCAACCTGAACATTTATATGTTCCTTCAGTACTTGGGGATGTTATTCTATCATTCCTTTCTATATTTTACTTGTTTCTAGAGTTCTTAGCAAATGGATACAGGGCTTCTTAGATTAATCATATATATCTCATATTTTCCCTTATATTTTCCTCTGTCTTTTTGATACACATTTGGAGAGCTTTCCTGAGCTTTAACCTTTTTTTCCTATGGAATTTTTATTTTAGACAATTACATGTCTAAGAACTCATTCTTGTTCTCTAATTGCTCCATTTTCGACATGGCCCATTCTGTTTTCAGGACACATATCTTCTTGAATTCCGTTAAGGCACTAATTTTTTGAGAATTCCTTTCTGTTCTTTGAATCTTGTTGGTCTGTTCAACCTGGTCCTTACCTTTTGTGCTGTTGGTATTCTCCGGTGTCTTATTTGGTTGTCTGTGCTTAGGAAGGAAGGTGAAGGTGATGCACATGTGTATCTAGTGAGATTCCTAAGGGCAGGTTCATTTCACTGGAATGTATACTTAGACGGTGAGTCCATCAACCTGAATGTTTATATATTCCTTTAGCACTTGGGAATGTTAATCTATTATTCACATAATATCTACATATTTTCCATATATATATGAAGAAATTATATGAATAATAGTTTAACATTCCCAAGTGCTAAAGGTATATATATATATTTTTTTTTTTTTCCTCCTCCTAGAAGTCCCAGCAAATGCTAACATTTTCCCCAGAGCCTTCTCAGAGTGGGAGTGTTCCTGAGAGCTCCTGGCATGTTGACTGGTTGCTTTTACATGAGTGTGAATAGGCTAGGGGTGGTCAGGCCAGAGGGTCCCAACATGCCAAGCACTCACACACACACCCTGCAGCCCCCCTGATGTAAGGAGGGCACACCATTATCAGACGAGGGGCTGGGGCATAAGGCCTGAGCTGGAATCAGGACCCTTGGGAATGTGAGGACAGGAGGAAGGACAAGACTCATGAGCTGGACAGAGAAGGAGGCATACAGTGGGCAGAAGGGTCATCACAGAAATTGAGATGTGTGTGCTGGGGCTGGGGAGAGCTGGGCTGGGGGTGGGGGATGCCTTGGGCACATGTGGAGGTTGAGGTGAGGCATCGCGAGGGTACAGGGCACAAGCAGTTTCCAGAAAGAAGGTGGGAGAGAGGAGCAGAGTCTGAGCACTGCCCCCTTAGGGGCTGGGAAGGAAGAGGGAGAGCACAGGGGTGTGGGTCTCTGCTTGTTCGTTCATTCATTCATTCATTCATTCATCAAGCTGACTGAATGTCTGATGTCTCAGTCTGGGTCGGGCTCTGAGGGGCACTGGAGGTGGACAGGCTGGACTCTCACTCAGTGCTGCCCCTTTCTTTGTAACAGTGGTCCACGAGATGCCCTCCGTGTGTGTGTGTGTTTAGAGAGAGAGAAGGCACAAGTGAATGAGGGGCAGAGAGAGAGAATCCCCCAAGGGCCAGAGAGAGGGAGTGAGAGAGAAAGGAGAGAGAGAGAGAGAGAAGTGGGGCTCACATGGGGCTCATGCTCACCTGAAGCTGGGCTCCAGCTCGCCGGATGTGGGACTCTAACTCACCAACTGTGAGATCATGACCTGAGCTGAAGTCAGATGCTTAACAGCTGAGCCACCCAGGTGCCGTGTGTGTGTGTGTGTGCGTGTGTGTGTTTAAGTTTATTTTTATTTATTTATGAGAGAGAGAGAATGCCCATGTAAGCCAGGGAGGGGCAGAGAGAGAGAGAGAGAGAGAGAGGGAGAAAAGAGAATCCCAAGCAGGCTCCATGCTGTCAGTGCAGAACCTCATTCCGGGCTTTGATCTCATGAACTTGGGCATTATGACCTGAGCTGAGATCAAGAGTCTGACGCCTAACCACTGAGCCACCCAGGAGCCCCGCCCTCTGTGTTTAAAGAGAACGACAGTTGCCCACCTTGTCCCGAGGTTAAGGTAGTGGTGCCCTGTCGCATGTGTGAGCTCATTTCTTCCTGGCATTTGTGTCTGAGTTGGAGCGTAAACTTAGGCATTGCCCAGACGTGGGTGTGACCTCAGCTCTGCTGAGCGACCTCAAGCAAGTTGCTTAACCTCTCCAAGCCTCAACTGTGTCATGTATAAAGCTGGGACAATAACAATTTTTGTTACCTACCGTTTCTAAAGCCTCAGGTGCATCCACATTAAATAGGATCAGACACCCCCTCTCACCAAGCTTGTGGCCACCTGTCACTCCCAGTTTATAGTTGAGGAAGTTCACCAAGGATTAGGTGGCTTCTCTCCGTGTCGCTGATGGAGCCAGGTCCCACGACTGTGGGCGGAGAAACTGGGACCCCCTGGACCTCCGTCGGGTGCTCCTTTGGTCTTGCTGGGTGAGCTGGACAGAGCCATGAAGCAGCTCAGACTCCCTGAGCTGTGTGACCCGAGTCCCTCCCTGTTCCTGAGCCCACAGGGCCCGCCTGCTTCCTGGTGAGAAGAGAAGAGAGCGTGAAATCACCTTCCAGGGCAGGAGCGTGATGGTAGCCAGCACCTTCAGCGGACACAGGGAAAGTCTTTCCGCTGCGTCCTCACAGCTCGGCTCTGCTCTGATGGGTGGGGACGGGCTTGTGTGGATGGGTGACGGAGGAAAGAACAGCTGAGCAGAAAAGCCGCCGATTGCAATTCTCTAATAAACCTTTTTTTTTTTTTTCCTTTTTTTTTGCTGGCTAAGTACATTGACAGATAAAAAGCTGTCACCCGAGACATCCATTGTTCACTACCAGGTCCAAGATCTGCAGACACGGGACGGCTGGTGGTCCCGGCACCCTTGGCAAAACTCACCATCCACGGGCAGGAGCTCTGAGCAGCCCAGCTGGCTTTGACCTCCCGGCCCTCTGAGCTGGACCGCAGACAGAGGTGTCCATTTGACAGCCTGACGGCTTCGCGGAGGAACACCGAGCAGGCCGGCTCGAGTGAGCGTAGCTCCGACCCCGAAAAGAAAACGGATTTTGTGTTACACTCGTCTGGCATCAGAGCAGCACCCCGCTGGCCCAGCCCTGCCCCTGCCGCTCTGTCTGGCGCTCACTGCACCCAGGGCGCCCGCCTGCTCTCTGCCCCGGGAGCCACGGCTCCTCCAGCATTTCCAGCACTTGCCTGGGCCCCTCGGTAGGCAAGCCGGGAGCACATCGTGCCCATTTCACAGCAGAGGCAGGGCTCAGAAGGGCCCCGGCTTGGGGCACCTGGGTGGCTCAGTCGGTTGAGCGTCCGACTTCGGCTCAGGTCATGATCTCACAGTCTGTGAGTTCCAGCCCTGCATCGGGCTCTGTGCTGATGGCTCAGAGCCTGGAGCCTGCTTCCGATTCTGTGTCTCCCTCTCTCTCTGCCCCTTCCCTGCTCATGCTCTGTCTCTCTCTGTCTCAAAAATAAATAAAAACATTAAGAAAAAAAATATTAAAAAAAAAAAAAAAAAAAAAAAGAAGGGCCCCGGCTTGACCTCATGCTCTCCTGCTGCCTTCTTGAAATTTCAAGGACCCCATCTTTGAACTTGTGTTTTGCGAGTGAAATGTGACGGGGTCAGGGAGCCTGCCGGGGCGGGGGAGGCCCAGTCAGCGCAAGGGTCAGTTGTTCTGGGCCGCCCCTCCCTGCCTACAGCGTTCTCGAAGCCCCGTGAGCACAGAACTTCATGCACGGGAGCTCTGTGCAAGGGAGTACAAGCCGGGCGAGTTATGGCCAAGACGGGGTGAGTGAGCTCACTGACCCCCCCGGCAAGGGCACTTGCCAGTCAAACCAGAACTTGCTTTGAACGCAGGGAGAAGGCAGTGACGGTTTAGGGAACATGAGTGATCAAGGAACGCTGTCTTGTTCTTACCCAGGTTTCTTCCCTGTTTCTTTAGGTGGGTATTAGCCAAATGCTTAGACCAAAAATGTGGGCACAGAAGGAAAGGGGGACGGGGACCCTTATAATTCCCTTTCCTTCCCTCTGTCCTCACTCAGCAGGAGGGCAAAGGCACAGCGTGTGGGTGGAAAGTCAAGGAGTGACATAAAAACTGTTGAGTTTCTGCGGGGTTCTACCGTTCTGGAAAGGACGAAAATACTTTTGCGTGCACACTGCAAGATATAAAGTGTGTGATTTCGATGATTCCACATTCGAGTTAAATGGTCTTATATTTGCATTTAAAACTGTCATTGCGCAATATAATGATGGATGGCATAGTTGGAATGGCATTAAATAGCAAATAAAAACAGCATGACAAGTGGAGATGGGGCGTATCATGGAAGGAAAAAAGCACGTTTGGTGTTTTAGTAATCTTGGTGGCACTTTGATCCTGGTTTTCGCACAAACACCCCGCATTTTCACGGTGAACAAGGGGGCTTGCAGTTGTGACGACAGTCGTGTGGGGATGGAGACGGAGAGGAGAGGAGGCCCATCGAGTTCCCAGAGGTGTTCGGGGGGCGGGGGGGCCGGGAGCAGATGCCGGTCTCTGATGGAGTCTGGGGGGCAGGATCCACCATGATGATGATGAAGACGGTGGTGATAAACCCCCGTTATTGTGCCCAGCACGACGCGTGCAGTGGTCCATTCATGTCCATGGCAATCTGGGGGGTGCACTTAACACTCTGCAGAGGAAGAAACCTCTGAAACCCTAGCTGGCAAGTGGCACAGCCAGAAACCCTGGGCCGTCAGACATTGGTCACCAACATCTCCGTTCCCCTGCCTGCCGGGGGGTGAGGGGGGCAGGGGGGATGAAGCACACCTGATCCTTTTGCCTCTGTCTGATGACCTCAGGCTCTTCTTGGTAAAGAAACGGAGCCATTCATTTTATTTCTCTATAAAGCCTGGATGACAGTAATACCCGATGACTAATAAACTGTTCAAACTGTACAAAAGTATTTTCAAAGTACTGATAGAGAAAGCCTCCCAGTAGTCACTCCCTGGCTCCACCCCTGTTCAGTGTATATCTTTCTAGAACTTTCTTTATGCATGTGTGTGCCAGGGTAATGATCAAGATGGCACTTTCTTCTCAGTCCTGTGTGTTCCTGCCTCCAGATCTATAAGGTAGCCAAGCAGGGGTTTGCTGACAGCTTTTGGGGCTCAGGTCCCAGAATAGAAGATGCTGGACGCAGAGAACACAGAATCCAGGCATTTGTTTAGAAAGCCAGGAAGCCAGGAACTGTGGGGCTGGCTGTCCCCCAGAGGTGGGCTTCTAAAAGGTAGATGTGGACCAGTGAGAAGGAAAGGCACGGACTTGGGCCCAGCCTGCGTCAGGGTTTATAAATAGCAGAACGCTGAGTCCCCTTCCCATCTATCTCCCAGGGCAGCAGTGGTGAAGGAAGGATCTCAGGAGGGCTGGCTGTCTGGGGTCTTCATAGAGTTGGATCACAGATGTTCAGGGTCACCATGCTCAGGCTTGGCACAAAGACAGCAGACTTGACCACCTTCACACAGCCCTAGGGGCTGGATGCCCACCCCCCAGAGAGGACTGCTGTGGCCTGAAGACCCAAGACCCCCTCTGTAAATTTCTGGAAGCTCTTGTATGACCACCCAACATGAGAGCATTGGATTGCTTGACCGTCCTGTCGAGTGAGGGTTCCAAGACAGGCTTGTGTTGATTTAGGACAAGTTAACAAATGTGACATCTTAACATCCAAGGGAAAGAGTGGCATCGGGCTGAATGATCCTGAGATCCCTGCCTACTCTGGCTTCTTGGCAAGGCCACCACTGGGATCAGCTCTTGCCTTGGGAAGCCAAAGGTTACTCCTTCTCATGGCCCCATACGTGGCTCTCTGCCTAAGGCCTTACCCCCGTGGGAGGTGGGCTGGCCCCGAAGCTCATGAGGATGTATATGGCTGTCTTGTTGGGATTCCACAAGTGGGGAAGGAGATCTGGTAGCAGTTCTTAGAGGGACAAGTTGTCCCAGAGAAGACGCCTCCTCCCCTGCCCTTTGGTAACAAGTGGGCTGCATGCAGCTCTCTGAGGTGCTTACCTGATGGTGGCTATGAGTTCCAGTCTAGATGTCTTGTCATTTCCAGAACTCCTCCCAGAGACTTTGATGGCCATCCCAATGACCACATGCTGGGATCTGGACCCAGGCTCATCTGGCCGCCAGATCTAAGCTCTTGAAAGACAGGAGGCAGGGTGCATGCAGGGGGATATTCTGGGAACCCATGCCCTCTGGGATTTCTTCTGGCAGCCCAGAAGGGGACTCTTGCCACCATCATGGTGGGCCAGATCTGCCTTATGGTGGTGCCTTTGGGCCTGGGATAAGGACAGGGGAGCCCTCCTCACAAGCTGAGGCCAGCCCCCCTTTCCCGTGAACCTCATACAAGACCAGCCCCCCTTGGGCTCCCAGCCAGGCTGGGACACAGACTTAAAGGGATCACCACGGGGTGGCAGAAATGGCACAGTTCTAGCTGACCTCAGTTTCTTTTTTTCGGAGAATGGCAGCTGGACTAGATTGTGCCCTGACTCTGTGTCCAGATGACTCTCAACAAAGCCGTTTTCCACAGGCCGGGCTGAGAGGCCAGTTTCCACATTCATCTGGGTGACAAGCCATTTGGAGAGTTTCACCAAAACGCAACCCAGATCCACTTGAGCTGAGAGGGGCCGCTGCTTGGGAGGCACTTTGGGATTTTCACCTCTTGTGGCCAGGAGTGGCCTTTGCTGGTGGCACCGAGGGGCTGACTCTCCAGTCAACTTTCTGGAGCACCGATTTACCAGATGCATCAATCTACCAGCTGGTAACTAATTTTAAAACAGCATTTTATGAAAACAAACTAAGATATTATGAATTAAACATAAAGTCTGCAGGAACCCTGAAGATCAAACAAGAGCCACTGCAGAAGTTTCACATTTTCAGAGAGTTGCTCTGAGTTACTGCTCCCAGGAGCCCAGACTGAAGTTTACCCTCCTCTGCCTGGGGGGTCCCCCAGAATCAGAGGCAGGGCCGGTAATGATCACTAACTCCTGCCCAGCACGCCAGAGTCTGCAGAGTGAGGGCGCATTTCTATTTCACTGCACCCGAAGTACGTAGTGAGGCGGATAAGCCGCGTGAATTACCTTTACCCACATTCCACAGGCAAGAGAAGGCGAGCCCTCAGAGTCGCAGCTAGCCACGCTCAGCCCGGATGGAACCTTCTGACACGCTACCAACCCTTTCCTCCACTTTCTCCTTTCTGGGTCTGTACTCTGGGATGCCACACGGCTGCCCGGGGGGACAGGGACGGTTGGTCCTGGCTTCTTTAGGAAAGTTGTGATTTGCTGAACAGCTGCATCCCTGACGGGGAATGGGGCTGATTTTGTCCCCAAGGCAGAGCAGGAGAAGGTGGTCCTCTGGCCTTTGTTCAAGGCCATTGCCACCAGACGGCATAGGGGTTGGTGAAGGGTGCCAGAGTGCCTCTCTTTGCCAAGGGAACGTTCTGACTTCTTTTCTCTTATCTGTACCGGGACTCGTGTGTGCATTTGGGAAGGAGTCTTTTTAAAAAAATTTTTTTAAAATGTTTATTTTTGAGAGAGAGAGAGAGTGGACGAGCAGGGAAGGAGCAGAGAGAGAGGGGGACACAGAATCCAGAGCAGGCTCCAGGCTCTGAGCTGTCAGCACGGAGCCCGACGTGGGGCTCCAACTCGTGAGCCGTGAGATGGTGACCTGAGCCGAAGTCGGATGCTTAACCCACTGAGCCACCCAGGCGCCCCACGGGAAGTAGTCTTGTGAACATCCAGGGCTGGAGCCGGCCCAGCCTTCATCCTTCTGGCCCAGCATCCTGTTCCGGTCCCCTGTCCCCACCTGCTCCGCACATTGCCTCGGAGGTATGGAGCAGAAGGCGGTGGCTGGGACGGTCCCGGAGGAAGGCCACCTGTGGACTCTCGCTTTTCCTCTGGGGGTTGGGGCAAGGAGGTTGGTGTTTGGTGGCCTCAGATCATACGTGGGGAAAAGGGCTTGTCATTCCACATGGGACCTGAATTTGTTCTTCCCTCCAGCCTCGGTGGCAGCAGACTGAGGAGACCCGTGCTGGGCAGCTCCCCTCTCTGCCCCGTTTCCCTTGAACCACCTGCTTTCCTGCCGGTTAGGAAACAGTTGCAGTGGATTCCTGGTGGGGTCTGCGTCAGCTGGAGGAAGGCTGTTTTCCAAGCCTCTGGGTGGTCGTCAGCTCACCAACCGTGACCACACCCTTGCTGGGATAAATGTCAGCTCCTTATGCTCATAATAGGCGGCAGTTATTAAAAACCGTGTTCTTAGAAAGATTGAAAATAACGCTGGCAGCTAATAATGAGTGCTCAGTGTAAGCCAGTCACCACGACTGGTCCTTCACGGCATCGGCACATCTCAATGGTTTCATGAGTTGTCATCCATCCCATTTTACAGATGCGAAACCCAAGGCGTACCCAGGCCTTCGCATTGTTGCCTGTCAAACCCTGAGCCCTTTCTCCATGAAGCTCTGCAGACATCATTCCATTTTCATCTCCTAATGACCTTCTCCGCAGGTACTGTAGTGATGTTATCCGACAGGTGAGGACCCTGGGGCTCAGAGAGGCTCAGTGATTTGCTCTAGTTACCCAGCTAGTAAGTGGTGGACCAGGCCCTGGAACCCTGGTCTGTCTGACCCCAGAGCCATTGCTTTTTACCTCTGGGCTGCAGCTCCACAGCTGGTGGGAGACTCCGGGGAAGGAATATTCTCGCAACCAAGGGGCCAAATCAGCCGCGATCGCAACACAGGGGTGACGCACAGGCCACGGTTCCACCATCCACCCTCCACTGGTCATGGAGTAGAGGTCACATCCCCACTGCTTAGGAAAGGCTGAGCCACCGCATCGTGGTGGCCAGTGCATGCAGCAGGTGCTAGGCACTCGATCAGCCTGTCCATGCGTGGCCAGGGGCTGGCCGTGAGCCTGTGGCTTCCTGTTGAGTTGAAAGGCCGCAACTGGGCTGCTCCCCAGGCCTCCAAAACAGCACAATGACCTAGGCAAGCTGATCCCCAGGCCTCCAAAAAAGCACAATGACCTAGGCAAGCTGATTTTTCCATAATTGCATTGCAACATTGTCACCCTTTCAACAAAGCTGACGTGTGTGAGCATTTCCTTGTTCTAGAAGTTCATCACACACCTAGGAAATGCAGAGATAGCCAGGAGCAGTTGGAGTCCTTTTGCTTTGCACGCCAGTCCATTGTTTCTTTTGTCAAATGTCCTGGCTTGGGGGCTGAGGTCCCCAGGCCTGTCCTCAGGGAGCTCACAGTCTACCGGGGAGGCGTAGAAGCATTTTGGGCAGCTCTAAAGCTATGACTGTATTGATGGATTGACTGCTCAACTCGTTCCATGAATATTTACTGAGGATCTATTATGTGCAGGAAATTGATTTTTAAATTATTCTCCATGCTGCATTCGTTTATTGGGTTTAGAATTGTAAAGTGCCTTGTGATGTGTTCTACGAAAACCCAACAGACCTGTGACCTTGTTCACTTGTAGAAGAAAGATCATCTCCTATAAATCAAGAATTAGGCGGAGGGTTTGAGCATGCTCCGTATGTCGTTGAGCGAGAGCTAGAACTATCCTGGTGTTTGTCGCCCCTGGCGCTTTGAGTTAGAGTCATGCGGGGGGAGGGGGTTTATAAAGGGTCCATGCCATTGTCTGGGCCTTACACCTCTCCACTCTGATCTGATAGGTTTGAGGTGGGGCCTGGGGGAAAGGTGTCCTTTTCAGAATCCCCAGGTGATTCTCATGTGCAGCCACACGGTGAACCATCGGTCTATACGAGTAGTTCTTAACCTTAGCCGCACATCAGAATCTCCTGGAGAGTTTTAAAAGTTCTCATGCCTAGGCTGCACCCAGTCTGCTCAGCCAGAGCATCAGGGGGTAGCGCCCAGCATTAATATATGTTAAAGCCCCCCAGATGATTCCAAAGTGCAGCCGAGATCGAGAGCCACTGGTCTGCTCCGATTTTGTCATCAGAGATAGGTTGGGGATGGCATCGCAGAGGCTGTGAGATTGGAGCTGGGTTTTGAAGGGTGCATAGGAGTTTGCTAGGATACTATAGAAGAAGACGAGCCGTTTCCAGACGGAGAAACCAGCAAGTGCAAAGGCAGCAGAACGGGAAGGATGTTCACGACACAGACAGGTCCGGTCACTTCTTACCTGGACTCCTCAGGCGGAGCCAGAGCCATAGAGCCTCGAGTTCAGCTCACAGTGTTCCTTCCTTCTGACCTGCATGGCCTCCCTGCTGCTGCTCTAGACCGTCGAGGGACACGCAGAACTTCTTGAAGGAGGGCCAGAGGCACCCTCGTCTAATGTGATTTGGGGAGGGACATGGATATTGGCCGCCACGGAGCTCTCACACCCATCGGACACCTCCAGCAGGTACCTCCGATACACCGGGTCCAAAGTGAACTAGAAGCATGGGGGTATCTCTCACTCCCCCTTCTTCCTCACCCCTGTATCTGGCTGGTCACCAAGTCTCAGGGTCCGTCGAGCCCACTGACCACTGCTGTGTGGTATGTGCAACTATTTTACTTCATCCGTGGATTGGATTCTGCGGGCCAGGAGTCCAGGTGGGACCGATCGTCCCTGCTCCGCGGCGTCTGGGGCCTCAGCTGTGAAGACTCAACTGACGTTGAGAATCCTCTAGAAGTCGTCTTCGGTCATATGTCTGGCAGGTGATGCGAAAGTCAGCTGCGACCTTGCTGCCCCTGTCGAATGGAACACAACACGTATACACGGCCTCTTCTGTGGCCTGGGTTTTCTTCCAGCCTGGCAGCCTCGGGGTAGTCAGAGTTTTCTAAACCGACGTTCAGGGCTCCCGAGGTGAGTGTCCCAAGGGATCCAGGACCTAGTCTCAGAAGTCAGGCACTGTCGCTTTTGCTGCGTTCTGCTACCTAGAAGGTTGGCCCAAATTCACATACAAGTGAGGCAGTTCCTCCTGTAGCTGGTCCCTGTGGCTCCCGTGGTTTGGATGGTTCCCGTGGTCCCTGTGCTCCCCGTGGTTCCCGTGGTTCCTCTGGTCTCTGTGGCCCCCAGAGCTCTTGTGGTTCCTGTGGTCTCCGTGGTCCCTGTGGTCCCCATGGTTCCCATGGTTCCTGTGGTCTCCGTGGTCCCTGTGGTCCCCATGGTTCCTGTTGTCCCCGTGGTCCCTGTGGTCCCCATGGTTCCCATGGTTCCTGTGGTCTCCGTGGTCCCTGTGGTCCCCATGGTCCCAGTGGTTCCCTTGGTCTCTGTGGTCCTGGGATCGAGGCCCAACCAGTTCCAGGGCTGGAGGGGCTTCTGGTTGTGTGTAAGGGCCAGCCATGGAGTTTTGGGGAACCTCTCCAGGTAGAGAACCAGCTCAGAGCAGGGAGGGCCAGGTGGGGCTAGGTGTTGGAGTGGGGGGCGGCTGAGCAGGCCCAGGCCCAGTCACTTAGCATTTCCATGCGGCCTTTTGACCCAAGGGCATTTTGAAGAGGCCTAAAAATCAAGCCATTAAATTGCTTCGCTTTCTTTTTATTATCAAGTGTCGTGACAGGTAAAAGCCTCACCCGACCCTACGACCCTATGGCTTACCTTGGGGTGGTGACTGGGAATAGAGTGGGGGCCAAGGAGGGGGTCGGCGTCCATGTGGACTGACGGCTGCAGAACTGGATGCAGCTGTTCACCGGCCACATCCAACTTGCGATGTCTAAGCCCTGCTTTGCCCATCAGGTGTGTGTGTGTGTGTGTGTGTGCACGCGCGTGCGTGTGAGAGCACATGTGTGTGTACGTACGTGTGTCAGTACGTCTATAGGTTTATGTGCACGTCTGTGAGTCAGTGTGTCTGTGCATGTACGGATCTGAATCTATGGATGTCAGGGTACCTGTGTCTGCACGTACGTCATGTGTCTTTATGTGTGTGTGCATGTGTGTGCGTGTCTGTCCGATTCTGAGTGTCGGTGTGTGTGTATGTGTATCTGTGGGTGTCTGAGCGTGTGCGTGTGTTGTGTGACGTCTCTGAACCCCCCAAGGTGTCCTGACCAGTGGTAAGAAACACTCTCTACCTGGTGCGCTGAGCGGGCAGCAACTGGGCTCGGGGCTACATGCTTTGCATGATGATGGTTGATAGGTGCTCCACCATCCTCGTGACGGCCTAGGTGTGCACACCTCCACAGCCCCCCACCCAGGTGAGCAAGCGGGGCTCCAGGGGAGCTCAGGAGCTCCCCAGCCTTTCCTGATGACTAAGGGGCTGATCTGGGCTGTTTGACTCCAGAGCCCCATGCCTAACCATGCCAACTCGTGAATGCAATGGCATCCTGCCACCCAGGAAGTACGCCCGGGCCAAAGAGCAGGACCCTGGATCCACATTCCAGTCCCGGCTGGCACCTCTGAGCAAAGCTTTCCACACAGGATCTTCCGCACAGACTCACCAACCCAGCGCCGCGAGGGCCTCGTTGGGCGCCATCCAAGTGCGGAGTGGCTGAGCCAGGCAAAGGCAGGGGAGATTTCCTGCGATTGGCAGTACGGGTCTTTGTGCCTGCGGAGCCTGGCCGCCTGGCCTTGGGCCCGGCCTCGGTGTCCCTTCATGGCAGACACACCCAGGCCGATAGAGCAAGAGGGAGAGGAGAGCCGATTCCAAGATGTCACTTTGCTGCTGAAACGTGCCGATTTAAGAGAATCAGAGAGAGCAGTTCCCTTATTGCCCAAGTCGTTTCAAATGGAATTAGTCACGTAAATCAAATTTGCTGTGGCTTCTTCTCTAACTACCTCCAGAACGTTGAGTGTGCATTAACTCTGTGTACACGCAGAAAACGAGGCTCGTGGAGAAAGCTAGGTCCAGACGGGCCTCCAAAGCATGAATCCCACCTGTTCACTTACTATTCCCCGAACGACGTGAATACATTACAATACGGTAAGACTCTATAGCACCTCAACTGTACTCGAGCACCTGTAACATGTAACGTGCGGGCTTCCTCCTCCCAGCGGTTCCGGGAGCAGAAAGGGCAGGTTCATCCGCCCCCAAGCCGCAGGAAAGGAAGCTAAGGCTCGGACATTAGAGGACCTGGCTGGGTCACACGGCCGAGGATGAAGGCCACCCTCCCCCCAGGTCAGTCTGCTCCAAATCTCAGGCATGTTCTCCACGCGGATGTTACCAGTCATGATCATGCAGATCATTTTATGCGAGTATATTCAGTCGCCAGGATCAAGAGTGGGAAGGGGTGTGAGTTTGGGCACCAAACCCCACGCTGAACTCCCCCCCGCCTCCAGTGCTACTGGGAATATCGGGTGAGGAGGGGTAGGACCGCCAGGTACAAGAGGGGACACCAGCCCCAATCTGCATTTCTGATAAAGTGCAAAATATTGCCGTTCCATACCTACCTTAAATATTTTTTTCTCAATATATTTTACTTTTTTGTTTTAATGTTTATTTATTATTGAGAGGCAGAGAGAGACAGAGCATGAGCAGGGGATGGGCAGAGAGAGGAGGAGACACAGAATCCAAAGCAGACTCGAGGCCCTGAGCTGTCAGCACAGAAGCCGACGTGGGGCTCGAACTCACAAACCGTGAGATTATGACCTGAGCCAAAGTCAGACGCTTAACCGACTGAGCCACCCAGGCGCCCCATAATATATTTTACTTTTTTTTTTTTAACATTTATTTATTTTTGAGACAGAGAGAGATAGAGCATGAACAGGGGAGGGGCAGAGAGAGGGAGACACAGAATCGGAAACAGGCTCCAGGCTCTGAGCCGTCAGCACAGAGCCCGACGCGGGGCTCGAACCCACGGAACGCAAGATCATGACCTGAGCTGAAGTCGGACGCTCAACCGACTGAGCCACCCAGGCGCCCCTATATTTTACTTTTTAAATTGAAGTATAATTAACATACAATGCTATATTCGTTTCAGGTATACAACATTTTTTTTTTCTTATTTATTTATTTATTTATTTATTTAAATTTACATCCCCGTTAGTCAGCATATCGAGCAACGATGATTTCCGGAGTAGATTCCTAAGTGCCCCTGACCCATGTAGCCCATCCCCCCTCCCACAACCCCTCCAGCAACCCTCAGTTTGTTCTCCATATTTATCAATCTCTTGTGTTTTATCCCCCTCCCTGTTTTTGTATTATTTTTGCTTCCCTTCCCTTATGTTCATCTGTTTTGTCTCTTAAGGTCCTCATATGAGTGAAGTCATATGATATTTGTGTTTCTCTGACTAATTTCGCTTATCATAATCCCCTCCAGTTCCAGCCACCTGGTTGCAAATGGCAAGGTTTCATTCTTTTTCCTACCTTAGATATTGACTTGTTTATCTGAGATGCAAAATTCACAAGGCGTCAGGTGTTTCTTGTGTTTGCTAACTCTTGGCACCTTGAGGGGGGCGGAGTCTCCTTATTACTTGTTCCCTTTCACTCTCTGGAGCCTCTCGCTGTCCTGGCCACTGGGCCCCATCTTCCAGGTCAGATCTTGAAGGGCAGGCACGGACCCTCCGCTTCTCAGGGAGGTGACTTGATCACAGAGGCGGGGGCCCCAGGGGGCCCTGCAGATAGACACGGATTCAGCTCCTCTGGCCACTGCTTGGCCGACCCCCTTGTTGCCCAGAGTCCGTGGCCTGGCCCCTCTGGAGAGAAGAGTCAGGTAAGGCCCGGCTCGGCCTCGGGCAAGTCCCTTCACTTCCATACCTCGGTTTCCTCATCCACAAAAGGAGGGTGATCACGGCGCCCGCTCTCCCGGGGTGCTCTTGGGGAACAGATGTGTCAGTGGGAGAAACGCTCTCGGCACGTGCCGGAGACGGGGTTTGTTAAGAAGCACGAACCGTGTGGGACTGGCCCGGATGCCCTGACGGTGGAAGGAGAGGAGCCCATCTCAGAGAACCAACCCCAGAATCCCAGCCGGCCCAGGGGAAGGAGGGGTGAGGGATGATGCAGGATTACTGGGCGTGCACACTTGTCTTTGCTCAGGAGACATCGTTTATACGTATTGTAAAAGAATTGTAAAACCACCGGTTTATCTGCTTCCTGGAAGCATCTTGCTGGGTAGGAACGGACTTAACTTACAGCGCTCTGAGATGCCGGGTGTCGTTCCGACCCGGGACTGGTCCCAATGTCCAGCACCCAGCAGACTGTGAGCCCCCGGGGCAGGGGACAGCTGGAAGTCACGCCAGGGCCCCGCGTTGGGTCGGGCCACCGTGTGAACACCCTAATGTTTGCTGACAGAGTGGAGGGAAAATGGGGGGTCTGAACGGACTCTGTGTGGCTTACAAGAAAGCCCAGGGCAAAGAACTCTCCTGGAGCGGGGAGCCAAGTGTCCTCCCTGGTGGTCCCTTCGTGGCATGACTGCCCCCTCCAGCTCCACCTGATTTTCTCTGACCGTCTGAGATGCAGCAAACTCCCTCGATGGGCGATCATGGGGCCCTCAGCCACAGGCACGCTTTTTCCTTTACGCGGAAGAGCCTTCCGCAGAGATGGTGGCAGGTGAGATGGGGCAGCGGCCGGTTCAAAAACAGGGCTGGTTTTTATTATTATTCCCACTTTTATACGTCAGAGACGGTAAGTGACTTCCTCAAGGTCACACGGTCAGCTAGTGATGGAAATAGAACTTAAGGCTGGGGCCTCCTGCTCTAAGGGTAGAGTCTACTCAGAAGCCAACCAAATATCTATTTTCTGGTTTTGAACCAGGGGCCTCCTGAGGACAGATCTTTTCAATCCCAAACCAGAGATTATTCCAGTGAACAGCCTCTGAGCATCTCCCTCTGTGCCAGGTTCTGGGATGGGCGTGGGACAGAGAGAATTCAGACCTAGTTCCTGCCCTAGAGGTGCCTGTAAGCTAGGAGGACAGGTATGAGCAGAGCCCGGGTGGGGGGCACGGGGGGGGGGGGGGGGGGCCAGGGGGGGGGGAGCGGGGGGGGGGCGGGGGGGGGGGGGGGGGAGGCCTCCAAGGGGGCGAGAAGCAGCCGGGTCACAGAGGCCCCTCTCCCCAACTAGATTAGCAAGGGGACACCTCCCATTGTCTCCTGCCCCTGGCCTAATGTCCACCCAAGCCCCTCCTTAGCCCCCAAGGCCGGGGCCTCAGTGGACTTGCTCCTCCCTGTCTCCCAACCACCTTCCGGTCCCGCCCACTCCGCAGCAGTGGCCACGCCCCACCCAGTGCGGGTCCTGGTTGTGTGGGAATTTTGCTTCCCGAAACCCAAATCCCCCGCGAGCCTATCCTCCAGGGGCAACAACTTTAAGCGTGTGGCGTGTGCCGTTCATTCCCCCTTCTCTGTTCCTGTCTGTCTCTCGACAGATGTAGTTATATCTTGAATAAGATGTGTAATCCCTGGCCAATAAGACCACACCCGGAGTAGCGGAACCATCAATAATCATGAGATTTATTGCATCAATTCCGAGGCTAGTGGAAAGAACGATCAGCTTCTGGGGAAGCCCAAGCTGCTGCGAATGCTACAGTGCGAGCCCCACCAGCCCAGACGCCAGACTCGCTGCCCCTCTCCGGCCTCTTGGGGTGGGGGGTGGGGGGGAGGCCGGCAGAGGGGGCAGGGATTGGGTGCCGTATTTTGAACATCTCAGGGGCACCTCTTGTTCTTGTTGTCAGAATTTGACATGTTCTATCTTGAAGCTGAAGTCTATACTAATATGAGTTCTTTGGAACAGGACACGGCGGGGGGAGGGGTGATTTAGGGGGACATGTTTCAATTTCAAGATGGATTCTGAGCATGCAAACGTTCAGAAAGCTTCATTTTGTCTTTTTAAAAAATGTTTAATGTTTATTTATTTTAGACAGAGACAAGAGCGCGAGCAGGGGAGGGGCAGAGAGAGAGAGAGAGGGAGATACAGAATCCCAAGCAGGCTTCAGGCTCTGAGCTGTCAGCACATGGCCTGACGCTGGGCTTGAACCCACCAACCTTGAGATCTTGACCTGAGCCGAAGTTGGACGCTTAACCGACTGAGCCACCCAGGTGCCCCCTTCATTTTGTCTGTTAACACAGATTAAAGAGGATAGCTGGTTCCCATGGAGTGTATTTCACTCACTTACAAGCAGCCATTCACGGTTTGTTCATCGGGCAGTTATTTGCCGAACGCCTACTATGTGCCAGGCTCTGGGCCAGGCCATGGAGCCGGAGACAGGCTGATATTGTTGCCTCCCCGGAGGGCCCCAGCCCTGCCTCGAAGCATCACCGGAAAGACCACCACAGCCTGGGCCAGCTGGGTCCCTCCTGATGCTCTAAGGCAGCGTGCAGTGGGGTCATCTGGAGGAAATGACTCAGCAGTGGCATCGGAGGACAGCTCACAGCCCACATGCTGAGTGTCTTCTTTTCCTCCAGGAAGAGGTTAAGAAAGAGAGGTCAAGCGCCTGGATTCAAACCCCTGTCCCTGCCACTTCCTGGCGGGGTGGCCTCGGGCAAGTTGCTGATCCTCAGCTTCTCTGGGAAAGCAGGACTGTCCTAGACCCTTGTGAAGGTGTTGTGACAGGCGTGGGCGCTCCTGCAGTGCTGTCCCCGCCCGGAGCTGGGACACGGGCCCCCGAAGTGGTTGCAGCAGCGGGTGGCCCAGGTGGCAACGAGGGGCCCGACGTCCTCGCGGTCTGAGGCTGCAGGAAGGAGCCCTACTCCCTCTGGCCCAGTTGCTGCCAGCTGGGTGTCCCGGGGCCAGGAGCGGCAGGACGGAGGCCCTGGGTGGTCGAGCGGTGCAGGAGGGTACAGAGCTGGTGTCCCTCTCGGTCTGCGGCCTTGTTTACTTATTTAAAGGAGCAATGACTCACGGGTGCAGGGTGTTTGTTCCTGGTGAAGGTTTCCAGTTTGCAAACACCCCCTGGGCGGGAAGGCTGACACTGAACTGTAAGCTTCGTCCATCGGGCTCTGCTTGTGGTCATTTTCTAAATGGGCGGCCTTCACGCTCCTGTCTTGGGCTGCATTTTTCTGCTGGCTTCACTGACCGGGGCTGAAGTTTGGGGGCACAGGGGCTGAGGTGTCCTCGAAATCGTGGTCAGGGGGGAAGCAGGATGGGTGAACGTGCGGTTCGGGGAGCCCAGAACCCTCCCCTTCGTCACCCAGACTGGGGTGACTCACTGACCAACTCCTGACCTCAGTCCCAGGATGCCGTGCTCGGACCACAGCTGCTCCGTCCAGGGAAGAGAGATGCCTTGGGAAGAGAGCTTTGCCGTCTGATGAAATCCCTCGTGTGGAGGTTCACATTGTCGGAAAATAATACTTGAAAAGGCTCCTAAAAAGTCCTGCAGGACAGCGTTAATTAAACCAGGGATCAGCAAATTTTTCTGTAAAGGACCAGATCGTGAATATTTGAGGCTTTGTAGGTCTTATGCTTCTCTGATCCCTTCTGTGGTCGCGTCGAAGCAGCCACAGCTAATACCTAAATCGATGTTCCGAAAGAGCTTTATTCACAGACAGGAGAGGGGCTGGGTTTGGCCTGCGGGCTGTAGTTAGCTGGTCCCAGAGTAAAACCAGCAACCGCCTTCTCCCTCCCTCCCCCATGGTGTTTCCTGGAGGGCTGGTTAGGTGCCGGGAGCACGTCTGAGCGCGGCCGCCTCTTTTCATGTCAGGGTGGTTGTGTTGCGTCTCATACACGGGACCCATTCTTTAAGCTGCCGGGACATCCACGACGGGAATAATTCAAGCGCTGTTTTCCCGCGGCATGGACAAAGGACAGGGTACGATTATTCACCCGCTACGGTGGCACAGAAAACCCAGTTTGCAACCCGTCCAGCTGGCAGGCTTGCGATTATACAATTCTCGACACATTTGAATACTCAAAAGGGGGGATTTGCATTATTTTCAATGTTGCACAAAGGGAGGCTTTCTTAACATGTTGATGCCGCGTTTTCTCCGGAGTTCAGACTGCCTGGAATGTACCAGATGCTTGTTGGCTCCCCGAGGGCTGAGGGTCCAGCGGTGCCCTCTTTGGAAACCGCTGGTGTTGCATCTCACAGCAATGGGGCGCTTTGGTGGTCCCCGCTAAGTCGGACCGCTGCTCCCGGGAGCTCCCAGCCGAGCAAGGTGGGAGCACGGAGTCCAGAGCCGGACGAGCCCTCGTGCTGGTTTTGCAGTGGGCGAGCAGTGCTCTCTGTCCGGCTCTTCTTCTGACTGTCGCCCCCACACCTCAGAGCGGCCTCAGCCACAGCCCAGAGCACAGCACCCCCCAGACTCCGGGCTGATCTTCGATTGGTCTGGAGGGACTGGTTCTCCTCGAATTTTCGCCAGTGCTGAGTCAAGTGGTTTGGAAAGATCGAAGAAAATCCCAGCATTGGCTTTTATTTAATTTCTTTTTGACGAACTCTGCCAACAGGTGAGGCGAAGAGGAATTGCTTTCCCGAAAGTCCCGTCGTCCACAGTTCAGAGGCCGGAGGGGCTTTCTGGGAGCACAGGCACCAGGTGGCAGGTGATCCCTTAAAAATCGTTGACTGAGCCCCTGATGTGCGCCAAGGATTCATATCCTCTTCTCTTCAACCCTTACTGCCATTCCACAAGCCAGGTGTGCCGTACCCATTTCCCAGATGAGGAAACCAAGGCTAAGCACGTGACATTCCCAACATCACGTGGCCAGGGCCCCGGAACCAATGCTTCTCCCTGGGTCCTCCAGCGACCAGCGAGAGAACGTGGTGATGTTGGACCGAACAGTGATGTCCTGTCCACCCCTCTGGGGAACCGGGTCTCTCAACCTGGATCTGTGGCCGGTGCTGTGCACAGGGTGGTCTCCCATGCCGATAATTTCTCTGTCCGACCCTGCCTGGAAGAATTCTAGGCACTTCCACACCGGAGGGGGCTGCTGATGTTTCTGCCCGGCCGGCAGCGATTACCCATTCTTCAGGAGGAGCCCCTCAGTTCTCCTTTGGGGAGAACTAGCTCTCCTAACTCTCAATCCCAGGCTTCCCTCCAATCCCCGGGATTAGTTCAGGAATGGGGATGTGGCCCAAGCCTGACCAGTGAGGCTCAGTCTTGGACATTTTGCCGGCAACAGTCCCTTTTGCTTTGTGGGGGTTGCCAGACAGGTAGAACTCAGCCTAAGGTTCTGGAACCGCATTTGCCACCTGCTGGGGACGATCTGCTTGAGAACAGAGCCTGCCTGGGGGAAAGCCGATCGAGAGATGGAGGGAGGCGGATTCCACACATCTCTTGAACACCTGGATCCAGTTGTGCCTGAAGTTGAACCCCGGGTTTTCCATTTCATGGGCCAATATAGTTCTTTTTATGTTTAAGCTTCTTTGTTTGGGTTTCTATCACGCTGGCCAGTGGAGTCCCAAGCCATGCGATCTGCACGGAGAGGCTCTGTCCTAACACGGTGGTGAGGGCTGATTCCAGACCAATAGTCAGCTCTGCTGCTTGTTAGCTGTGTGACCTTAGGCAAATTATTCAACCTCTCTGTGCCTCAGTTTCCTCATCTGTATAATAGGGATTACGGTGGTACTCCCTCTTCATGGGGCCGTTGTGTAGGTTAACGAACTGGGTCAAATAAAGCTCTTAGTGTAGCACTTGGGACATAGTATTAGCAGAGCCAATATTCATTGGTATTATCTATCATCTTTTATAAAAATTTTTTTAATCTATATTTATTTTTGGGAGAGAGAGAGAGAGAGAGAAACAGAGTGTGAGTGGGGGAGGAACAGAGAGAGAGGGAGGCACAGAATCCGAAGCAGGTTCTAGGCTCTGAGCTGTCAGCACAGAGCCCGATGAGGGGCTCCAACACCATGAGATCATGACCTGAGCTGAAGTCAGCTGCTTAACCGACTGAGCCACCCAGGTGCCCCTGTCCGTTGTCTTTCACAAAATTAGCCTGATGCTTTGGGAGCAAGTGTGACCCCTTACATTTTATAAATGAATGCCCCTGGGTCTCCTGGGTCCCAGGCCGGGGAGTGCGGGGCTTGGCCTGACCACGGGCTTTGGGCTGGACTCAGGGCTGTGTCACATCCCACCTGCCCCAGGTGGGGCCTCACGGGCCCCTCCTTCCCCCCGTCCGTGCCCCGGTGCCAAGTTCTAGAGACCGGTGTTCACACAAGCACCGCCAGGCTCTGAGGAGGCCTCCAGTGGCTTCCTGTTCAGACCCTGCCCCTCGCAATCTCCTACCTCTTCGGTCCGACTCCCTGAATACAGAGCGATGCCCTGCCTTTCTCTGGGACCAGGGGCCGATTTATCCCACAGTCGTTGGCTGACCTGTCCGGGCTGATGACGGCTTCCTGTCCCAGCAACTGAAGTTGCATTAAAAAAAAAACCAAAAACCAAGCTTATTTTATTACTAAAGTAATGCAAGACATAGAATTTTGTTTTCAACGTTCAAACAGCGTAAACCCATGTAAAATAGAAAATACGGGTTCCCTACTTCCCACCATCCCGTCTCACTCCTCAGGGAAGACCACACTCAGTTTCCTGTGTGTCCTTGAAGAACCATTTCCAGCTCCGGCTAGAGTTCGTGCGCTAGTCCGTGGCTCTGCATTTGGTCCATGTGAACAGCTTGGGGAGGCCTCTCAAATGGGCACGTACGGGTCTGGTTCCCTTTTGTTTCTGTAGGTGTGTGGGTGCGTGTGTTACGAACCTTTAAAAAAATTGTGGTAAAAAACACATAACCTAAAAATGACCTCTCTTGAGAGGAAGAGAGAGGGAGGGAGAGGGAGAGCGAGAGCGAGATCCCTCTTGGGGGGCCTGGGTGGCTCAGTTGGTTTAGCGTCCGACTCTTGATTTTGGCTCAGGTCGTGATCCCAGGGTCGTGGGATCGAGCCCCGTGTGGGGCTCCATGCTGAGCATGGAACCTACTTCAAAGTCCGTTCTCCCTCTCCCTCTGCCCTCCCTCTCCCACTTGTACGCTCTTTTTCTCTTGAAGATTAATTAAAAGAATAGATTACCATCTTAACCATTGTTCGGAGAATCGACTCCATGGCCCTCACTACCTTCCCGTTGTTGTGCAACCCTTACCACCGTCCATCTCCAGAACTTTCTTGTCTTCCCAAACTAAAACCCTATCCGCTACGCAACTCCCCATTCCTTCTTCCCTCGCAACCGCGGTTCTCGTCTGCATCTACGAAGTCGCCCACTCCAGGCGGCTCATAGAAGCCAGGCCAGAAGTGTTCATCTCTTTGCAGTTGGCTTGTATCACTTCACACAACGTCCTCACGGCTCATTCATGTTGTAGCAGGTGCCAGAATTTCCTTTCTTTTGAGGCTGAGTACGAGTCCACGGCATGCCTACACCACATTTTGTTTTCCATTCACCCATCGACGGACACTGGGGTGGGTGGCTCCCACATATCAGCTAAGGCGAATAACGCTGCTTTGAACACGGGTACGCGAATATCTCTTTGAGACCTTGCTTTCAAACCTTTTGGATGTTTCCCAGAAGTGGGGTTGCTGGATCATCTCGTACTCCCATTTTTCACTGGTTGCGGAAACGCCATACTGGTTTCCCATCAGCTGCACTGTTTTACGTTCCTACCAGTGGCGCGCAAGAGTTTGAGTTTTTCCACGTTCTTGCCAACACTTGCTATTTTCTGTTAAAAAAAAGTTTTCTTAATAGTAGCCATCCCGATGCGTGTGAGGTGGTATCTCATTGTGGTTTTGATTTGCGTTTCCCTAATGATGAATGTGTTCCGTGTGTTTTAAAATGCATAATTTTGACCGTTTTCTCTGTTTACGTTTATTTGTTTTTGAGAGAGCGCAAGCGGGGAAGAGGCACAGAGAGGGGGACAGAGGATCCGAAGCAGGCTCTGTGCTGACAGCAGTGAGTGCAACGTGGGGCTTGAACTCACGAGCTGCAGATTATGACCCGAGCCCAAGTTGGATGCTCACCTGAGCCACCGAGGTGCCCCTTGACTATTTTCAAACATACTCAAAAGTAGAGAGAATAACACAGTGAGCCCATATGGTCATGACTCAGATCCAATAATTAGTAAGAGTTTTGCCCTATTTGCTTTCTCTCTCTCCTGAAGGATTTCACAGCACATCCCTGACACCATGTTTTTTTAATGTTTATTTATTTTTGAGAGACAGAGTGGCGGGGGGAGGGGCAGAGAGAGACAGAGACACCATCCAAAGCAGGCTCCAGGCTCTGAGCCGTCAGCACAGAGCCCGACGCGGGGCTCGAACTCACCAACCATGAGATCATGACCTGAGCCGAAGTTGGACACTTGACCAGCTGAGCCACCCAGGCGCCCCTGACACCATGTTTTAATAACGCTACGTAGGGGCGCCAGGGTGGCTCAGTCAATTAAGCATCTGACTCTTGATTTTGGCTCAGGTCAAGATCTCATGGTTCACGGGTTTGAGCCCTGAGTTGGGCTCTGTGCTGAATGGGGAGCCCGCTTGGGACTCTCCCTCTCCTTCTCTCTCTGTCCCTCCCCTGCTCACGCACATTCTCTCTCTCTCTCTCTCTCTCAATAAGTACATAAACTTAAAAAAATATTGCCACATAATCCAGTGGGCATTTCTAAAAACCCGGACTACAACTGTGTAGTCCCTAGAAGGGACTCCCCTTCTACAACTATGTCACCATCATCTTAAACTTCTCCTTGGTATCACCTAATACCCAGTCCGTAGTCAAATCTCCCCGACTATTTAAAAACCACATCGGTTCATTTTTCGCAGGGGCCTTCTGGGGGCTCTGTGCCTGAGCCCAGAGACCCCCTAACTGCCCACCTCTCCCGAAAGGTAGGCGGTGTAGGGCTGTGAGCAGACTTATAAGGTCAGGCCAGGTCTAAAGCCTGGTCTGCTCTTGACTGGCCAGGTGGCCTTGTCAAGTTACTTATCCTTGCTGGGCCTCAGTTACTTATCCTTGCTGGGCTTCAGTTACTTATCCTTGCTGGGCCTCAGTTTGCTCACCTGTGATATGGAGATAACCTGAGCGTCTGCCTTGTGGGGTATTAAATGAGATGCTGTGGGTGCAACCCTGAGTACTGTGTCGGGCACGCAGAGAGTGCTCAGGAAATGAGAGTTGTTGCTGCCATTACCGTATTAGTCCCAATTTTCCAAAAGACTCACTCTGATAGTGGGCGTTCAGGCATCGTGGAAGGCAGGTAGGAAGCAGAGTGGAGGGGGGCGGGGGGGGGCTCTCTACCTGTGTCCCATCATCCCGGGGGCACCCTGGCGCAGGGCCCCATTATTCTCTATCTCTGGCAGAAGCAAGCTCCTGTCCACATGCTTGGCTGCATTGGACTTAAATAAAAATGATAAGATCTGCCAGTGGGAAGGGATGAGATTTTATTTGGAGCTCGAATACGTTTTGTTAGGATTGTTGTGTTTGTTTGTTTGTTTGTTTGTTTGTTTTTTTTGCCATTCCCCTTCTCTTGATTTGATGGCCTTCTCCTTGGTAATTCAGTAAGTGGCTCCTTCAGATGTTGACAGGCAAATGGAGGCGGGGGCGGGAGAACAGAGCCGGGAGGGACAAGCGTTGTCTGAAATTGATTTATCTGAGTCGGGTTCAGAGCCAATAATCTTAGACGGTGACGTGCTGAGGCTCAAGGATATGGAGGCGGAGAGAGAGCGACAGAGGAGGCTACCTGAGGTCCTATAGGTTAGGGGACAGGAGTGGGCCGTGTCCCAGCTGGCCGTGTGATGTTGGACACTCGGGACTCAGCTCCCGTGTGGGTGAAGTGAGGAGATGGGAGGAGGAAGGATCCAGGCGGCTGAGGAAGCCCTCCGCTTCCCTGCAGGAAGGTCCATTGCTGATAGGGCCTTGCCCCTGCACATTGCCACCTTCAACCCCGAGCCCCGTGCTGTGCACCAGCTCAGAGCTTGCTGGGGAACTTGCTGGTGGGTGTGGCCCTCCATAAATGGGACATCGGGCTCTTTGGCAGGTCTGTGCCGTTGGTGCCCTTGAACTCTCGTTCCCCCTTTCCTTTTGAATCCCCCCAGACCTTCCTCCAGAGGGAACGCAGTCCTGTGGCCAGCTGGCTGTGGCATGTCGGGCAAGCCGGTGGCTTTCTCAGCCTCTAGGGCAACAGGAGGCAGCACAGCACAGGGGTTCAGTCCGCAGGCTCTGACCGCCAGGGGCCCAATCCCGGCCAGCTGAGTGCCTTGGACAAGTTACTCCACCCCTCTCTGTGTCTCAGTTTCCCCCTTCGTAAAACAGGAATAGTAATAGGACCTAGCTCGCAGGGTTGTTGTTGTGGGATGATTGCTGCCCCCCCCCCGCTGTCAACCAGCCCTGCGGGGACTGGGGGTGAGCCCCCCGGAGGGATTTACTGCTTTTCCTGGAGAGCAGGAGCCCGGGCTTCACTGTGACTTTCGGGCAGAAATCACCGAGCCCCTAGCGCTGCCACAGGGCCTTTCCACAGCTCACCAAGAGGGGCCACGCCCACGTGGATCACGCGGAAGGATCTTGCCTTCCATTAGCGGGTCTGATTCATCAAATTATGCTGACATCTCTTTAGCTGCTCTTACCAACTCCTCGGAGATACAAAATTATGATAATTGGTAGGAAACCGTTTTTTAAAAAATGGACTTGAGCTTGCCTTTCAAAACCTTGAAGGCGTGAGAGCATACGGGGCACGGGGGGAGGAAGGGGCCGTCCAGGGTATGCACAGAGGTGCCAGTCACTGTTTGGAGGAGGGCACAGGATGCCACAGGGCCTGGGCCTTCACGGGGAGCCACACGGCCTCGCTCGGGCTCTGGCCTCCTTTCCTCAGCTGTAAAATGGGCTCGGAGGGCTTGCCTTGCTCCTGTGCTTGGCACCCTGTAGGCCGAGGTCCAGGAGGGGTCAGCTACCCTGGAGGTGGGGCTGGTGGGCCCCGATAGGAGACAGGAGCTGAGAAATGGGGCTTGGGGGAGCTTGGACGGTAGGGCGGTGAGGACGGGGTAGCATAGTTCAAGGGCAAGTTCGGCTCAGCTTATTTCAAGATCATCCCCGAGGGAATTTGGAAGCCTCCCTTTGGACTGGAGGGCTACAAGTTTGCAGGGAAAAGAGCATGCCCCTCAGGGACCTGTATGGAAACCCAGTTCTCACTGGCCATGTGACCCCTGGCAAGCCCCTTCCTGTTCGCAGAGTTCGTTTCTTCTAGAAATGGGAAGAACTTTAACGCCTACTGGTCAGCATCATGGGAAGGTTAATGGGATAATGGAAACACAGACACCTCACATGGTAGGTACTTGATTTATTTATTTAAATGTAAGAAATGTGTATTTGTTTTTGAGAGAGAGAGAGAGAGAGAGACAGAGCACGAGCGAGGGGGGGGGAGGGCAGAGAGAGAGGGAGGCACAGAATCCGAAACAGGCTCCAGGCTCTGAGCTGTCAGCACAGAGCCCGACGCGGGGCTCGAACTCACGACCATGAGATCATGACCTGAGCTGAAGTTGGACGCTTAACTGACTGAGCCCCGCCCCCGGGCGCACCACTTGAAAATCTGCTTCTTTGTCTCTCATCCCACCCTCATTCTCCTCCTCTGAAAAGCCAGGCTGAGCGGGGTGGCATTTCCTGAGCCCCAAGCCCGCTGGCGTGCAGAGACAGCACCATCTGGGGGGTGATCTCCAGCGCCGGTGTGTGGTGTAAGCTGACCCTCGTCTCTTCACGCTGGACCGTCAGGCGTTGTTTGTTGCCCTGAAACAGGGGGCCCCCCTCCTGCACGGGGCCCCGACGAGCGCCCACCAGCCTGCAGGCCGCCTGCCAGGAGGGACGAGGCCCTCTGCTCAGCCGGCCGGGCCTGTGCCGGGCTTGGAAGCTCTTCCTGTGACCAGGATGAGGCTGGAGTAGCCAGGCTGGTGGCCTCGTCATGCCCAGGCAGCTCTGTGTCCCCAGAGCCACACCCTCTGTGGAGGTGACCTTTCCCGTCTCCCTTCCCTAGGAGTCCAGTCGACCGGCCTGGGGCCCACAGAGGATTCTGTGTGGCGGTTTCCCACCAGCTGTGGTGGGCTCAGCCTCAGGTTTCTGTGCCCTGCTGGGCAGGCTCGTCCCCTGGATCCTCCCAGGCCCTGGAAACCCAGCCAGCGGGGACTTTCCATCTCCCAGGCTTGCTTTTGAACGATTACGTGTCATTAACAAGTCAGATGTTGTGGGTTTCTGACCCACAGCCGTGTTTTCCTGCTGCTTCTCCTCGTGGCACGAAATGCAGAGGCATCGTGGGCTACCACGGACGAGGTTTCGGTCCCAGCCCCGTCCCTCCCTGCACGGCCGTGTGGCCTCTGAAGAGTCACGGTCTTTCCCGAGCCTCTGGTGTCTCATCAGCCAGCCGGGGACAATGATGGCTGCTGAGGACGAGAAGGGACGAGCGTGGGAGCCTCATGCTGCACGTGGCACAGAACAAAGAGAAATTCGAGCCCTTCCTTCAATTGTTGACAGGCCTGCCTGATTGCGTCTCGCCTGCTCCTCGGATGGAGGAGGTCAGAATAGGAGAGGAAGCCGGGGCCGGGGGCAGGGTCAGGGGACCCCTAGTGACAGAGACGTGGCTGTGCACATGAGGCCCAGGAAGGTGCATGGACGGGGAGGAAGGAGTCGGGATTGTCTGGGAAACGAGTCCAGCTCAGAGTGGAGAGAACGTTGCAGCAGGACGAGAGGACTTCCCTCTTTGCTCTCTGGTCTCGGAGGAGAGGTGGTCACTTCGCTGGTGTGTGTCTCATCTGGGAAGCGGTGGCCCTTCTCACAGCTGCCCGCAGGGCGGGAGCGGGGCGGGGAGGGAGCCGTGAGAAGGTGATGTGCCAGCTTGCAGGGCCCGGAAGCTGGGGTTTTGCCCACCTGCCTCTCACATTCAGGGTCCGAGGCCTTTCCAGCTGGGGTCCCTCAGAGACAGGTGAGGACCCACAGGATGAGAACAAGGGTCTGGCTGAGCGGGTGAGTAGGGCTGAAATCCAGCCGGCTCTCCTGGCCACGCCGTGCATCCTGCTTTGGGGATGTGTCTGTCCAGAGCGGGATCGGGGGGACCAAGCCATGCGTGCACGGGCCTGTGTCTTCCCAGAGGGGGGCGTTTCCCACGCGCACGAGGGCGGACAAGCATTAGCAGTGGTCAGAGGCCCAATCCTCTCTCTCGGCCGCAGGGCTGTGGTTTTCCTGTATTCTGCTCTGCCTGTCATCTCTGCTCCTGTAGGTCTGCAGAAGACAGCAGATGTGGGACGAGTGACTCATCATTCAGTGAGGGTAACTCTTAAAAAAAACATTCTTTTTTTTTTCTTAATTTTTGTTTATTTTATTTTTGAGAGAGAGACACACAGAGTGTGAGTGGGGGAGGGGCAGAGGGAGAGGGAGACACAGAATCCGAAACAGGCTCCAGGCTCCGAGCCGTCAGCGCAGAGCCCGACGTGAGGCTCGAACCCACAAACCGTGAGATCATGACCCGAGGTGAAGTTGGACACTTAACCAACTGAGCCACCCAGGCGCCCCCCAAAAAACATTCTTTTCTAAAAAATATAATTTATTGTCAAGTTGTCTCACACTCAGTGTATATACTGTGCTTTTGGTTTTTGGGGTCGATTCCCGTGGTTGATCGCTTACCTACAACACCCAGTGCTCATCCCAACAAGTGCCCTCCTCAACGCCCATCACCCATTTTCCCCTTTCCCCCACTCCCATCCACCCTCAGTTTGTTCTCTGTAGTTAAGAGTCTCTTGTGGTTTGCCTCCCTCCCTCTCTGTTGGTAACTATTTTTCCCCCTTCCCTTCTCCCATGGTCTTCTGCTAAGTTTCTCAGGATCCACATAGGAGTGAAAACATAAAACTTTCTCTTTTCTGATGATAAAAGTACAGCCGATCCTTGAACCACACAGGGGTTAGGGACGCTGATCCCCCTCGTCGTTGAAAATCCACATATAGCTTTTGACTCTTCAGAAACTTAACTACCAATAGCCTCTAGTTGACCAGGAGCCTTACTGATAATATGAACAGTTGGTTATACATGTTTTGTATGTTATATGTATCACATACTGTATTCTTTTCTTTTTAAAAGTTTATTTATTTATTTTGAGAGAGAGAGAGAGAGTGCTGGAGCAGGGGAGGGGGAGAGAGAGAGGGGCCGGGGAGAGAGAATCCTAAGCAGGCTCCATGCTGTCAGCACGGAGCCCAACAGGGGGCTTGATCTCATGAATCCTGAAATCATGACCTGAGTCAAAATCAAGAGTCAGATGCTTAACTGACTGAGCCACCCAGGCGCTCCTCATATACTGTATTCTTATAATAAAGTAAGCTAGAGAAAAGAAGCTGTTATTAAGAAAATCGTAAGAAAGAAAACATTTATAGTACTGTACGTATCAAAAAAAATCCATGTATAATTGGACCCACACAGTTGAAACCTGTGTCATGGAGTATCAGCTGTAATACATATTTATTGTAGAAAGTTATGAAAACACAAGGAAGTATAAAGAAGGAAGTGAAAATCACGCACGGTCCTGTTACCCAGAGACACTCCAACATGTTAAAGAGTAGAGACTTGTTTTAACTTTTTTCTTTACGTACTTGAATATTGCAATCATATTGCGTACGATTTTGTGTTCTGCTCTTTTTTAAGTTGACGTTTTGTCACAAATGTTTTCTCATGTGCGTGAACGTTCTTCTGTGTCACGTCGCAGTGATTGCAGAGTATTCTGTCATATGAACATGTTGCTCGTCTGATTCAAATCGAATCCGCTGGACCAGATGGGCTCCAATTGTACACCATTTTGTTTTCTTTTGAAAGCCTATTTATTTATTTCTTTAAAATGGGTACGGGTGGGGAGGGGCAGAGAGAGAAGGAGAGAGAGAATCCCAAGCAGGCTCTGTGCTGTCAGCGTGGAGCCCAAGATGGGGCTCAGACTCACGAACCATGGGATCGCGACCCGAGCTGAAGTGAGATGCTTAACCAACTGAGCCACTCGGGCGTCCCTGTACCCCATCTTAAACAGTGATGTTTGCTGTGCAACTTTGTACTTGTCGATTATTTCTTTCAGGACAACCTTCAGTAAGTGGAGTTACAGGGCTCAGAGTTGTGTAGGCAGCCTATCGAGTGGCCCTCGATAAATCCCGCCCCTGATACAAACATTCCTGTGCTTGTACAACCCCCACCCCTCTGGTGTGGCCGGAGACAAGTGACTTGCTTCTAAGGAACAGAACGCGGTGAACGGGATGGGATGTTGCTTTCAAGATTCACATTCGGAAAGACTGTGATCCGTCCTGCCCACGCTCCTTGGCTGTTTGCTTTGGGCAAAGCAGGCTGCCCTGTCATGAGCTGCCCTGTCGTGAGGCCCACGTGGCAGGGAACCAAAGGCCAATGGCCAGTGAGGGACGGAGACCCTCGGCCCGACGTCTGGTGTCCTTCCCGCCGCCATGTAAGCGAGCTTGGAAGAGCTCCTCCCCTCTCCCGCAGTCGAGCTTTCAGATGAGCCTGGGCCTCGGCCGACAACCTCGTGAGAGACTGCAACCTCGTGAGAGACAGGCACCTGTCTGTGCCATGCTGGAACTCCTGACCCCACGGGAGCTGTGAGATCATGTTTGCTGTTTGGGGCTGCTCAGTCTCAGGAGGACTTGTTACAGAGCAATAGATAACTAGTACAAAGGGCACACACATCCCTTTTGATGTGTATTTCCATCGTGCCTTCCAGAAAGTTTACTTCCGATCCTACCCACCACCCCAGCAGATAGGAGTGCTACAAGCTTAACCTTCAGCAGGGGGCACTGCTGATGGCCAGGGCCACTGTCTGTGCCCCTTGTTCTGAATAGCCTCTCTCTCTAGAGGAGCCAGTCTAGGGAGTATGGACAGTTTCTGGATGGCCAGCCTACTGTCAGGGAACTATGTCGGGGCATGTGTCCTGACATCTTCGTAGAGATTCTGGCATTGTTGGTGAGGGTAAGGAGGTTAAGCGGGGCACTTTTTCACTCTAATGGACTTCCAGGGCGTCTGTGCACATCCCGCTAAGCCATTTATTCGTCTCTGTGGTACATAGCTTTTATTTTAATTGCAAGAGAACACAATTTGGCTTTTCAGATTGAATTGATGTGGCCACATTTTGAATTCCTTTCAGAGCCCAGTGTATTTCTTACAGGCTCAATAATTTTGAAATTTAATAGCCACTACAGAAATTCCACGGCCTTCCAGAAACAAACTGTCCCCCTTTGGTGGTGAACAGAACCAATGAGAAGCCTAGCCATGCACTTTTTTCCCTTCCTCTGCTGTGACATCCTACAGGGGCACACGCAGCCCCCCGCTCCCACCCCATGCCTCCGGGAAGGGGAGACCACTGGGGCCAGACTGCTCTGAAGGGAACAAATGGCTGTCTCCAGGCTCAGTCCCTTCCTCGCAGGGAACCTGGTGTCCTCTCACTGGCCGGGCTGTGGGAAGGATTAATGGTACTCTGCAAGGCTCTAATGGATCCATAATCGGTTTGCTTCATTAGGGTCTGCTGCCTGCGGAAGCTAATTGTGCACTTAGAGATGCGATAAATGTAGCTGTTCTGTGGGGCTCAGAAATCGGGAGATCTCTCGTGTAGACATCAAGGCTGTCCTGAGAGTCTGACCCATCCTCAGAAGCCAGAAACTTGGCCACGGGAAGCAAATTAATATTATGTTCCTAATTCATCAGCATGTCTGAAGCCCTTAAGGAAATAGCTCTTAATCTTTTCTGGGTCACGGACCCCACTGAGAATTTAAAAACTGCACGTATCTCCACTTGCACACTGCGTTTTATTGGTAGGGGGAAGGGTGGGTATTGTAGGAAGTGCATGGATTGACCTCCCTTCCCTCCGCCCCCATGGGACATCTTTAAGGTGATGCTTGTGTTTATGTATTCATTTATCAATTCTCTAATTTATTTAACATATTTTTATTGAGTGCCTACTATGTGCCAGGGCGATTCTCTTTCTTTTGCCAAGTACTTTTTAAAATTTTTTAAATGTTTTATTTTGTTTTTGAGAGAGAGAGACAGAGTGTGAGCAGCGGAGGGGAAGAGAGAGAGGAGACACAGAATCTGAAGCAGGCTTCAGGCTCCGAGCTGGAGCCCGATGCAGGGTTCAAACCCACGAACTACGAGATCACGACCTGAGCCGACGTCAGTCGCTCAACTGACTGAGCCACCCAGGCGCCCCTATTTTGCCAAGTTTTGAGCCAGGCCTAAGGCAAGAATGATTGAGAAACATCTTTTAAGGATACAGCAACTATAATGTACATTTTGCAGTGTTTGTTTTCTCTTCCTCTCTAGGTAAGGCCAGAGGGTGAAGGATGGGGTTAGATGTTAGTGAACATTTTTATCCCTTCAAAGTGTGATCCCTTGGCCACAGGAGAGGGGCCATTAATAAGGGCATGAGTTCACTCTGAGTCCAAGAGACATGGAGACACCACAGGGCATTTTAAGCATCTTCCTTCTGTTATGAGGCAATGTATCCTTATTTCAGTCTAAATTCGATGTCTCCAGAGTCCACCAGCCCACAGGAGTGTTAGAATCGCCCCTGAGGCTGCCCTGGCAGAAAGGGTCACCTGCTTTCTCCACGAGGATCAAAAGATTAAAAAAGAACAAGTCCTGTGATGATTCTTCCAGCTTTAAGCTTTTCAGGATGAAGAATAATGTCCTGATTGCTATGAAATCGCTCTTCTACAAGCTCAATCTGTCATGTCCTAGGAGCCTGTCCACTGTCATCTCACATCACCACTGTGGACCCTCAAGGAAGAACTTAGCAAAAAGCTGTGGAGCCGGAGGTGAAGGTCTATAGTAGGAGGGGTAGATAAAAGGAGATACACTGGGGACTTCCGGTTCGGGTCAAAATGGGGTCGCCGACAGTCAATAATTATGTCAAATAAATTCTACCACATATTTAAGGAAAAATTTATACCAGTTCTACACAAACGAGGAAATTGAAGGGGAGGGCATAATTTTCAACTCATCTATGAGGCCAGTATTATCCTCATAGCAAAACTAACAAAGATATTGTAAGAAAAGAAAACCACAGGCCAATATTCCCTACACATGTAAAAACTGTTGCCAACATTCTATTAAGTTAATTCCAGCAATGTATTAAAAAGATAATATTCCATGACCCTACAGTGGTTTATCCCAGAAATGCAAGGTTTTTAAGAATTGAAAATCTATCATTGTAATTCACTCTATGAATAGATTGAAGAAAACATGATCATCTCAATGGATTAAGAAAATGCATAATCCAAGATCCTATATTCCTGATTGAAACTCTCAGAAATCTAGGAAAAGAAGGGAATTTCCTCACCCAAGGAAATCTACAGCTGACGTCGTATTCAACGGTGAAAGAGAACATGTTTCCTTTTAATTTCTAGAACAAATGTCCACTCTCGCTACTTCCATTGGGCACTGCAGCCAGGTAAGTAGTCAGTTCCAGCCAGAACAATAAGGCAAGGAAAAGAGTAAATGGTATCCTGGTTGGGAAGGAAGAAGTTAAACTGTGTTCATTCTCAAATGGCATCCTTCCCTGTGTCTGTGGAAAGTCTTAACGGATTGTACAAAAAAGCTACCGGGACTAACAGTTGAGTTTAGTAAGGTTGCAGGATATAAGATGAATACATATGAATCTTTTCTTGTTTAAAACAAATTTGTTCTAATTTTTAAAAAGTGTTTATTTTGAGAGAGCATGAGCGGGGGAGGGGAGAGAGAAAGAGAGAGAGAGAGAGAGAGAGAGAGAGAGAGAGAATCCCAAGTAGGCTCCACACTGTCCGTGCGGAGCCTGACACAGGGCTTACTCCCACATCTCTGGGATCATGACCTGAACTGAAAGCAAGAGTCGGACGATCAACCGACTGAGCCACCCAGGCGCCCCACAAAGCTTTTATTTCTGTATGCTAGAAAGAAACACATAACAATTGAAATTGAAAAGTTTCTACTTAAAGAATAAAAATATAAAACATTTAAGGAGCTGTATTAGTCTCCTGCTGGTATAACAAATTACCATGCGCTAACTTAGCGTTCTAACACAAACGAGACAGATTTGTTGTCTTACAGTTATAGAGCTTAGACGCTCGAAATTCGTCTCCACGGACTAAAATCGGGGTATCTGTGGGGCTGTGCTCCTTCAGGAAGCTCTAGAGGAGAATCCATTTCCTTGCTTTTCCAGCTTACAGAGGCAGCTCAACTCCTTGGCTCATGGCCTACCATATACTGACCTCTGTTCCTTTCTTCACATCTCCGTCTTACCTCTTAGAAGGATCCCTGTGATTACACTGGGCCCATGTGGTTCCAGAATACAGGATAATTTCCCCATCACAGCATCCTTAACTAAATCACAATTGCAGAATCCCCTTTACCACGTAAGGTGACATATTCACAGGTTTCAGAGATTAGGACATGGGCATCTTTGGGGGCCAACCACAATCTGCTCTTTGTCCCCCAAAGATTCACATTCCAGCCACTGGGCTCTGGGCCCTGTTTTCAGTCGTTCTTCCTTTTTCATGAAGGACAGCATATGTTTGAAGCTGGTACGGGTTTCTTCCATTATCTGAAAGTTTGTGTTATGCCACTTCCTTTTTATGAAAGCCCACATGAGTACGTGTTTTGCTAACCAAAAGAAATCTGGAAAGGAGTTTCCCTTTTGTGGAATGGTAATGGCTTCTTTGCTTTGCCTTCGGCTTATTAAAGGTGTCATAGGGGGGCACCTGGGTGGCTCGGTCGGTTGAGCCTCCGACTTCAGCTCAGGCCATGATCTCACGGTTCGTGGGTTCGAGCCCCGCGTGGGGTTCTGCGCGGACAGCTCGGAGCCCGGAGCCTGCTTTGGATTCTGGGTCTCCCTCTCTCTCTGCCCCACCCCTGCTTGTGCTCTGTCTCTCTCTGTCTTTCAAAAATGAATAAGCGCTTTAAAAATAACATTAAAAAAAAGTGTCATAGGAATATCCCGTTTTCAGATAGTGGGGGAGACCTGGCGTGTATTAGCCCCCCCAGGAGAGCCACGTCCAGCTTTGAGCCCCGTCTTCCTTTCTGCTTCCACAAGCAGCTGTTACCACCCATTCAGGAGCCTTTTGAGGGTTCTGGGGAGTAAATTTGGTTCTTCTTGCCCTTTTCCCTGGTGGGCTTAGGAGTCAGACCTTTCGGATCTGCTAAGTCACTTACTATTCCTCCATTTGCTTTCTGCCTTCTAAAATTGTGTGATTGTTTTCCCTTCTCCCCATAAAGGACGAGAACAAGTTAATATGTGTATTTAGTTTGCTGCCCCATCTCTAATATGTCTCTACTGCCTTCTGAGCGATGATCCCTCCAGCGTTCGGAGAGAGCTCTTGACTGAATAGATGGAGGTAGGATGGGAAGGGAGGGGAAGGGAGGTCCAGGGTGGGTGAGTGGTGGAAGGTCTTGCAAACCTTGGGAGAGACTCAGGCAGTGTAGATGAGCCCACCAGGCCATGTGGTGAGCTGAGGGTCCCCCCGTGTTCTGACTCGGCTCTCCTGGGGGGCACAGCTGGGTGGGGCTGAGAGGGGAGGTTACTCCAGGTATCCAGCACTGGCGTGACCCTGCCGGACGCTTTCCCTTGCAACAGAGCTTTCTCTGGAGGGGACAGTCCTGGGTCCTTCAGCTATCACTTGGAAGGTCCTCTTGCCCTCATGTTGCTGTCCCACCCCAACCACATTCAGAGTAGTGTTTCCAAGCCAGCCTCAGGCTTCTCTTGGGGCACAGCCTCCTGGTTCCACCTGATATGCTGTGTGTGCCCGGGTGGGGCCCACCATGCACCTGCTGTGGCTTCAGTGCTTTTCAAAGGTCCAGGGACGTCCCATTGCGTTTGCAGCTAACCTGACACCTAGTCCCAGCCTCCGTATGATGGCCTGCCTCCAACAGAGAGGGTGGAAAATGTCCACACCCACTTTCCCAGCTTCCCTGGCCACTATGGTGGGCGTGTTGTTCCCTCCCCTCTTGCACTGGGTGTGCCTTTGGTTCCTGGACCTGCAAGAGCCATCTTGGAACTACGAGCAGGAGGCTAAGAGGCCATGATGGTTGAGCCACGAACCAGTGTCAGATTTATCACTGAGAGAAAGTACACCCTTGTTTCTTTAAGCCCTAGTAGCCGGATTTTCAACTACATGCAGCTAGAACATTCCTAACAGATACACTGCCTTTTCGGTGTGGGTCTCAACTAGCAACCCCTGGATGATCCCCTTCCCCAAGATGTAACCCACTTGTTCTGCCAGACTCCGGGGGATGCTCCGATCTGCACGGTTGCTGTGTCAACCTGCTCTTATGGCCCCCAGGGCCCCTGGGCCTGCCCCAGTGGGAACGGTGTAGATATATTCGATCCCTGCCCCCAGGAGGGACCTGGCAGGGGCAGGTTAGCTACCCAGTTTCTCAAGGACGAGGCAGGAAGTTGCACTTGCCACGGCATCCGTGTTCATAGCCTGAGGTTCCAGAAACAAGTAGAAAGATCTCATGGGCCACAAATGAGCCACCCAGCAAGGAGGATGACACAGGCCACAGTGGGTCAGAGGGGGGAGGTCTGCCTAATTGTGGGGCTGCAGGGTCTTGGCGTTGCTGGTTGTAGCTCACAGGGAGGCTGGGTCTCCCACCGGTCTGGGACGGAAGTCCCTGGAATACAGGTTCTGCACCACCTTTCCTGGAAACCGTAAACCCCTCTGCACTTCCGGGGGGCAAGCGTTAGCCTTGGAAAGGCCCGGGAGGCCCGAGGGGCTCAGGCCTCGCCTTGTGTGCACCGAGCCCTCGTGGGAGCAGCCTCCCAGGCAGGGGTCCCCGGGGTGAAGCTGCTGGCAGAGCGTGCCCCTGGGAGCAGGTGACCAGCGATGAGTGGGGGTGTTTATGGTGCCTTGGGCCCTCTGGGCTGGGGGTGGGGAGCAGCGCCGTGGTGTTGCATTGTGGCAGCCTGTCCTGGAGCCCATCCCTGTGCAGGGGGTGGCCTATTGTCCAATGTGGGGAAGACCCCAGCCCGGGGGTCCCTTTGTGTCTCAGCAGAGAAGGCACGCTGGGCTTGTTTGGGGTGGGGGGGTCTGGGAGAGATGGCAATGGGTTCAGGGCACACACTTTCCGCCTTCCTTTGGGAAACAGCTTCCGTGTCTTCATTTCTGCCTTTAGGCAGGTGGGGGGTGGGGTGCCAGGTGGGGGTGGCCTCAAAGATGAAATGCTGCGTGGGAAATGATGAGGCAGGGGAGGAGTTACCTCACTGGGGGGATTGAATGAGGGATCCTCTCTCTGCAAACAGAAGTGTGGCGTCCTACGAGGTCCCCTTCGCCGTGAGGCAATGGTTCCCGATTTCCTTAACTTCTCTGGAGCTTTTCTAACAGGGTTGTGGTGGAGGCTCACCGACGCTCGTTCCCAGCACGGCACTGGGCACCCAGACACATCCGGCAGGTGCTTGTAGGACCTCTGATAGGGGAGACAAGGAGGTGCCCTGACATCCCAGTTCACCAAGGAGGGTAGTCAGGGTGGTTTTGAGGAAGGGTTGAGTGTGCCGGGTCGGGAAGGCAGAGGAGAGTTTCTGAGGGTGCAGCCACGGGGGATGGGGAGGCAGCCGGGAAGGGCTCGGGGGCCGAGCCTGGGTATGCCAGCTTCTGGGAGATGAGCCTGGGAAGGTCCCGGAGGGCGGCAGGAGCCAGGTCAATGGCTTGGGTCGCTGATGGTTTTAGGGTAAGGATATTATATCCTACCTGGGTTTGTTGGTTGATTATCACAAGAACAAGTAAGCCATATTCATAGGAGACAAACAGGGAGTAGGTGAGGGAGGGGAGGTGGGAGGTAATGATAATCCAAGAACCCTTGTTCGGGGCATTAGCACTGTGGATCCGTGATCGCATTTAATTCTGATGGCAATTCTTTGTGGGTATTATTCCCACTTTACAGAAGGGAAAACTGAAGATCTGAGATGTAAAAAAAAATTTTTTTAAGTGTATTTATTTTGAGAAAGTGCATGGGAGGGCGAGAGACAGAGAGAGAGAGTCCCAAGCAGGCTCCACACTGACGGCGTGGAGCCCCATGTAGGGCTTGACCGCGTGAACCGTGAGATCATGACCGAAGCTGAAGTCAAGAGGCAGACACTTAACCCACTGAGCCACGCGGGTGCCCTGAGGGTCAGAGATGTTCGCTGCCCAGAGATGGGCTGACTCCGGAGAGTGAACATTCGTCGAGCACCAAACCCGTGCCAGGCTGTGTTTTGGGTACGTGACCTTGGCTCGGCTTCACAGGGGCGTCTTCCGGCTCCTTCCGGCGCTTTGGCATCACGGGAAAAGCGAGTGTCAGGGTCAAGAGAGTCAGGCGGAGTGGCCGGTCTGCAGAGATCCGTGTACACCTGCTGAAGAATTTGGACATGACCCCGAGGGCTGCAGGTGGAGTCCCGTGGAGCCTTCCGTCACGCTCTGTGCAGGAGATGACCACCCAGGACTGAGACAGCGGCCCCCCACACACAGTAGGCGCTCCATAAATGGGGAGGATCCGAGTGCCGCTCCCTCAGTAGAACCAAGAGGCCCTGCAGACCGCACGAGGTAGCGTGCAGGCTGGTGGGGAGGAGGAGAATGTTGTCTGTATTTCTGTCTGTGCAACTGGGGAGGAGGTGGGGACCGTCACCGAGCTGGGGACCCCCTAGGAGGAGCAGGTTTGAGGCCAGAAAGACAGGATCCATTCTGGACACGTTCATCTGTAGCCTCCTGGGGTGACGGCTTGGGAAACAAATCTCAGAGCTGGGCTGGCTCCTGGGGTCTTCTCCAGGCCCCTGACTTCATCTCTGGACAAACTGAGGCCAGGAGGGAGAAAAGACTTGCTCTCTGAGCTCCAGCCCCCTGGAGGTGCCTGTTCCCACCACCTCTGCCCACCCTCCCATAAATAACAAAGGGAAACAAATAGGCTTTCAGGGTTTCAGGTGTTTCCTTTCTTTGTTCCCCAGAGTATTGTTCTGGACGCAACATCTGGAGGTACCTGTCTTCCTGTGCCAGGGCCTTTGTTTTCAGAGTGGAAACTTCTGACCTCTCATCCCAACGAGACAGAATCCTCAGAGGAAACTTGATAGTGGCCAATCAGATGCCTGGGTCATCGGCTCGAAATATGAGGTCCTCGGGAAATAGTTTTTGGTGGTCACATAAGTTAGGGAGACTCTGGGCTTCCCGTAATAGACGGGGCTCTGCCCTGCAGGACTTCTCAGGGCCTTTAGCAGTGCCAAGTCCCCACAAGGGGGCTCCTGTGAGCTAGGCTTCCCAAGGTTATAGGACCAACGAACATTTCTGTGGGAGCCCCGCCCTGCCTCGCCATCTCCCAGAGCAGCTGCTCGGGTCGTGGCTCAGAGAGCTATGGTCAGAGATGGGCTGCCTCTGGGTGTCCTCCCCAGACCTCTCGGCTTTTTATTGGACAAACTGAGGCCTGGAGAGAGAAGGGGATTGCTCAGCACAGCCAGCAGGGGACTCTGGCCTCAGGACCCCCGGCTGGATTCCCTTCTCTCATGCCTGATTCTTGCCCAGTGACACAGGAGCTCCCATTTCCTGGGTTCCCGCAGGGCCCTACCTTCTCTTTCCACCAGAGCCTTCTGGAAGGGGTTTGGGCGGGTGGCTGTGAGTTGGTTGCCCCCATCAGTGTCCACGCATCTCACGTGGACCTGTGTGGACATGCCTTTCCTCCCCCCGGCATCACAGAAAGCGGTGTCCGAGCACTGAGTTGGATTCTGGCAAAAAGCACTTTATCGTTCTAACATCCCCGGGAAGCGGGAACAGGCCTGTCTGGGTGGTGACGGCAGAGGAGCTCTGTGAGCCCAGAGACAGGGCCACTTTGGCCTCTCTGAGCCTCCCAGTGGGGTCTGTGGACAGCACCATGGAGGGCCACCCGTGCTGTGGGTACCGTGGGGGCCACGGGCCCAGGGTGACTGTGCTGGGCTGAGGTGCAGCTCGGGACTGGCAGGGAGGGGCCCGGGTGTCAGGAAACCCAGCCTATATGCTGGTTTCACCGTGTGACCCTTCTGGAAGGGCCTTCATGTCGCCATGCACAAAACGGGTGCTTCCTTAGTTCATCGCTCAGATACTCGTGGGAGGGTCGGCTCCGTACCCGGCATCATGTGGGCCCCTGGGTGGAAGAAAGTGCCTGAGCTTGTGTTCCTGGCATAAAAGACCCAAGGTGAAGGCCTGGCTGCCGATAAGCTCATGGGGAGCTGACCCCCGGAAGCAGGAGTGAGGGGTAGGAAAGGAGAACACAAAAGGAGAAAAAGCTAACATCAGGGTCCTGGAGGTCACTGCTACAGCCCATGATGCCTCAGTTCACTGGGACCTCCAGCCATAAGGCAGACTGTCCCCAGGGAAGCTGGAGCCAGTCCATACTGGTTCAGCCCCCACTGTCTGAACTTTCTTTTTAATGTTTATTTTTGAGAGAGAGAGAGAGAGAGAGAGAGAGAGAATGAGCAGGGGAGGGGCAGAGAGAGAAGGGGACAGAGGATCCAAGTGGGCTCTGTGCTGACATCCCAATGCCGGGCTCGAACTCATGAACTGAAGTCAGAGATTTAACTCACTGAGCCACCCAGGTGCCCCTCACTGCCTGAGCTTTGGCCTGGGGATTAACCCCTGCATTCCCAGCTGTGTGCTCGCCCAGGCAGGCCCCCACGTGCTTGGAGATGTGTCCGGAGCAGGTGTGAGGCAGAAGCTGCTGAGGCCAAGGGGCTGTGAGGTCATCTGAAACCTGTCCCCAAGGCACCGCGGAGTTAGAGGTGGGCCCAAGGGCGCCATGGGGGGCAGCAGAGGTGTCTGCCTGTCTCCAGGGCATGGTAAGGTTGGATGGTTTCAGGCTGGGGGCGGGGGGGGGGGGAGAACAGAGTGAGCCCTGACCCTCCTGTCCCCTGCTCTTGCTTCCATGTGACTGTCTTTATAAGTTGTTCATTGCTATCTAACAACTGTCCTGACAACATTCTACCTTCGAAGAAAGAGTGGTAAAGGGGTCACTTTTGGAAAATGTGGTCGGGGGCCCCGATCCCTGCCACCCCCGCTTCCTGAGCAAGAAACCTGCCACACCACCGGAACATTCCTAAGAAGGGCCTGAGTAATGATTTACTCACTGCCTTCAGATTCAGGCAGTCTTATCTCGCTTCTTCAGAAACCATAAGTGAGAAAAATCAAGCGGATTTTTTCCCCCATAGAAACCGAATTAGTAATGCAATTTTTAAAAACGTGATCGTGGGGCGCCTGGGTGGCGCAGTCGGTTAAGCGTCCGACTTCAGCCAGGTCACGATCTCGTGGTCCGTGAGTTCGAGCCCCGCGTCAGGCTCTGGGCTGATGGCTCGGAGCCTGGAGCCTGTTTCCGATTCTGTGTCTCCCTCTCTCTCTGCCCCTCCCCCGTTCATGCTCTGTCTCTCTCTGTCCCAAAAATAAATAAAAAACGTTGAAAAAAAAATTAAAAAAAAAAAAAAACAAAAAACGTGATCGTGAAAATGTGAATGTAAGCCCTCAAGATGAGCCCTGCCTTGCCTGCTGAGATACCTCTTAAAATCTGGGGGCTTCCCAGGTTAGCGGAAGGATTTTCTCCCTATTTGGTGTATCCGGAATGTGCGTTTGTGGGATGGACCCCTTTCGGGGAGCTGTATGGCAGGGCACGTGTGTCCTCGGGATCGGTGAATTCCCTGCATCCCATGGCCAGCCAGGCATCCTTGATGAGGGGCTCCTGTCAGAGCGGCACTAATTCTCAGCCTGTCACGCCGGGCTGTTTCCCGGCTGGAGGAGCCCAGGCTGCCTGGCCAGCAGTGCTTGGTGTGAAAGGTAATTCAAGTGGAGATGTGTGTCGTTTCTGCCGGGTAGGAGGAAAGTGCTCTTGGAGCTGCTTGCCGCAGGATGGGGGGGGCGGGGCTTGGGCAAGGAGGCTCCCTGTTCCTGCAGCTGAAGGATGGGTGTCACAGGACAGGCAAGAACGGAGCTGGTGGCCTGGACTGGGCCACCATGGAGAGCATCTTCGCCTGCAGGTAGGACCCAGTCCCAGGGAAAGGACAGCCCCCCAGCCATAACCGTGACCATGGAAAGAACATCTTCATGTGGGTAGCACTAGTCCCAGGGCAGGGGTAGCCCCCAAGTCATGACCTTGAAGATGGCCATGACCAATGACTATGACTATAGAAAACGTTGTCTGCATCTGAAGGGCAATCCGGGCAATCCCCAGTGCCAAGGTGGGAACAGCCTAAGCCAGGACGGTGAACGTGAGCATATTATGGAATCCGATGGGCTCTGGGGCCTGTGGGACATACAGGTGAGGTCGCTGGTCCAGAGACCTTAGGCGCGGGTGAAGAGCTCCCCCAGCGGGCAAGCCTGAGAAACCACGCTAGTCACGATGTCGTTGGGTGCCTGTATTTGCTGGCTGTTCTCCTGCTGGGGGTGGCATCTGTGGCTGACGGGATTGGAGGGGTGATGGTGGGGGTGTTCTGTGGGAGCACAGCAGACCAGTGAGGAGGAGACACGGGCAGAGGCAGTAGGGACAGTAACTTGGGGAATAAACACAGCTGTTAACACGGGATTTCACGTTTACTTACGTTTGAGAGACAGAGCATGAGTGGGGGAGGGGCAGACAGAGAGGGAGACACAGAATCCTCAACGGGCTCCAGGCTCTGAGCTGTCAGCACAGAGCCCGACGCGGGGCTTGAACTCACGAGCTGTGAGATTGTGACCTGAGCCGGAGTCAGACGCTCAGCCGACTGAGCCCACCCAGGCATCCCTACACGGGGTTTAAAAAAAAGTTTTGCACTGAGATGTTCAGAGTGATCTTCCCCTCTACCTTTCCATGAAAATTTCAGTCAAATCTGTCCGAGTCAACAATGCTTTTGACGTTGGGCTTCTCAAACTTCTTGGAGTTCCCGAAGGGCCGCCTGGTCCCCAACCTCAGCCTGCCCTCCAGTCAGCTCAGGTGAACCTCTGAGCCCCTTCATCACAACCTGTGGCAGAACCGTGCCTCTAGAGCAGATGTCCCCCTGCATCCTGTCTGCTGACGGGAGATCCAGAGGCGAAATAGGCCATTTGAGAAGCGGGGTTAAAATCGCCATGGTCTATCTCTGGGGAGACGGGTTATAACCCAGGGGGCCTTCTTTGCCAGTGGTGGCTGAGACAGACAGCCGCCAGGGAAGGAGCAAGGAGAGCGCCATGGAAATTCTTGCCTGGTGTCCTTCCCGGAAAGCGACTCGTGCAGAATTTCTCCGTGGAATCAGCGCATTTACTTAGCTCGGCAAAGGAGATTGGGGCTGTGGCCATTTCTGGGGCGGCTGCAATCCGGCAGCTTTTTGTAATTATCTGTTAGTAATTATCCGCTAAGACTTGGGTAAACAGCAGCCTGCTTAGCCACCCTTGAAGGATTAAATCATTACGTTTATTGCTCTATCCACTCCCTATTAACCTCCTAAGAGGCTTTTCCACCTCAGAACCAAGGTTTTCATTGATGAACTCCAAGGAGAACATCAGAGTCGGGAGGCAGTGGGGGTGGGGCAAAGCTCTCGGGCGGCTGCTGGACGCAAAGCCTGGTGACTGTCGCTGTCCATCAGCACGTCTGTGACAGGCGCCCTGACAGTGCACACGCTCTCCAGAAAAGTAGGACCTTCTCCTAGGGAGTGTATCTTAAGAAGCAAAGGGCCCAGCTTTGGTGGCAGGGCCTGGAGAGTTCTTGCAAGAGACATGGACAGACAGGAAGGCTGGGCTTTTCACGGGAGGGATGGGATATGGGATGTGGCTGGCGTGCTTTGGGGTCATGGTCTGTAGGGCCACGGGAGAGGTCTTCGCTTCTCCCGGGGTGTGCAGTGAGCTCGGCTGGTGGGATGAAGGTCAGATGGAGACCAAGACTTATTTTTCAGCGAGGATCTGCCCTGACTTTTCCTTTGGGCTGAGGTTGCCTTTTCCTTTCTGGACATTTCAGGGACGGCCCCAAGCCATGACCATGAAGACGAAGGCTCTGTGGAACTGATGGGCCCCCGACGGCTGGGTGGAAGCCTCTGGTCCAGAGGTGCTGGACGGGGATGGGACTCTCCTCCCAGGGGCGAAGCCTGAGAAACCGGAGCTGGTTGTGACACTTTTGGCTCCAGGGTATTTGCTGGCCTTTGTCCTGCTGGCTGGCATCTGGCAGCTGAGATTTGCAGCAAATGATGGTGAGGGTGTTCTGTGCTCTGAACCACCTCAAGGGGCATGTGGGGCTGCGTTCTGAGGAGGCCGGGGGTGCCGCACGGGTGAGACACAGGCCAGCCCCCAGGGCCTACTGTTGGGGGGGCGGGGCTGTCACTAGCTGTTTCCTCTGAGGACTCCATGCATTGGCAGGGGCGAGGCACGGTGGTCGGGCGACAGGTGTTGACGGGGCGCTGGGCAGGGGTCACCAAGAGTCTTCTCCTAAATGCCTCACATGTGCCAGGCACTGTGCCAAGCAGAAATGCGTAATGGTAAAGGAGACCTAGTTTCGGCCCTGGCTCTCATGTGGATGCTGGGCTAGAGGCGAGAACCGTAATAGATCTCCAAACGTGACCGGGACCAGCAAGGACGCCAGCCACAGCCAGGCCTCCAGTCTCAGGCTGCTGGATCTAACAGGGGATCGGATGTTCCAGCTGAATTCTCTCGCTTGTTCTTTAGGCTCCGAAGCCGTGATACAAGAGGGCAAATGAGAGGAAATAACTAGGATCAATGAAAATCCATTTTGGAAGAGGCCATTACAATGGTTCGTTTGGGAAACCCTTGTGAAGCTGGCTTTCTCCATCTTTTGTTCAACAATCAAGAAACCCTTGGTGAAGAGTGAGGAGAATGTTGCCAAACCCCCAACTGGATCACGGGACTGGCCAACAGCTTTTAAAAATGTAAGTGAATTTACATCAAGCACTTACCAGGTAGAACAACAGAATGATCTCCATTTTAGTATAAATGACCCTCATTGCTAAGTTTAGGAAACAGGGATTGCATCAGAAAATCGGGGGTGGACAGTCGCTTTACCTTCGGGGTCAGGGCTTTCAAAACTGGTTTGTATCAAAACGACTGGCAAGAGTTTAAGCCAAAAATGACTTTGGGGCGCCCGGGTGGCTCAGTCGGTTAAGCATCCGACTTCGGCTCAGGTCATGATTTTGTGGTTCGTGGGTTCACGCCCTGCGTCGGGCCCTGTGCTGAGAGCTCGGAGCCTGGAGCCTGCTTCGGATTCTGTGTCCCCCTCTCTTTCTGCCCCTCCCTTGCTTGCGCTCTGCCCCTCCTCTCAAAAATAAATTTAAAAAATTTAGAATTTTTTTAAAAATGACGTTCCCCCAAGATCTACCAAATCTCAGATCTCTGGGGGCTGAAGGCCCCAAACCAGGTGCCCTGCCAGGGTGTCCCACGGAGAACTGGAGGGTGTGTGGAAAGACACCGATGCCACGAGGGAGCCACTGGCAGTAAACAGAGCAGAGCCCGGGTTCCTTGCTGACTCTGGCCAGCTGAGCTGCGTTCGGGGCTCTCTTTGGTCCAGCTCGGGCCCTCTTCTTTCTGCCCTCCGCTCCTCCCCACCCTGTTCTGACTCTATCTTGCCTGCCCCTGGGGTTACTCTGTGATCCAGGCTGGGAAGGATTCGCTCTCCAGGGGCAGCGAGCCCTGGCCGTGGCCCCCCTGAAGCCACAGGCAGGCACCGCTTCCCACGGGGCCGTTTGAAACATGCCCATCAGTCACGGCCAGGCCTGTCTTGGAGCCTCACCGGTCCCCGCGGGGACCCTCCACTGGGTCAGAGCCTGAGCTTTGGTGGAGTGCTGGGGACAAAGTTTACAAGGAACTTGTCACCTGGGAGGGAAGCCAGTGGGGGAATCAGACGACATGCATTGAATCTGCGGTGCCTCAGTTAAGCGTCCGGCTCTCGGTTTCGTCTCAGGTCACGATCTCAAGGTTCGTGAGTTCGGGCCCCACGTTCGGGCCCCGTGCTGACCGCCTGGAGCCTGCTTGGGATTCTCCTTCCTTCTCTCTCTGTCCCTCCCTCTCCCCCCCAAATAAATAAATAAACATTAGGGAATCAAGAACCTGTGGATGAAGACAAGAGCAGGGCGGAACTCTCTACTTCCCTGAGCCGTGATGGCAGCCCAGGGCCGGCTCCAGCAAGGGCTGAGGGAATTTCCCAGGTGTCCTGTGTAAGGGTCTCCACAGGACAGGGCCGGAGGGAGGGCTGTGAGAAGGCGCTCGCCCCGGGGCGTGCGTTTAAAAGGCCCCACCGCTGACTGTAGGAAAGGGCCGAGGGGGCAGGGGACCTTCGCTCCGGCCTCAGCCCAGCTGTGGAACTGACCAGCCGTGACCTGGGCAAGTCATTTAATTGACTGCGTCTTCCAGTTGGGCAGCCACGACGGGCAGACCCTGGCCAGATGCTCAGGATGCACCAGTGAACCCGTGATGCCCGGAGTCTTAGGCGCATGAGGTCAGCAGACAGTTCCCGCCACGGGGCTGACCACAGAGGCGCGTACGAAGCTGCCCAGGGGCCCACAGAGGGAGAGAGGCATGTTGTGGGTGAGGCGGGTGGAGGGGAGCGGGGTGAGGGAGAAGGAAGGCTTCACGGAGGAGGTGACGTCTGAACGGGGCTCTGGAGGTCGAGTAGGAGCTCCCAGTGGGAGAAGAGCATGATAAGGAGAGTGAGGATCACAGAGGCAGGGGCCCAGCAGGGCCAGTCACATTCGGGGATGCTGGCCGAGGATTGTGCCCGGGCCACGGGTTCGGTGTGGCCCCGGCACCGCGACTCCATCGTGTGGCGGGCTTACCTGGTTGGTGTGTTGGCGGAGGAGGTCTCAGCCGGTGCCCGGGGAGTCTCGCACTCAGGTGTTCGCGCCTTCGTGCAGTGCCTTCGACACGGAACGGGGCCGACCGGTGTGGCCAGGAGAGCGCTGCTCCAGCAATGCCGCGTGACTTCTGAGGCTGGGCCGGGAAAGCATCCTGCTCGGTCTCCCGGTGTCGCGCCCCATCGGCTGGCCAGCCGCCACCCCGCGAGGACACTCGGGCCACCCTGTGGAGGCTCGAGTGGTGAGCAGCGGACGGCCCCACCCGCAGCCGGCACCAACTCGCCAGTCACGTGAGTCGGCCACGTGGAAGTGGATCCTCCAGCCCGTCAGGCCTTCGGAGGACGGTGGCCCTCGCCGATGTCTGTCCGGTCCCAAGAGAGACCCCAAGACGGAACTGCCCAGCCACGCTGCTTCTGAATTCCCGACCGTAGAAACCGTGAGAAACAGTAAGTGATTATTGGTGTTTTAAGCCACTAGGCTTCAGGGTAATTCGTGATGCAACACTAGATAACTAACATTGGGGTTCTTCTGAGCTTCTAAGATGGCTGCCAAAGATCCCGGCTTCCGGGTTCATGCCCTCATGAGTGTGGTCTGAACGCAGTGACTTGCTTCTAATGAATAAGGCACGCCTGATGGGTGTCACTTTGAGCTTATGTTTCAGGAAGACTCTGGCCTCTGTTATGCTTGCCTTTCTTACTCTCTCAGTGGCTCTGAGGAAAGCTAGCGGCCATGTTGGGAGCTGCCCTGTGGAGATGCCCCCAGAGCCAAGAACTGAGGGACATCTCCAGCCAACAGGCAGGGAGGAACTGAGGCTGTGAGTCCAGCAACTTGTGAGGAGAGCAGAATCTCGCCAGCACCACGTGGGTGGGTTGAAATGGCCACAGCCACCCGCCCCACCCCCAGCAGACACTTTGGTTCCAGACTTGTGAGAAGACTCAGATAGCTGCCCCTGAACTCCTGCTGCACGGAAACAGTTAATGTTTGTTGTCTTAGAGCTACCGAGTAGGGGGGCCATTTGTTACGAAGCAGTGGGTGACTCGCACAGTTCTGATGAACGGCGTCCACCTCCCCTGTCCTGTCCCAGAGTTGCCGCTTGGCTGTGGCCTGCACTTGGGTTTCAGCCTGCCACCCTGACCTTGGTTAGAGAAGGTAGGGGGCCGTTGAGGGAATGGTGGGGTTGAGAATAGAAGGGGGCACAGCTTAACGCCTGCCATTTTCTGGAAAACCAGAAATGGAAAACCAGCTTCCACAGGACCAGAAGAGGTGAGTAAGCATGTGAATGAGACACGGGTTCAAGGCCGGGGTTTACCACCTTGTACCTGTGTGATCTTTAACAGAGGTACAAGAACTCCCAGGGCGCCAGTTCCCAGGGGGCCCCCTAGGAAGAGAGGGGAGCCACAGAATGCCCAAACTGCCCAAGCAGCATCAGCCAAAGAGCTGATATGCAGACTAAGCAAGAGGAACTTGGGTGCTACATCTTCACGGCAGACGCTGTTGTCACGACACCCTCACAGCGCGTCCGGGTGTCCAGACCGGGGAGGACCTCAGGAGGATGCCCGCTCGAGGGACCGGAGGCCCTAAGTTGCGCAATCACTGCCGCTTTTCTGGGGGCTTCCCGAAGGACTGTTCCCCGGATCTGGTCCCCCCCTCGTCTGCTGAGCCTGAGCCTGAGCCCCGCACGGCATCCTGCCCCGAACAGCGATGGCTCACTCAGCTTTCTGGAAGCCTCCTGCTGTCCTCCTGAACGCCGAGGGTCTCTGCCTCCCTTGGGGGCTTATTTCTTGCTCTACGAAGCAATGATTTAATTCTTGCCTGGGATATCATTCAGCCCAAGTTCGTGCTGGAGTGAAACATATTTCAGCACCCACCAATTTCCATATAGATAAAAAAAGAAAAAAAAAAAAGGAGGAAGGAAAACAACCTCAACCCGCATCTTCACAAACTATGCATTTGAAACCTGTTTCTTGAAGATGGATTGCTCTATCAGGCTGCTAAGAGGTTTTTCTTGACTTGTCAACAGTTTTATACCCCCACAAACATTCGTGGCTATAAATTATTCATTGCCCAGTTAGTGGTTAAAAAAAAAAAAAAAAAAGGATGCCTGGGGCCGAGGTACATTCTTAATTCTCCCTCTGCTTTTCAGATCCAAGTTGTTTTTTTCCTTCCTGCTGCTGGAAAATTAGAAATAAGTGCAAGTCTCTTGCTGGGGAGGTTCATGGCCACAGTCTAAGGAGAAAGTCTTACTGAGCCCAGTGTGAGCTCAGCTGGGAGGGTGGGCGTAGTCCTGTGCAGTTTGGGGTAAGGCAGGACCCTGGGGTCATCAGGTACTTGTGGAAGTAGGAAATAGGTGTGTTTGGGGTGCTCTCTCTCTCTCTCTCTCTCTTTTTTTTCCTGTTGGCAGGAATTCCAAGGTTTTCAAAAAAGCGGGGAGGATACTTGATTCTATTCTAGGCCCCGTCATTTCAGAGAGCACGGCTGGAAAGGATCTGAGACTTCTTCCACTCGCCCGATTCCACCCTCCCTGGGCCCCTCCGGGGGCAGGGCTCTGCCAGGAGACAGCATGGCCCTTGTTTTTCTCCCTCATGCCCACCCTCTCTTGTCTGGCGCAGCCTGGGACCTCCCTGCAACTCCACCCGGCCTCCTGTTCCAGCAGGGATTCTCAAGTTTACCACCACCGGTGGGACTGGGATTCAGGTGGTGGGGCGGGGCTAGGCTGCAGAGCTTGGGGCTTGTATGGGCCATGACAAAGCTCTCTAAGCTGGGTGGCTTGAAACAACAGAAATCCATTCTCTTACTGTCCTGGAGATAAGGAGTCCAGAAATGAAGGTGTCAGCAAAGCCGTGTTCCCTCCAGCCTCTCCCTCTCCCGCCAGGTAGACCCTTCGTTGCCTCTCCCTCGCTCCTGGTGGTGGCCCTCCATCCCTGGCCTGCGGCCGGAGTTTCGACTTCATCGTCACGGGCCATCCTCCCTGTGTGTCTGTGTCCAGCCCTCTTCTTGTAGAGACGCCAATCACATGGGATGAGGGCCTCCTCTCCTCCCATCTTAATGTCACCTGTTACATCTGCAGAGATCTTATTTTCCAAGAAAGGCCACATTCACAGGGAGCAAGACTTGGGACTTCAGTGTATCTTTTGGAAGGACGCGACTCGGCCTGTGACCGGGTCAGAGGAGGGAGGGGCCTCCAGCGATCGGGCCCAGGGCAGAGATCAGAAGTGTCAGAAGGCCTAAGAGTTGGCATCCTATGGAGAGCTCACCTTCCCTCACGACACTCTCGCCCATCACTACCCTGAACAAGTGTCTGTGGTCACTTGGTTTCCAGGCATAGCACCAAAGACCCCCTTCTCTGACTCCGGCTGTGGAGGTGCCAGGCTCTGGTGTGGGCCTGAAAAGCTGTCCTTTCACGCGGGCACAGAGAGAAAATTGGGCTTTTCATGGAGCTGACCCACCTCGAATGGGAACCGGATGTCCCTGGACAGTAGCTGCCTTGGATCTTGTCCAGAGACCTGGTTTGAGGGCACAGGGTCCACCTGTTTCTGGCAGCAGAACATGTGGCCTCTTGGGTGTCCCCCTGTCCCACCTTGACCCCTCAGTTCCTCCCCCTTCCCCATGTTGTCCCCAGACACTGGGGGTTTTGCCAGGCGACCTACCTGTGTGGGTTTGGGAAGGGGTCCCCTGCTCCATCTGGAGAGAACTGGCCGTGGTATCTCAACAGTCCCGTGCCCTGCGGGGTGAGGCACTGTCACACAGAGACTGATAATGGGACTGGACGTGGGGTCGTTTCCTCACCCCAACCCTATTCTCTAATGTGGGGAAAAGGATCGATCATTTCATTTCCAAATATTTTGTATGTGGAAGGCTGAAGGCGAGATGCGGAAAGAGGTCTGGCTTTCGGAGAGGACTTCCAGAGGCTGGGTTTGTAAACACCAGTGGACATCAGGTTTTGTCAAGGTCATCCAACGCCCGGCGTCTGTCACCTTTCACTAGCCCAGCCATGGCTACAGGGAAAGGGGTTCCATTCTGCAGACAGCAGGCCAAAGAGGCAGGGGCCCAATGGTCCCGATTCATCTCACTGGATGTGGCTGTTACTTTCTGGGTTACTCACCTTTGGTTCAGTTTAAGTTTATTTTAGGTGAGACTAAGCCGCCTTTACCTGGAGCCGCTGGGGCGCCTCTGAGCCCAGGCCACCCCTAAGTGTGCCCCTAAGTGTGGCAGTGAGGCAGTTTGGAACACAGGTGGCCGAGGGAATGAAAGGATGTTCCATGGGAGCCCGTGGCCCATGACAGTTGAGAAAGCCAGGAACTAAACGCCAAGCACTCCACACACAATATCTTACTTCTTCCTTCCCACAGCATACCCATTGCACAAGTGAGGAGACCTTGGCGCCTAGAGACCAAGAGATCTCCCTAGGTCACCTAGATGGACAAGCTTCCTGAATGGGAGGATTTCTCCTTCAGGCAGGTAGCTTCCACATCCCTCTGATCACAGAGTGGTGGGTGGTGGCTGAGTGCGAATGATCTTTGGGAAAATGAGGTTCCTTCCCAGGGCTCAGGATCTGAATAGAAGCCTTCGACTGGAGAGCTGCCCCCTCCCTGGCTGTCTGGGGAGCTGCACGCGCAGCACATCTAGGTGGGGGCCACGCTGATGGAGGAAATGCAGACCCCAGGAGGGGCAGCCCGCCGTGACGCCCCTGCTAAGGGATTACTCAGAGGAAGAAGACAGAGCAGGCAACAGAGGGAACATGCTCTTCTGGGAGTGTTGGGTGAAATTTCTCTTTTCATTCAAAGGCCAAGACTCAAATAAGAGGTCTTCTGAAATGAGGGCTTTTCAGGGTACTTGGAAGCATTCTGCAGAAATCCAGACTGTCGTAGAGAGAAACAAGAGTGATAAGGGAGCATAAGGCAAGCTGAGGGCAAAGTACAAGCCAGCACCCCCCGCCCCCACACACACCCCGCCCCCTAGGTGGGACATGCGTGATATTCCTCGGGCACTCCTGGCTGCCCTAGAACAAAGGAAAGGGGAGAACAAATGGTTAACTGGTAGAGATCACAGTCGTGCAGGACCTGAGTCTCCATTAATTTACAAATATCTTAGTAAATTACAAGGAAATTTTATCAATAGCCTAATCTCCAGAAAACTATAGACTCTGTTTCCTGGAACCCTGATATCACACCCCTCCTCCATAGTGATGTGGGGAACAAAGGCAAGAAGGAAATGGCAGGTGAAATTAAATTTCCTTATAACCTGCAGCCCATTGACAAATACTTGAGGCAAATACAGGGGGTTCTCCAGCAACATCGAACCGTCATAATGCTAATGCCTTATTAGAGGAAAAACAACCTTGGCTTGACAACAGCAAGGTCTCAGATATCTTAGGAGTCCTCTTTAGCATATCCAAGTCTCTCTGGAGGCCTCACTTTTGACTTTACCTCCCCAACTTCATAGTACGTAACCAGTCACTCTTCATAGCCCCAGGGCAGCTCTTTCTGCCCACGGGTCCTGTCCCCGTGCTTTAATAAAATCACCTTTTTTTGCACCAAAGATCTCAAGAATTCCTTCTTGGCCTTCGGCTCCCAACTCCCACCATTCCAAAACCCCACCAAGAGTAGCAAGATGTCCAAAAAGTAAATTATTAGTTAATTCCATCATCTTTTCTTAAGACTGGATTCTTGGAAATAATACAGAGAGGACTATGTAAGTAATTTATCTTCTGTATCTTTAAGTTTATTTTATTTTATTTTATTTTATTTTATTTTATTTTATCTTTTTAACATTTATTTATTTTGGAGAGACAGAACGTGAGCGGGAGAGGGGCAGAGAGAGAGCGGGAGACACAGAATCTGAAACAGGCTCCAGGCTCCAAGCTGTCAGCACAGGGCCCGACGTGGGGCTCGAACTCACAGACTGTGAGATCATGACCTGAGCCAAAGCGGGACGCTTCACCGACTGAGCCACCCAGGCACCCCTTAAAGTTTATTTTGTTAAAAAATATTTTTATTCAAGTATAATTAAGATACAGTGATACATTCGTTTCAGGTGTATGATAGAATGATTCAACAGGTTTAGACAATTCTTGGTGCTCATCAAGATAAGCGTACTCTTTACCTATTTTTGTTAATAATTTTGTCGAGATGTACTTCACTCATCATGTAGTTCATTCATTCGAAGTATACAACTCAGTGGTTTTTAGTATATTCCCCAAGCTGTGCATCCATCACCATGATCCATTTTGGAACATTCTTTAACCTCTGAGAGTACGTTCTTGGGCAGAGCCCCTCCACCCTGGGATGGCAGGGTCTTAGCCCTCTTGGTGTCTGTTCCTGATCTCTTTGTGAAGTTGTCTGCTTCCTTTGGTGCTGGACCCAGCCCGTTTCCACTAATCACCGGCTGATTGCTCAATTGTTTTCAAAATGTCCTGGGGCATAAATTGTTCCCTGGTCTGATCCAGTTAAGTTCAGGCAGTCTTCGAGGCTTGTTTGGAGTCCAGGAGGACACTTCTTGGCTGTCTCTTTCCTCGTTTCTCTCTGGTGGACCAGCTAGCTTTTGGTTTAGCTGGTTGCTCTAAATTAAGAGGGGCTCTTATTTTCAGGAGTGTCCTTGGGCTTGAACTTCCCCACATTCTGTTTTAAATACAGTCGGTTCCTTGGAAGCCCTTTGGAGCTCTCCTTTCTCAGGCACTGCCTTCTTCCTGGGCAAACTCTGAGCTCTAGCCCTGGGTGCTTCTGGGCTTCTGAGCTTGTCTCTCCCATGGATACAGTGCCTTAGGAGCCCGCTGGGAGGAGGGGAGCTGGGGGCCCCGTCTTCCTGGCCTGCTCTGCCTGAGGTGGCTGGGAGGAAGGTAGCCTCGACCTCTCTGCCACACTCCCCAGGAATTTAGCCTTTTCGACTTGGAGTTGGAGGGCATGAAAATGCTGGTGGCCTGTCTTTCCCAGCTGATGGGGGGACAGGGAGCCCTGACTTCTTTGGCTGCACACACCCCCCCCCATGGGAAGCTTCTGTACAGCTGAGCCCGAGAGGGGGGAGAGAAATGTCCTTGTGGCCGAGATGTGCTAGATTCTTGCTGTTCTAGATGTTCTAGAATGTTCTTGCGGTTCTAGATGTTGTTGAATAGATGTTTCCTCATTTGTCATATGCTCTTAGGACCGTTCCCAGAAACTTTAAATGGTTGTGTTTTTTGTTTTGTTTTGTTTTGTTTTTTAGAAATAGTTTTTGCCAGCTTCTCTTGTCTCAGTAGGGAGTGGTCCATGGAGTTATTCATGCTTTGTTGCAGAAGGGGAAACTGTAGTGTTTTATTTTAATAATGAAGACATCTTTATATTAATGAATTTACCTCCAAATAGAGCTTTGATGGTATGTGATGAGTTTCGACAAGTCATATTCTAATTTTCTGTTGTATTATTCATTTTCTAAACTCAATAGGAAGAATATTTTAGTTTTCAAATAGGCTCTTGTTTATTGATATCTATCTTATCACCTGTCTGTCTATTCTCTCTCTCTCTCTCTCTCTCTCTCTCTCTCTCTGTCTCTCTATTATCTATCTATCTATCATCTATTTTTGGTCTTCAGATTTTTTGTCATTCCAGTGTAGCTTTTGTTGGATTTTGTGGTTTGGAAAATGGCTTGCATAATTCCTGCTCTTTGTAATTTAAAAAGTTCATCTTTTTGGACATGTATGTGGTAAGTTTTTGTAAATCCTCCATCACCAACCTGAGAAAAAGGTATATTTTCTGCTGGTGGGGCACAAAACTCAGTATCTGTTAGTTTAGTCTTGTTAATCATGTTGTTGGATCCCCTAGGTATATAATAGACATTGGATTAGAAGGGCCGTTGGAGACATTTCCGCTCCACTTCCTTGTTTCACAATCAAGGAAAATGACTTGCTTAGGGTCACACAGCTGGCAGATTCTGCGGCTGGGAACAGAATCTAGGTCCTTGGATTCTGGTAAGGGCATGAAGTCTCTGGCTTTGCCCTGTTCCTGGTGTCTTGTCTTCTATTTCAGTCTTCACTGTTGTCCCTGAGACAGTTAGTGCCTTATGAAAAAAAAAAAAAGGCCCTCTACATTTTTTTGTAGGTATTTTGCTTTCTTTTATTAAAAAAATTATGTTTATTTATTTTTGAGAGAGACAGAGCGTGAGCAGGGGAGGGGCAGAGAGAGAGACGGAGACACAGAATCTGAAACAGGCTCCAGGCCCCGAGCTGTCAGCACAGAGCCTGATGTGGGGCTCGAACCCATGAACTGTGAGCTCATGACCTGAGCCAAAGTCGAATGCTTACCCGACTGAGCCACCCAGGTGCCCCCCCCCCTTTTAAGTTTATTTATTTATTTTGAGAGAGACAGAGCACAAGCAGGGGAGGAGCAGAGAGAGAGAGAGAAGGGGAGAGAGAATCCCAAGCAGGCTCTGTGCTGTCAGCCCAGAGCCCACTGTGGGGCTCGAACCCACAAACCGTGAGATCATGACCTGAGCTGAAATCAAGAGTCAGATGCTTAAGTGATTGAGCCACTCAAGCACCCCTGTTTGTAGGCACTTTACGATTTGCAAGGCACACGTTTATATGCCTCACCGACTTTAATCTTCACAGTCCAGTGATGTTTAAGGCAGTGCTGATACCCCAATCCTGTGGGTGAAGAAATCTGGGCTTAGAGACGGGCAGTTCATGTCAGTACTGGGGTCCTTCTGCCATCCCCGCCCCAAACCCGAGGCCGTGTGTTGAATCGCAGGACCCTGGAGTCCAGTCCTACCTTGGCTCAGAACCAATATTCAGACGCTTCCATTTCCCAAGTGGTCCTTTAGGGGTAAAATCGTAACATCCTGTGGGATTTGTCTGTCCTTTGTGGGAACCATGCTCTGGATAGCTGGCCGGGTCTCATGAACACGGTGCCGAGTCTGGGAAATTATTATTTTAAAAATATCACTCTACTTTCTGCACCTGCTGTCCATAGGTTATAATTGACTGGGCATACACTGGAAGCATTTCTCTGCTTATCTTCCGGAACACTCGTAGCTCATTCAATGCCGTTATTCTCCTTCCTGTGCAGGGGCACTTAGATAGCCATGTCTCAGCTGCACGTTCCCGCTCCCTGCTTCCCACCCCCCGCCCCAGCCTCATGCTCCCACCGAACGGCCTTTCTTGTTCTCATCTGGGAGCTCTGGACTACCTAAATAGGCTGAGCAGTGACCAGAGTCTCCTAACCGCCTCTCCTCAAATAAATGGCCTCAAACAATAGTTGCTGTGTAGAGCTGCACTGATCGTCTATTACTGTGTAACAGATTACCCCCAAATCCAGTGGTTTGAAACAGCAATACACAGTGACTCAAACAGTGTCTGCGGGTCAGGAATTTGGGAGTGGCTGCACGCAGTGCTTCTGGCTTGGGGTCTCCCATCAGGGCGCATTCAGATGTCACCTGGTGCTGCTGTCATTTGAAGGTTGGTCTGGGGCTGGAGGATTGCCCTCCAAGGCGGCTCCACATGGGTGGCCGGTGGGCTGGCGCTGGCTGTTGGCAGGGGGCCCTCAGTTCCTTCCTCTCCTTCCTCTTCCTTCTCCCAGTTCCTGGACCTCTCCACGTGGCTGCCTGGGTGTCCTCACAACATGGCGGCCAGCTTCTCTGAGAGCAAGTGATGGGGGGAGAGAGGAGTCAGAAGCTCCCTGTATCCTATGACCCGGACTTGGATGTCACATCCGTATCCACAGCATGGCACCGGTGACATTTCCACGGTATCTCTGTTCGGTGGGAAGGCGAAGGACTCCACAAGGCTGTGAATCAGCCAGGAGGTGCGAACCACTGGGGGTCGTCTGGAGGCTACCTACCACAGCGTGAGCCAAACACCGGAACCCACGCTAGCTGGTTTGTGTATATTTCTCCTCTCCACAGCCCTGTTTGCCCCATTTACAGAAAGGAAACAGACAGACGAAGTCATTTGCCTCTTGATCCTCTCTGTAGATTTGAACCATGTAGATGTGAACTCCAGTCCATAGCTTATGCATCAGCCCCTTGCCTTGTATGGGCTCTTGGTATCTTCTATGCCTTCTGTCTTCCAGCTAGTTTTGGGCTCTGCTCATCTGCTCCGTGAGAGACTCAGAAGCCCCGTGGGAGGACGACCGGGCTCTTGGACTGGAACACAGGACCACGTCAGCCGCGAAGAGTGGCCTCCATTTGAGCTCAGGCTGGATTAACAGAAATATGAGGTCCAGAATCCAGGCTACAGGATCAGGGGTGCCGCCGTGAGAAGTCTGCAGACGCTGCAGCCTATTTAGGAGGGACAGTCCTAGGGCAGCTGGGGAACCGGGACCACTTAACTAGGAAAAAAACAACCAATAGACTTTGAGATACAAGGTGGAAGCAGTTGGGGGGGGGGTGCCTGGCTGGCTCAGTCGGTTAGGCACCTGACTCTTGATTTCAGCTCAGGTCGTGATCTTGGGTTCATGAGATCAAGCCCCGCGTTGAGCTCTTCGCTGACAGCACAGAGCTCGCTTGGGATCCTCTCCCTCTCTCTCTCTCTTCCCCTTCCCTGGCTCTTCGTGCACATGCTCTCTGTCTCTCTCAAAATAAATAAATAAATAAACTTAAAAAAAAAAAAAAGAAGAAGAAGAAGCCGGAGGTTGTGGTGACGTTTATGTACTTCTGGGTACAGCCCACGGTGGGGAGGGCCCCGTCAGATGACTGCCAAAGCTCCAGACCATCCCTCTGAGAACCTGACTTCCCCTCTCACAGCCTATGCCCCTGCAAGCAATCGGAGAAGCTCATTCTCACACGCAGATGTCACAGGTCACACACCTGCTCAGCTACCTCAGGCTTCGCACGAAGACTGTGATGGCGGACTTGGCCATCAAGGCCCGGCGGCATCTCGTGCTACGGGACTTGCTCTCCGTGCTCCCCCGACACCGGCTGTTCTTTTCCTTCTGTGAACAATCCCTGCTGGCCCACATGGATGGGCACACACATGCATTCGTAAGCACGCTCACACGCAGGAACGTGTCCACACCCACCACATACACGGACGCACACACACACACACCCACACCCATCCACACAACGTACGGGCGCACACAGGAACGTGCCCACACATGCGTGCGCATGGAAACACCGAGACACGTGCATACACAGACACACACGCAAATACACCCGTAGGGACACGCCCAGACTCCCCCACGTGTGTACACAATCGTGCAAACATGCTCACGCCCGTGCATGCAGAAACTCACACTCACGTACACGTGAACACATTCGCACACAAGAATATGTTGTGCACGCTCACCCCTGCACGAGCACACACGGACACACACACACACACACACACACTCACATATTCATAGACACACGCTCATGCACATTTACGTGTAGCCTCACGCTTCGCATACACGCAATGTGCGCATCTGTATGTTCACACGAACACACGTGCCTGCCCGTGCGTATCACTCGTGCTTGTTCACACACACGTCCGTGCGAACACACACACGCACCCACACGGAGTTCTTCAACCCTCTCTTGCACGCACACACCCGTTTCCCTTCACACACACACGCATCTGTCCTCACACGCCCGTGCCCGCGTGCTCGTCCCCGCACGTGTGTGCACACCCCCCCCCCCCCACGCCCTCCCTTTGTCTAAGTCACACATTCTCATTCTCCTTCTTGGCTCATTCTTCAGCTTGAGCCAAGTCCTCAGGAGGGGCCTTACCTGACTCTCCAGAGAAAGTCAGACCTTCCAGGGTGGGTCCTGTCATAGGTGTTGTCATTTCCAGTTACCTGTTGGGTCGCCCTTACCCCCCCAGACAGTGGGGTGCATACCTGTCGAAGAGCCCTTACCCCCCCCCAGCCCCCCAGACGGTGGGTTTCAGCCGGACCCGCTACCCCCCGGGTCTAGGGCAGTGGGCACTTGTGAGCAGGGGAGAGAAGGAGTGTGTGCTGTGATTGGCGGGTGGCACTTGTTGAGGGTGACGTGGGGAGAATTCAGATATCAAGTGGGGACGGATGCCGCCTTGAGTCTCTCTGAGTCCCAACTGTCTCCGAGTTTACCACAAACTCCCCGTTCCCTGGGCCGCAAAGTCCTGTTTCGGGAATTCACTCGTGAATGAATCTTAGTTTGCAGCCCGCAGAATCACCCCTTCGAAATTCCTGCTACCCGGCCCTGCTCCTGTGGAAACCGAGAAGGCCTTTCTTTTCCGCTGTCTGCCATTTTTTCTCACCGGTGACACTTTTTTTGCCTGCCACGTGCCGGGCCGCGTGTCTCCCTCGTCAGGTCTGGGTAGGGGTTTCCTGAGAGCCCCCCGCTGCCTCAGGCTGGCGCCCCTCTCCCAGAGGCTGCCATATGCCCCGCCCCTCCTTCTGGTCTTTCTGGAGAGGCCCCAAAACGCGGGGCAGGCCCTCCCCTTGGTTCACCAGCGGACGAAACACGCTGAGCCTGGGGATGTGAGAGCCGCTGGTGGGGGAGGCGGGGGGCACGTGGGCTGTCCCAGGCCCTCCCTGGTGCCCGCAGAGGACAGAGGTCATAAATCTGAAAGAAGTGAGCCTGGGGTCTGCTCTGTCTGTGGATTCCGGAAGCAGCGTCTCAGAGTCGCTCCCCCTCTACGTGGGCCGTGTGAGCTCCCGTGTCGGCTTCCATATTTAAATCGTAAATTTGAGGAGACACCTTCCAGGAGAAAGGGATCTCGGAGAAGGTCAACAGGGCTGGATGGACAACACAATTCCAAAGCAGAGGATGGTTTTCTAGGGCTTGAAAGAACCGGAACTCGGCCCTGGTTTGGGCTCTTGCCTCGGTGTCACTCACTGCTTAGTCTCCGTGGGCCTCAGTTTCCTAATCTGTAAAATGGGCCACCAAGCCCCATCTTTAGAGAGAAGTAGATGCAGTGCGCATCTGAAAACTCTCTGCACGGGTGTGGTGAGCCCCGCCTCTCCACCGTGTCCTGTCCTTGGTCTTCCGCCCCTCCCTCGCGTGGCCGGGGACGTGTGAGGCTTTCGGACACGCTCCCCGCCCCCCTATCATTTCCCAACAGGGCTCCACCTGTCACATTCTTACTGAGGACGCACCCTAACAGACTCACTATGACATCAGGAGGCCGGCCAGAGAGGAGGGGGTGACGGCCTGGGGCTGGCAGTCTGAGCACCAGAAAAGGGGTTTGAATTCTCAATGTCCCAACCCGTATGCTAGATGAAGGCTCAAGTAACTTTCTCAGCATCAGAGCTGTGTTCGCTGAGGGGATAAGCCCCTGGAGCCCTTATCAGGCAGCTTGAACTGGGCAGTGTGGTTTTTGAAGGCGATTTGCACTCCTATTAGGTTTAGGAAACAAGCCAGGAAGGGCTGAAGGGGTGTGGGAGGGCCAGCGAGATGGCACCGTTGCTTATCTGTCTCTCAGCCTTAGGACCTGCCGCTTTCCAGAAGTGGGCCTGGCCTCCACCGTCTCCTCCCGTCCCTGCCCGCTCTCCCTGGCTCAGACGGCATTGCCCTGGGCCTGGATGGTTGCAGTAGCCTGCCGTCCTGTCTCCTGCTCAGTCTCTCCCGGCTTCATAGGCAACCCCACACGCAGTCCTAATGACACCCCCTTCCTTCCGGGGAACCATTCATAGCTCCCTGCTTCCAGGGAAGTCTGAGTTCCTGGCCTGCGTTTCAGAGTCTGGCCCTTGCTTTGTCTGCCTTTCTCGTGTTCTTTTGCATACCTTTCCTTCATGCCGGGGACAGTCCACTGACGGGAACACCTCCATCTTTAGGCTGGTGCCCAGCGGAGCAGGAATGGGGTGGCCCATACCCCAGTGACAGAAGGGCCATCAGGAGAACCAGGGATGACCACTGGGGCTCCACCCAGGAGATGCGTCCACCCAGGTGAGGCACATGTCGTCTTTCCCACCTGGGTTTCTCCTTGTTGACCCCATCCGTCTTTGCTCTGGGAAGAGACCCCACACATGAGGAGTGGGACCCCTGTTCTGGCACTCAGGACTCTGAGCCTTCGGGCAAGTTACTTAACCCTGCGAGCCTCGGTTTTCTCATCTGTAACCCGGGATTGATAATAATACCCATCTTACAGTCATGAGGTTTGAATTGGATCATCATTAAAAGCGTTTGGCACATCGCCTGTTCATGTCAGGGCTCAGTGTATGTGGCTGTTATTATTTGTAGTATTTTCGTGCCCATCAATGACTGGCCCCTTGTTGGCATCTGATCCCCTAAGAGGGAGCCCCAGGGATGCTTGCTGCTGAGCAAGGGAAGGAGAGGTTTTGGGTGTCCCTCGAGAAGCACGCTGAGCCCGGGGAAACTGTGCGGCAGCCCCAGGTGTGGGGTGACAGAGGAGAAGCCACCGTGCCCCTGAGACCATAAAGGGGCAGGACATGGATCCTGGCTCTGGTGCCTTGGAAGGGCTTCTGGAATCAGCCAATAGGGTCTGGACGAGGAGGGAGGAAGGCGAGAGTGCGGGGAAGGAGGACAGCCAATTTCCCTTCGTTCTCAGTTCTCTGTGTTCTCGATCGTCCCCGGGGACCAGTCATCCTGCTTCTGTCACCGGGACAGCAGGCTGGGTGCTCACTCAGACTGAGAACCAACGATTTGTTGTGAACAGAGATGGGAACGTGCTCGGCCCCATGGGGTGGGGATGGTGAGGGGGGTGCAGAAGCAGACCCTACGGGTCCCCAGTGCTTGGTCCCCTTGCTTTCTGGAAGGGGGGCGGGGCCAGGTCTGTGTTACTCAGTATGACATGACCGGGCATGTCATGTCCTGGCCGGGCGTGGGCTGTTAATGATCTAGGAAGTACAAACATTTAGAGCAGGCATTTAGACACATGGCAGCCATGTGAGCGAGTAATGATCTGTTGCATATGATGATACGACATGTACTATTAGAATGGAATACGGTAATTAAAAAGTTGGCTTGTGTTTGGTATCCTTTTTTTCCACGTCATCTTTCTAGAAGTTTACTTTTTATTGTATTTTACAAAAGTATCAACCCATGATGGATTGGAAGTTGAGAAACGAAACCCACACTGCTTCATCACCGTCGATGATTCAAGTGCTGGGACCGGGGGGATCCCTGGAATCGCCCTCGTGCTGGGAGTCCAGGACCCTTCGAGGGGGTGCCCGGCCCCCTGGGAATAACTGCCGTGAGACAACACTCAGGGCCGGCGTGTTGGCCCTGAGACTGGCTCTGAGGCCTGGCCCTGGCCTCCTCGCCTTGTCTGGGAAGTAGACCCTTATGTATTTCTGGTTGTCCCCGGAGGATCCTGCTTTTATTTAAACTTTTGGTACTTTGTTCATCACGGTTTTGGTTTTTCTTCTTGTTTTGTATTCATTTTGATTATTTAGAATAACATTACGCTAATATATTATTTTTCTTGATTAGGGTTTTCGGTGCCCCTTAAATTTTGAACCCCAGGCCTATGCCCTGACTGGAACCCAGGCTCTGGGGTCACCCAGTCTGAGACTCCAGGGCCGCAGGGGAGTTGACAGCCAGAGAAAGCCAGTAAAGACTCTCAGAGGCAGGGGCGCCTGGGTGGCTCAGTTGGTTAACTGTCCGACTCTTGATTTGGGCTCAGGTCGGGATCTCACTGTTCGTGGGATCGAGCCCCGCGTTGGGTTCTGTGCCGACAGCCCGGAGCCTGCTTGGGATTCTCTCTCCCTCTTTCTGCCCCCCGCCCCCCCAACTCATGCTTGCTCTCTCTTTGTCTCAAAAATGATACACATTAAAAAAAAAAAAAAAGACTTTCAGAGGCTCACGAAGAGCTGTTCACTGGGACTAAGGGAGAGCATATTGTATGTGCTGGAGGTAGGCCCCACGAGTTAGAAGAGGAAGTTGAATAGTGAAAAGTCTCTGATTGAATCTTAACATTCACCTATGACCCTCCACGGGCTCATGTTCTGAGAAGCTCATCGTAGTTGATAAAATCTTAAAAACTGGCAGGGCCTTGCTGAGAAGTCAGTTGGGTATTCGTGGATGGAATGTTCTATCAACTCACCCACCCTGACCATCCTGTTCTCCTCCCCTTCACCTTTTCCTGTCAAGACTTGCTTTATGGGAGAGACACCTGCTGGTGTTCACACATGAAGAAGGGGTGCCCTCTCCTCAACACAGAGGAGGTTCTGGAAAGTTCTTTCAGGAGTGCAGAGAGGTATTTACCCGTGGATGAGTTTCCTTCCAGATGTGGTTCCTTAGAGGCCTGATCATAAGGTGACCTCACAGACAGCAGTGCTTTTTGAAAAGGAAAATGTTAAATACCTCAGTAATATTTTCTACACAGCCACCATAACAAAGCACCATAGCCGGGGGCTTGACCGACAGATCTCTGTTTCTCACAGGTCTGGAGGCTGGACTTCCAAATGCAGGGTGCCAGCCCGGCTGCCCCCTGGCAAACGCTCTCTTCCTGGTTTCTAGCTCTGTCTTCCCATGGAGGAGAGAGAGCTCTGACTTCGCCTCTTATAAGAACGACAGTCCCATAATGGGGGCCCCACTCACATGATGTCACCCACCCCTAATTATCTCCCCGAGGCCCCACCTCCAAATACCATCCCACTGGGGGTTAGGGCTTCAACACATGGATTTGGGGGGACACATTCAGTCCACGCAGCCGTCAATCATCTACTTTAGAAGGGAGGACTTGTCCCCATCAATTTTCTGTTTGTATCTTAGCTTGTGAGGCTGATGCCGTGGCCACCGTCATTTAGGATAGCTCCTTAGTGTTTCCTTTGGCCAGTGTTTCGGTTTGGGGACAAACCAGTCTCCAACACTGGAGCTCAGGGCCCAATTGACCATGGTCTCTTTACCACAGCTTTTCCCACCAAACTTGCACCCCAATTCTTGGCAGGTGGCTGGGTGCACATGCCCCATAGCAGAAGGTCCCCTACAGACATGCTGTGGAAGGAGCCAGAAGCCCCACCACCCCGCAGTCTCTTGCCTCTATGAGCTGTGACTCATATGTTTTATGTTCCAAGAGTGAAGGGACCTTGGCATTTGGGTTTCTGGGGCTCTTGAGCTGGCCATGTCGGCTCATCTGTGGACTTGGACTTAAATAGTTCACAGTGAAGTGGTCCCGTAATGTCTACTGACCATGGCTTTACTCGGGGAGTGGTTCATCGTCGGCTGACTCCCAGAGTCTTTGCCCTGGTTGAGCTCCTTCTGTCGTGTTGTCTCCTGAACGTTCCCCGTTTGTTCTCCAAGAAAATACCCCTAGAACAAAAAGGCAAGAATAAATAAATATGAAACATTCATCACCTCCTAACTATTTGACCACCGTTTTTACAATTACCCATGCTCTTGAAGTTCTTCACGTCTTTTCACCTGTGTGGTGGAAATGTTACATAACGGCGTGCCGCTAGGCATCCCTCCCACCTCGAGTGTCCTGTGATGTGACATTTGCAGCTACAAATGGGTAATGATGGTGGTATTTACACAAAGAATTTGGGCCTTCTTCCACTGCCCACCCTTTAGAGCTGAGAGCCCGCTGTTACACATTTACCTGCACACCACTGGAAAGAGGACTAAAAACGAGCTCAAGGTTTTGGGTCTAAGGAACTGGAAGAATGGAGTCCCCCTTACCAGGAAAAATGTAGAAAGAGGCATTGTGGGGTGGAAATGAGTAGTTTGGTTTTGAACATTTTTGTATGTGACCCGAAAGTCACGCATCTCATCGGGATTGTTAAGCAAGCAGTTGGATACGCAGGTGTGGCATTCAGGGGAGAGGTCCTAGGTGAAGGCCAATATCTGAGAGTTTTCAGCATTTGCACAACACTCAGTGCCAAGAGGCGAGAAGAGATCAAGAGAGTGAGTTAGATGGAGGAACACAGTCCCAGGACAGTACCTGGGGGTCCTCCAACCTTTACAGATCAGAGTGAAGTCCAGCTACCAGCAGACGAAGCCAAGAAGAATGGCCAATGGGAGTCCGAAGAGAAGCAGGAGGGTGTGATGTGCTCAAGAGGCCAAGTAAAGAAAGGACTTCCGAAAGGAGGAGGTGGTCAGCAGTGTCACATGCCAATAGGTTAAATAAGACAATGACGGAGAACCGGTCGTCGCCTTTGGCGGTGTAGAGCTGCCGACGATCTTGAAAAGAGTCAAGGTGGTGGTGGAGAAAAAGCCCGGCTGGCGTGGGTTCAAGAGAAGATGGGAGGGAGAGAGGTAGGAACGGTAAGTGGAGGCAACTCTTTTCAGAATGTTGAAAGAGAACCAGAGGATTGAAGTTGTTGCTGGAGAAGCGTGTGAGGGCAAGTGAGTGAAGGTTCCCTTTTCTTACTTTAAGGTGAGGTATGTTTAGGCGCACTTGTACGATAATGGGAATAATCCGATGCCGAGAGGTAACCGGACGGTGCGGAAGAGAAGAGACAATTGCTAGACCAATGTGCTCGAGTAGTGGAGAAAGAACGGAACTCAGAACATGAGTGGAAGGCTTGGCTTTGGGTGGAAGCATGGGCCAAAAAAAAGAAAGAAAGAAAGAAAGAAAGAAAGAAAGAAAGAAAGATAATGTCCTTAGAGTCTCAAAAGTCCCTGGGAGGCTGAAGTTGGGACAAACTCCCCCCATCTGAGTGAGCAGGAAGTCTGCAGGCTTCCAGAGGGACTGACGGGTCTTCTGTTGGCCACAGCTGCCACCTGGCTGACCCTCCCTCTTCGTTTCCAGCTCAGGTTTGATTTGATTCCCGTGGGTGACTCATGGCTGTGTCATCCTCCAGGACGCAGAGCTGGAGATCAGCCCCCACCGTCCTGGGGGAGATTCATTCTGCAGCCAGGCCAGCCGGCTGTGTTGACAGCCTCGCCTGGGCGTCCCGGGCCAGGCCTGGGGCTGTGTTCATGGGACCAGCGCTCAGGTGACCCTCATCAGGGAGGTTCTGGGGAGCACCGGGGGTTCCCCAGACGGGCTGCCCACACGAGTCAATGGGGTCCTGCCCCTGGTCCTACCCCAGGCCCAGAGAATCAGAATCACACAGAACTGCCCTGAGAAAATCTGTTTTTCAAGATGGCGCTGGGTGATTAAAATAATACTGATCATAACGATGGATAACAATAGTCTTGTCCCTTTTATAAAAGATACATTCTGACCGTAAAGAGCTCAGATCACACAGAAAATGCGAGAAAGAACGCAAAAAGTCACCCCAACTATACCATCTAGGAGCACCCATCGTCAGCTTTATGCAGGCGGGACCCCAGCGTTTCTGTAAGCGTCAGTACTGGGTGGACAGGCAAGCCTGGCCGCACGTCCCGAGGCCCCCGGTAGGTCCCCGTAGCTCAGGGGACTCTGCCGACTGTGGGATCCCTGGGACCTTCACTGAGCGCAGCCAGTGAAAACTCACACAGCGGGAGACGAATGGCGGTGAGCCACGGCCTGACTGGACAAACACAGGCATGTGTATGCTTCGCATTTTCCTTTCTCCTTCCCTCCCTCTGTCCCGGAGCCAGAACTCAGCCTTGGTTCCACTAAGCCGTGAGGCATCCCGGTCCTCGCGGGTGTGGAGCACTGGTGGCGGTGAGCCTGGGGGGCTGTGGAGGTCGGGTGTGCGATGGGGCCTAACCTGGTGGGTGAGGGTCTGGGCTTGAAGGGTCTGGGGGCTCGGCGTGCTGAGAAAGCCCCTTGAGGCGGCAGTGGGGCCTGAGGGCTAACTGGGAGACCCAGTTAACCCAGTTAACTGGGGAGACCCACCTAAGTGATAGCGCCAGTCTGGGCTGTGGGCCGCAGGGGGCGCCCTGCCTGGGTGGCAGAGACAAGAGGGACTTGGTGGGGGGGACTGGGGAGGTGCGGGCAGGTGAAGAGGTGGGCTGGGCGGTGCCGTGAGCAGAATGCTCAGCGTGGGGGGGAGGGGTGGATGTGAACACCGGGTCTTGAGGGAGGGGTGGGCAGGGGCAGGAGGGGGGCAGGAGGGGCGGCCCGGGGCCCGGGCCGAGTGGGACAGGCTGCTGTGCCTCCGGCACAAGTGTCAGTGTCCACGTGAGCTGCTTCTCTGACCTGCCCAGCACTGACATCCCCGGGGCCACCCCCCTACCAGCCTCTCTCTGCCCTGGGTTTGGGACCCAGCACGTCCGGCCAGAGCCGGGAGCTGGCGGGACGGCATTCGCGTCCTGGCCCCCCACCGCCTGCTGCGTGTCCTGCTGAAGGTCACAGCCTCTCCGGGCCTCAGCCTCCCAGTGTGCAGAGTGGGGGTGACGGCGGCGGTGATGAAGAGGAGGAGGGTGGGGACCTGCCTCGGAGGGAGGCTGTGATGACCGAAGAGCAGGTCTGACGCAAGTAAAAACAGCCAAACTTCACGAGACCCGAGATGGTGATCATTCTGGAACCGGGGCACCAAGACGCTAACCGCCCAGGGGGAGGGTCCCCAGCTCCCTGGGGCTGTCCCCGTGTATTTGCCCCGCTGCCACCAGGTGCGCCGGGCCTGACAAGACACCACCGTCCAGGTTCCGCTTGCATCGCGGAGGCCCAGGAGACGGAGGGTCTTTCACTGGGGTCTCGTCCCGGCAGCGGCCTGGCCACCGCCTTGCGCAGCGTCCCTTGCGGGCTGGTGACATCGCTGCTGCCTCAGCGTCCCCCAAGGAAACCAAGTCCAGGTTCAAAAACATGTCGCAACAAGACTCTCCAGTTCCTTTTTCTCTTTAAAGTGGAAGAACACGAACACAACGCTAAGCCGGCTGGAAAAGAAGCCACGAGCAGACCGAGCCGACCGCCAGCCCCCCCTCGGAAGCGTGGGGGAAGCTGGGCCGGGCAATCTCAGAAGTGCTCGAGTTCTCAGGAGCTTGGGGTTCCTAAGATCACCCCAGTTGTTCACGTACGAGGGCAAGGTCAATGACACCGAGAAACCATCTGTCCACGTGAGGTTCGTGGGGACAGTTCCTTCTGCCGGCTTCCCCGCCCCCCTGCCAGGCGCCCTGCTGGGGGAAGCACTTCCTTTTTTCCCATTTCCAGACCGCTTCCCTTCCCGGCCATTCGTGCCACTGTGCCGGCTGCGGGCCCACTGTCCAGAGCCACCAAGGCCTTCCCGCCTTCCGCCTCTCTCCTCCGACTGTCCCTCTGCCCCATCGTTGTCCCAGCTACTCCCTGCCCGCCCTCTGCCTGGGCAGAGCTTGCCCCGAGTGTCCCAAATTTCGAGGCCAGTACCCAGCAGGAAATGGCGGAGGCTGTTGATGGCCGGAGGAGCCCTGGTCGGCGACTTCCTCCCAGAGGCCGGGGGGACCCACCGTCTCTGCACCTCTGTCACCCTTTCACACATGGCTGGCGAAGTTCTGCTGAGCCTCAGAGCACTCTGATCCAGCTGTCCCCTCCGAGGGGAGTGGGGCACGGGCCGTTTCCTCCTAAGCATCTTAAACAAATGGGAGCCGTCGACCGCGAACGATGTGAGACAACACGTTAGTGTTGTTGCCCACGGGACCATGGTTCCTGCCGACCCCAGGGCCTCTGAACCAGAGCTTTTCACCGGAGAGTTACGGTGTTTGACCTCTCAGCCCAAGCTGAGGCTGGGGTGGGGGTGCCTAAGCGACAAAGCCCCCCGGGGCCAGAAGGATCCAGCAAAGAAGACTTGGTTAACCACAGAGACTTCAGAAATAGTATCTTGTTCTACCCAAGCTGGAGTATTAGTGTCCCAGGGCTGTGGCAACAAACTACAAAAACGTGGTGACTTAAACAATGGAAATTTATTTTCCCACAGTTCTGGAAGCCAGAAGTCCAAAATGGAGGCGTCAGCAGGGCGGGGCTCCATCTGGAGGCTCTAGGGGGAGGATCCTTCCTTGCCTTTTCCAGCTCCTGGTGGCTGCTGGCGTCCCTTGGCTTGTGGCCACATCGCTCCCATTGCTGCCTCTGTCCTCACATGGCTTCCTCCTCTTCTGTGTCCTATAAGGACACTTGTCATTGGATTTAGGGCCTGCCCTAATGGAGAATGATCTCATCTTGGGATCCTTGAATTGTATCTTCAAAGACCCTTCTTCTGAATAAGGTCACACTGACGGGTCCTGGGAAATGGATTATCTTTTGGGGGTCACCATCCAACTCACTGCAGCTGTGCCGTGAAAGGCTCAAAGCAGCTCCAGCGGCCTGGAGTACGGCAGCACGACCCTGCTCGGCCTTGGAGAGGTGGGGCGGTCTGGGTGTGTGTCCCCACCCCTCCATACCCATGAGTGGAAATCGTAACCCCCCGAGGTGATGGTGTTCGGAGACGGGGCCTTTGGAAGGTGACTGGGTCATGAAGAAAGAACCCTCGGGAGTGATATTATTGCCTTTTTAACAGAGACCCCACGGAGCTCCCTCAACCCCGCGTGAGGACACAGCAAGGAGTCTGCAACCCAGACAAGGGCCCTCCCTTGACCGTGCTGGCTCCCCGATCTTGGACTCCCAGCCTCCAGAGCCGTGAGGAGTAAATTTCTGTCTGCAAGCCGCCCAGTCTATGGTGTCTATTGTGGCAACCGAGGCAGACCAGGACGAGAAGTTTCTCCAGCCAGGGCTCTACCACTTCATATGCCTCAAACCAACTGCCTAGGCCTAGTGTGGGTGTAGGGGGGCTCCCGGTTGCTGCAGGCCTGGAGGTGCGGGGAGGTGGTGTGTCTGGAGAGGGCGTGGGCGCCCCGTGTCCCTTTCTCCACCCCGTGTCCTCTGCACCCCTTCCTCCCGGATGTTCCTCTGCAGACTTTATCATCCCCTTTACTGTCTAACAAACCGGTAAGTGCACGTAAGCGTTTCCTCGAGTTCTGGGAGCCGTCCCAGCAAACGATGGAGCCCGGGGAGGGGGTGGCTCCCTCCACTGGGGGGACCCGGTGCAGGTGGTGCCCCGAGACTCGCCGTTGGCATCCGAAGTGGGGCGGAGCCCCTCACTGGAGGGGTCTGTGCCGACTCCAGTTAGCGTGAGAATTGGATCAAGTCCTGGGACACCCAGCTGGTGTCCCAGAGAAGTGCTCGGCGTGTGGAAAACCCACGTCTGGTGTCGGAAATTGTCGTGGGTGTGGGAATAAAGGAGACACACGGAAGTGTTTTTTTCCGACGCGGTCCCCGCGAGGCCACCAGGAAAAGGGGGGGGGGCACACGTCCTGTGGCGGCAAACCCAGGAAGCCGTCACACTCAGCCTGAGGACGTCCGGTTTGGCCCGGAAACCTCCTCTCTGCAGCTCAGGGGGCTTCCTCGGCAACAGCCTCCAGGTGCACATCTGAGGGGGGGCGGGGGGCGGTGACGTCTGTCTGGGAAGCTGGGCGGGTGGGGGGACACGCAAGTCTGGCTCCTGCCTGGTCATCTGTCCTAGCACACTTCTGAGGCACCTAAGAAGCGCGTGCAGGTGCCTAAGGCTCAGGGATCCAGGCAGGGACAGGCCGGTTCTGCCTCCTGGAGACCCTGGGCCCATGGGGCTCGGCTGGCCCGCTGGAGGAACAGCCCTGGGAGATGAGCACTGGCCCCAGACCCCCGGGCCGAGCCAAATGGACAACGACTGTGTGAGGAGAAAGACTCACTCCACCGAGGAAGGGGACCTCGGCAGGCCAGAGGAGTGTGATCGCCGGGGAGGCCGTCCCTGAGCGGGGCCTGGGAGCAAAGGCGTGTTGAGGGGCTTTGTGGGCGGAGGAGGGAGCACAGGAGGGGCCCCCTGCTCGGGTTCTGCTGGGCGGTAGGGGTGGGGGCAAATTCTAGGCCAGGGCCTGGGGCAGGAGTGGAGTGGCCGTGCTGACAGCCGCCCCTGTCCCTCAGCAAGCAGGCTGCCCTGCTCCGAGCCCCAAAGTGGCGGTGCACGCGGTCAGAGCGCCGGTTTCCCTGCTCGGGGCCCCTCTGGGGACGCGTCTGTCACTCTCGGGCCTGCGGCTCCTCCAGGGCTGGGCTGCGTCTGGCTCACGGCGGACGGTGTTCACGCTCACACAGTTAACGACACCGCTAGGGTCCTGCATGGGTTTCCTACCGCTGCTCCAACAAATCCCCACGAGTGGGGCCTTCGGGAGCCCAGGGGAGAATCCGTTTGCTTGCCTTTTCCAGCTTCTGTAGAGACGCCCGCGTTCCTTGGCTCGTGGCTTGGTGCCACCTCGACCTCTGCTTCCATTTTCACCAATTTTTTTTTTCCTCGGGAGCCCCTCGTGTGCCTCCCTCACAAGGATGCTTGTGATTACACGGGGCCCACAGGTAATCCACTCCTATGTCCCCACCTCTAGAGCGCTAATTTAATCACGCCTGCAAAGTCCCCTTTGCGAAGTAAGGCCACACAGTCACAGGTTCGGGGGACCAGGATGTGGGGACCTTTGGGGCCCGCGTTCTGTCTACCACGTGCGGCGGGAGCCACAGCCCTCACCAATGTACTCCTCACCACAATACTGGGAGGTATGTGCCATGTCCATTTTACAGATGAAGAACTGAGGCCCAGAGAGGAGAGGCAATTTGACCAGGAACCGCGCTACCCGGCTCCCGAGCCCTAACTCCTGCACCTCTCGGGCTTCCTTGGCCTGAGACGAGGGGAGGGCATGGAGACCAGGTCCCGGGAGAACCAGAGAGGCGGAAAGCGCTGGCTCCCTGTGCGCCAGCCACCAGGCCGCGCTGCTATCCCGGCAGGAAGCCGTTCTTTCCGGCAGTCTCTTTCCGGGAGTCCCAGCTTGACTGATCTCTGCCTGGTTCTCTGAGCTTCAGTCTTTTCATCTGTGAAGTGGGAATCGTGGTTACTGCTTTCTCCGAATTACTAATGAAGTGTCAGCCCCGCGATGCAGGTCAAGTGCTTCAGAACAGAGCTGGGGCGGGTCACGACTGATCGTGCCTCTCACTGACATGAGCCATTTGATGTTGTCGGCCTCGAATGCCACGGGCGACTGCTAACCTGAAGAGAGAAATAGGGTCTGGGGCTCTGGGCTCGGGGATGAAAGGAGCCCCTGGGGGTCTCGGTGTGGCCGAGGAAGCCAGCTTGCTGTGTGGCCTGGGGCAAGTCTCTTCCCCCTCTGTTTTCCCACCTGTAAAATAGCAGCGTTGACCAGCTCGAGGCCTCCCAGCCTTGTGCTCTAGGCAGTGGCTTGGGGTGGGGGCAGGGAGGCAGAGGCCACCGCATGGTCAGAGGGGGAAGAAACCCGTTTTCTGGAGGGCACTGGGGGACATGCTGGCTGGCGCTTCAGGAGCACGTTGGTTAGTGCTTAGGGCACCTGTTGGCTGGGACTCGGGGGTCATGTGGGGTAAATCCCCAGAAATGGAACAGCTGGATCATATGGCATTTCTATTTTTACGTTTCGAGGAACGTCCACAGCGTTTGCCATCGTAGCTGCAGCAATCTGCATTGCCACCAACAGCGTGCGAGCGTCCCCTTTCTGCACACCCTCGCTAACCCTTGTACCCACACCTCCTTCTTGATTGTCTTTCTCTCCGTAAGGTAATTTCAGGACAGGAACTGTCCTTACGTAAACTTTCGTCCGTTTAAGCAATGCAGTTGTCCACCAACTGTAACATTGCCCCCAGCTTCCCTTACTGAGGGACGCCACGGGGACGCAGACAGAGACCCTTTCTCCATGCCCTCTGGGAAAGATGGAAAAGTGACGAACATCCTGTAGACAGTGTCTGAGCAAACAGTCGGCCTGGACCAGTGCTTCCCTGTCGCGGCCAGAGAAGGCCGGGGGGCCCGCGGAGCCCGGGCCCCCCAAGCCTCCATCTGCTGGCCAGCCTTGAGATTGCCCCAGCGAGGCAGCTGTCTGCACTTGACCTTCCTGCTGGGGCTGCACTTTTTCTTTCCAAGTTCAGCGTCCATGGTAAACAGGAGACACCAGATTTCTTTCCGTTCTCCATCCCCGCCCGTGTCAACCCACCAGACAGATGTTTTCCACTGGTCCTTCCTCCTCCCGGGCAAGGCGAGGTTTTGAATCAAGAAGGGGAAAAAATAATTGCGGTGGGGGGGTCAAACATCTTCACCCGTGGAAGAGAAAAGTGGTTCATGTACTCGATGGGTACTTTCTGAGTGTGGCCCTGGGATGCGATGGGGTCACAGGCCCCAGCCCTCGAGGCACTCATAGTTGGGGAGCGGCCCCCTGGGCGTGTGAAGGTAGGGGTGGGGGCGCTGAAGTAAAGGGAGCCAGAGACCAAGGTGGAAAGTCTGGGGAGGGATCTTGGAGGGAACAGAGAGCTCTCCAGGGGAAGAAGGGCATCCCCCGTGGGAAACGGCATGGGCTAAGTGACGGTGAGTGGGGAAGGGGGTATATTGGGGAAAGGGTGGGGCTGGACTTCAGGTGGCAGTCCGTGTGGCAGGGAGAGGTCCGATGGAGCTGGGGCCAGATGAAAGCCTTGAGTGCCAGTTAAGGCTCTAGGGCTGGTTTGCAGAGGGACAGGGAGCCCCTGGAGGATGTGAGCAGGGCACGACGTGCTCACGCCTCAGAGGACAGGCTGGAGGCAGCCGGTGGGACAATGGTCCAGGTGGGCCTGGCCGGGGAGGGGTAGGGGCTCAAGAAATGCTCGCAAGATCAGAGCAATTCATTCCAGGGAGTCTTGGGGTTGAGGAACGAAGGAGGCGCTGGGTGTGTCCCTGGAGGTGTCAGCACCTCGGACCCCACCGGGCTCCAGGCTCGAGTCAGCCGGCTGGAGCGGGTTACCTTCTGGCGGGAGGAGTGGGATCCCGGGCGTGAGGGTGAGGACGCGCACGTGCACGGGTGAAGACTGGGGGGGGGGGTAATAATAACAGACATTTATTGGGTGCTTACTCCGTGTGAGTAAACGCGTCACACGTGCTAGTTTGTTATCTTCTTCCCATTTTACAGATGGGAACACTGAGCTCTGGAGAGGGTGCGTAGGTCACTGTAGGCGTGGCTGGTGATGCCACAGCTGGATCCTCAACCAGGCAGTCTGAGTGCAGAACTTCTGTGCCACAGACAGCGCTCGCGGGGGGCCACGGTGTGCCTGTGCCAGTGGGGTTGGGGTTGGGTCTGCTGGCTCCACCCCACGCTGCCCACTGGACAAAGCTGTTCCGCTTTCTCTCAAGCCAGTGTGCATGCCTTTCAGATCCCTTCCCTTCTGTTTAACGGGCCCCAGGTGTAGCGCTGGGAGACACATCATCTTTGTTTACGACGCTCCCTGAGCTCTGCACGCAAGACCCTCTTCCTCCGGTTCCTTCCTCCTTCCTTCCCTGGTTCCTCCCTCCCTCTCTTCCTTCCTGTGTTTTCATCTAATAAACACCCATTAATCAGCGCCTAACAAGAAAGCTCAGACTCTGACAACAATTGCCGCGGTGTGCTCCCCCACCCAGAACCTTCCTCCCCACCCCCCCTCCCCGACCCAAGGGAAAAGACTTCCATAAATCTTCTGTTTATCATTCCTCTGGTTTCATTTTGTCACATCTAAATGTAGCCTCAAAAGTGTTTTTAACTTTAGTCATTTGTAGCTTTAAAAAGGGTATTATGCTGTATAATTTTATTATTTATTTATTTTAAAGTTTATTTATTTGAGAGAGAGAGAGAGAGAGAGAGAGAGAGCGTGAGCACACAAGCAGGGGAAGGGCAGAGAGAGAGAGAGGGAGACACAGAACCCGAAGCAGGCTCCACGCTCCGAGCTGTCAGCACAGAGCCCGACGCGGGGCTCGAACCCACGAACCGCGAGATCATGACCTGAGCTGTTGAGTCAGATGCTCAACAGACTGTGCCACACAGGTGCCCCCCACGCTGTATAATTTAAGGAAAACAAAATGAAGTTTTAGAATAGTTTTCAATTTCCAGAAAAATTGAGAAGAGAATACAGAGAGTTTGTATACTTTTTTTGGACTGTCTTTTTTTTTTTCTCTTGAAATTATATTGCTGTTTCGGAAAGCATTTTGGCATTGTCTCATGAAGCCGAGCCCCTACCTGTCTCACATACCAGCATTTCTTCTCGTAGGTATTACCAGAATGTTCATGGCAGCACCATTGTGAGTATTAAAATGTTGGCAACAGTCCAAATCCTGGCAACAGAAATAGATAAATAGATATGTGAATTATGGCATTTAGACATTGGGATATTACAGAGCAGTAAAACTGAACAACAGTAGGGAACAGAAATATGAGCGAACCTTCAAATTTAATTTGAGTGGAAATAAAGGGAAGTCTGAGATTTTTCCCTCCTTGGTATAATAGGCAACTCCAAAAAGTTGTCCAGCATTTGGGGGCGATCTTGGCCGAAGGCCACCACCTTTGAGAACAGGATGAACAAAAGTCAACAGAAGTGGGCAAGGCTGTGTCTGCAGGAGGACCGCTTCGAGGGTTGGTTTGGACCCGAGGCATGGCCAAGTTGAGTCAAGGTGACGAGAACTGAAGGTACCTGTAGAAAGTTATAATGCGCCACAGTTGAAGCCTGGAGGGCCGGCGCGAGAGGGGCCACTGCCGGGACTGGGGAGGGAGAGGGAGAGAAGCCGGCTCCCACGGGAGAGGCCCGGGGAGAGAAAGACCCCGAGACTGGCTGAACAAATACTGCGGTCACCCGAGAGAGGCCCAGAGCGGGGCAGGGGGGCTCCTCCAAATGCGGCCCCAGCTGAACAAACTGTCCCTCAGCCCCGTCCAATTTCCATGCTCACCTAGCAACCCTCGTGTTTTTCTAAAATAATTTTTTATTATAAAATGGTGCATCCTTCCGAAAGAAAAAAATTAAATGCGTAAAATAGAAAGAAGGAACAAAAACCATCCATGCTTTCAGCACTCGTGGTTGCCATTTGGAGTATTTTATTTCAGCCTTTTTCACATACTAATAATTGTATCCTCCCCATTATTTTAACCAAGCACGTTTTGCAGTATAAACCCTTTTTTAGTCTCCATATTTAAGGAATGTATATAGTTCACTGAGTGGAATCTGTCTCTGTCTCTATCCTAGTTTTTCCTTTCTTTTTTAAAAGTTCCTTTATTTTTGAGGCGGGGGAGAGGGGCAGAAAGAGAGGAGGACAGAGGATCCGAGGCGGGCTTCCCGCTGTCATCGCAGAGCCCAACGTGGGGCTCGAACCCATGAACCGTGAGATCATGACTTGAGCCGAAGTTGGCCCCTCACCCAGCTGAGCCACCCAGGTGCTCCTCTGTCTCTAGCCTGTTGATCATTGATCTGTTTAGCCTATCATTGATCCATCCATCCATTCATGTATGTCGCCTCTCTCTCTCTCTATACCAGCCATTGCCCTGGAATATATATTCCAATGGTTGTTCTCCAATGACTGGTTATTTTGGCTATTTCTAGGTTTTCACTATTATAAGTAATCCTGCCAGGAATATCTTGGTGCAAAAAGCTTTTTCAGTATTCAAATTATTTCCTTAGGAGAGATTCCCAGAAGTGGAATTATGAGATCAAAGGGTTTGAATATATTTGAGACTCAAGATACTTCTGCCAGACTGCTTTTCAAATGTGTGGCAACAATTTGCCCTCCGGCAGGCCTCCTGTGATCGAGCCCATTTCACTGCCCCTTCACGAGCCCTGAGCACCTCATTTAAAAATACCTCCTCCGATGTCTGATGTCCAGTCCATGGAAAGACAGGAGGGGCCCTAGAGTATCGAGTCCTGGGAAAACTCTGTCCTGCCGTCTGGTTGACTCCTGGTTTGCCATCATTTGACTCCACGTGAACCAGTCCCCTGGGCAAGAAGACCGAGAGGAATTCTACGGTCAGCTGGGCTGATGCCCAAGCCCGTGGGTTTAAAGGCCAAAGGATCCAGCCAGGCATCTCTTAACTGCAACTGTTTCTGGAAAAAGGACTGCAACAGAAAGAAGGAAGAACCTGAGGGTGCGGGGCCACTGGAGAAGGCCATTGTCAACCACCCACCATCACTTTCACTCTTGTCGATGCAAAATGAACAAACCTTCTAAAAAATTGTGAAAAGAAAGGAAAAGAGTTTTAATGGAGCCCAAGTCAGGACAGCTGCCGGGGACCCACAAAGAAGGGAGCGCTCCCGGGAAGGAACGCTTGGTGCAGGGTGATACGTGGTTTTTACATAGAGTTTCAAATCATCGTGACGAGGGGCATTCCAGAAAGTTACAGACTTTATATCTTGTGTTTTTAATATGTGCGAGACTGTATGACTTTAATCTTTTGAGAGCCGGGGAGGTTTTCTTTGTTTTTCTTATCTTTATGTTTGGAATGTTTTGGTTATTTTTCTCAACGAAGCAGACTTACGGTATGTGCTCAGGGGCAGAAATAGAGCCCGTGCTTTGGGGTTTTGCCAATCATTTGGGACATAAAATGTTAAAGGGTAGCTTCTCCGGGAGGCCAGGAGCAGGACCCACAATCGTTAAAAGTTGAACACTTCCTTTATCGTCCCCGTCTTCTTCCCACCAACAGAGGTGCAGTTTGTTCAGGGATCCTTGTAGCTTCCCTGATCTCAGGGACGGGGGGCCCCGGCCCCAGCCCGGGGAGATGAATCACAACCAGACTGAAGCCTGCGGAATAATATCATTGCCGCCGGCCAGGCATTGGTCCGGGGGGACGTGTGATGCCATTTTGGTCAGTAGAATTTAAGTAGAAGTTGGCGAGAGTAGAAGCAAAGTAAAAGTAAAAGCTGGGACAGACTTGACTGACAGGAGCCTTTTGCTCTTTGCCCTGTGTTCTTCGTGCTGCCTGGGATGCACATGGAATGTGAGAGGCACAGCAGCCCTCTTGTGACTCTGAGTTAATGAGCATGAGGACAAACACACCAAGGATGTCTGAGCAGAAAGACAGAGAGAGCCTGTGTCCTGGAGTAGCCGATCCACTCTTGAATTGCCTGTTCTGAGATTTCTCGCTATGCAGGAAAACAATCATGCTTATTCATGCCACTTCGACTGGCTTCTTGGTCACTCGCATCTGAACGCATTCCTACGGAGAGCTAGGCTGGCGTTCTGCGTTAGCCAGGATGGATAATGCCAGCTGCTGTAACAATGGCTCAGTGGCTAACGACAGGAAAGTTTGCTTCACACGGTCTCCAGGGTTGTCGTGCAAGGGCAGGTGGGCACGGACAGCCACGTCCACAATCTTATGGCCAAACCGGCCAGCGGCATGGATCACTTTTGCTGACAGCTCCTTGGCCAGGACCCCGTCGTAGGGCCTCAATCTAACTGCAAGTGAGGCTGGGATGTAGTGTTTCTGTGCGGCCAGGAGGAAGAAATGGGGTTAGCGAGCAAGCAGCCTGTGTCTACTCCACACTCACTGGCAGGGAAACGTTCCCAGGATGAACACGTTGGCACCACGGTTTGCCAAAGGCCCATCTGGGAATGTGCGCTCTGGATCTGGAAAGCGAGCCTGCTCTACTGAGCAGCGGCCGGGCTGTGCCTGAAGATTGGCGGTCTGTCATCGGCATCCGAGGGCAACCTTGCCAAATGTCTAATTTCTGTTTCGTTGTTTTTAGTCCTGCAAAAAGTGATACTGCCATTTTTCAGAAGTGTGAGTTAAAGAATACTAAGACCCTTTCTTCCTCCTCCTCTCTTTTCCTTTTCCTTTCCTTTTTCCTCTTTCTCATCTTTTCTTTCTTTCTTTCTTTCTTTCTTTTTCTTTCTTTCTTTCCTTTTCTCTTTTTCTCTTTCTTTTCTTTTTCTTCTTTCTTTTCTTTCTCTCTCCCTTTCTTTTTTCTTTTTCTCTTTTCTTTCTTTCTCTTT
>NC_064818.1:77366278-77381112 GCF_023721935.1 Panthera uncia | reverse complement strand
TCTCTCTCCCTTTCTTTTTTCTTTTTCTCTTTTCTTTCTTTCTCTTTCTGTCTTTCTTTCTTTCTTTTCTTTCTTTCTTTCTTTCTTCCTTCCTCCCTCCCTCCCTTTTCTTTCTTTCTTTCTTTCTTTCTTTCTTTCTTTCTTTCTCCTTCCTTCCTTATTTCCTTCCTTCCTTCGTTTCTTTCTTTCTTTCTTTCTCCCTCTCTTTCTTTCTTTTTTCTTTTTCTCTTTTCTTTCTTTATCTTTCTTTCTGTCTGTCTTTCTGTCTTTCTTTTCTTTTCTTTCTTCCTTCCTCCCTTCCTCCTCCCTCCCTCCCTTCATTCCTTCCTTTTCTTTCTTTCTTTCTTTCTTTCTTTCTTTCCTTCTTTTTCTCTTTCCTTTCTTTCTCTTTTCTTTCTTTTCTTTCTCTCCCCCTTTCTTTCTTTCTCTTTCTGTCTTTCTTTTCTTTCTTCCTTCCTCCCTCCTTCCCTTTTCTTTCTTTCTTTCTTTCTTTCTTTCTTTCTTTCTTTCTTTCATTCCATTTGTATATTCTAAAGAAATGGTTGAGCTGTAGCTTGGTTTGGAATGAACTTGTCAGGGTCTAAATCACCTTGGTCAAAATTTCTTCTCTTAGATGCTGTTTTTGTAAACTCACTTATTAACAGCCAAGGGTACCGACTCTGTGCAAAACCCTGAGCCACTCTTGGGGCCCAGACACACACACTTCCTTCTTACCCTCAAGGAAGCTGCCATTTTGTCAGCATACGTATAGACAATAAGGGGGGAAGGACAAGAGGGAGACAAAAATGGGTGCCATGGCAGAGAGCCCAAGGCTTATTGAACCACACATGGTCACACAGGGGAGACCCCCTGGTCAAGGCTTCTCAGAAATCTTGGTGCCATCATTCATTCACTTAATCAGTCAGTATATGCAAAATACTGGGAACCATATCTGGCATATGACATGCTCTTTTCACTCACCCATTCATTCACTCATCCAACAGGGAAGGAACACTTGTTATGTCCCAGGCACTGGGCTGGCCCTGAGGATAAGGAGAGAGTGCTCTGTAGGGTTGTAAATCTGGAAATCCTAATTTGAAGCTCCTGTCCAGCTGAGCTGCTGGTCAGACAAGGAGACAATTACAGCACAGTGATGGGAGGTGTGGTTTTATTGGGAAACACTTAGCATCTTGAGGAGGTAGGGAGGGCTTCCTGGAGGGGGTGGTGCCTAAGCAGGGCCCGGAGGGATGAACAGGCAGGAGCTAGCCAGGCGGAGATGGTTCTATAATTCACAGGGCTCAAAGCAAAATGAAAATGTAGGGCCTCTTGTTCAGAAAGCAAAGACAAGTGAGTGCCATTTAAAGGCACTAAAATAGGAAGCTTTCCCCTTTCTTCCTCCTGATGTCTCTCGCCTCATCACGGGGTTTTTTTATCTGCTATTTAATGATATTCTAAATAAAGAACAATTAAAAATGACAACGATCAGCACACATTTACCACTCATCTTTATATCATGTAATGGCAGTTGTAAGTGGAAATAGAAAGGGATTTCGCTCGTGAGCAGAATCACTGAAGTGACAGTCCTCGCACGCACCTGTATCTCCTTCTGGCCAGAAAAGTGGGAACGCTCAACTACTTTTACTTTGCCTCTTGATGAAATCGCACACCACCCCCACGCCGCGCCTTTGCCCTACTGCTGGGTGAGGAGGCGCCAAAGAAAAGGGGGCCCTGTCTGTCCCCTTCCTTCTGTGCCTTCATTTTCGGCATCAGCGATGGGCTAACGCAGAGACGTAACGGCACTGAGAAAGGGTGACACGGTTCCCTGGTCCTTCCCGTTTCTCAGCATGCCGCGTGCGTGCTCGTGGCCTGGAGTTCTGGCTACTCGGAGTCGCCAGCAACCTCATCGGCCACGGGCGTGACGTGCTTACCTAGTGCTCACTCTGCGTCGGGCTCAACCGCACGCATCCGCGGGATCACCGGAATTGCACGCTTACGGATCAGCCGGGAACAGCACTCACACACGCCGTGCACCTGCCGGGCTCGTGGGCAAGCTGCATTGTCCCAGTGGATCTCATTTTCGAAGCACAACTTCAAAGGCGAAACCGAGAATAATGTCAAGGTAGCGACAGCAGCGTGCTAAACCAAGCGAGGAAGCCTTCTCGGCGTCGGGCCAGGTACCGGGTAAGGGTGTTACGGAGGCTGTGCAGGGCAGGGAGCATGGGCAATGCTGGGCGAGTGTGAGAAGGCACGGGGTGGTGGCCGATGTGCACGCGGGGCACGCCTCCTCTGCTCACACACAGGCTCTATGTCCCGGCCGACATCACTTACGAGACGCAAGAGTTTGAGGAGAAAATCGCTAAGAATTTCAGGACGGCAACAAGGGAACGTTAAGTACCCTGCCCTTGTGAGCAGCGGGCCCTTCTGAGTGTGGAACCTTGAGTGACCACATGGGTCACGCGAGGTCGTGAAGCTGCCCCTGGGGCCACATGAAGGGAGGCTGGGCTGACGACAGCTTCCAGATACAGGGAAGACACTGTGGGAAGACCCCAGTGCCTGCCCAGGCTCTGTGTTTCCCTTCTGTGATTTATTGGGGGGATCCCTGTACCCCAACTTCTATCCATTCTCCATCTTCTTGCCCCCCCACCCATATCATCGTGTTCCACGACTCCAGGGATGCCTAGAAACAGACGCTTGCCTCCGGGCGTGCCAGACCCCATGTGACCAGGACAGAGAGCTGGCTGCCGGGGAGCTCCCTAGCAGGCAGGACCTCAGGAAGGCCGGGGGCACAGAGGGCTTCGGGAAAGCCTAACTGGAGTAGGGGGTCTCTTCCTTGGACTGATCCCAAGGCTGCCCGCAGTGAGGGAGGGCCCAGCACAGCCCCACAAAGTCCACACTCAGCCTCCCCTGGCCTCTTCTCCATGTGCCTTAACGTCGCCTCCACCCTGCAGAGGGCAGCATTTGGAAAGCACCCATTTGCCGCATCCAAACCTTGACCCGCCAGTTGGGCCCATCATCCTTGGCGAGGGTGCCGGCGTCTCCGGGGTCAGTCCCCCGCCCGCCTCTCCAGCCTCCTTTCCACCTGCCCCGTCTCTTTCCAACCTCGTGGCCAGGGCAAGTTGGTACATAGGAGCCAGGGTGGGCACCCGGAAGAGGGAGAAGGTATGGAAATGCTGGCGGGAAGCTCAGCCCCTCAAGGACTCTGACTTCCAGTTCTGCTAAGTCAGCCGGAAGCTGACAAGGCTTGAGCAAATGTGGTGAAGCAGACGCAAAGCAACCGGAAGTCTGGAGGGAAAACAGGATGGGGAGGAAGAGGAGGGCAGAAACTCCCTCCTGGCCAGGCGCCTCCTTGGCCTCTCGTCTGAGCTGCCCGTAATTAGCCGCCTTTAGTTCTCCGGGGGGGTGAGCCGGGCTGCGCTGAAGTTCCGGAAGGCCCCGAGCATTTCTGGCCACTTCCGGTGCCAGTGGATCTATTTCTGGCAGTTTAATTTTGGATGCTCGGCTCCCGGCGTGGGAAGGAAGACACGAAGGGCATTTAGGTAGCTGGAACAGAGGGGAACCGTGGCCGCATGACTTTTCAAACCGTGTCCCGTTAGGAAACAGGCCGCTCTTAGCAGCTAAGCTGTGTCACCCACACCGACTTCCGGGTGGGGGGCCCGGAGGGGAGGGGACCTGGCGAAGCAGTGGCCACATGTGGTCAGAAGCTCTCCGTACACGGAAGGAACCAGGGTGTGTTTACAGAAGAACCATCCCACTCTGAGTAACCCGGGCCTCCTCCTAAGGACAGGGATGGGCTCAGAGTCTGCCAGGCCCCGGTCATGACCCCAGGACCCCAGGAAGACGTGAGGATTCATGGAAATAACAACACATCCAGAGCCAGCTCAGTGCCTGGCATCCAACACATGATCTGTCAGTGATCCTTTCATCCTTCCCTGTCTCTTCCTTCTCCCCATCCTTGGGGGGGGAGTGGGGGTTGGGGGGTGGCAGGGGTGGGTAGGCTGCACAGGACAGGAGAGTTTGTCTCTGGGGACTCCAGCCAATGTGGAAATCCACAGGCCTGAGGGCGGAGGCCAGCAGGGAAGAATTTGGGTGGGGATGGTCTTTAAAAACCAGTCACAACAGGAGTGGTGACCGACCAATCTCCAGATACTTAAGAAAAAAAAAAGGGTAGGCTTCCAAATCGCAGATTGATGGTTGTATTTTTTTTTTTTTTTTTTTTTTTTTTTTTTTTTTACGTTTTAGTTGTTTAAGTAACCTCCATACCCAGTGTGGGGCCCCAGTCACAGCCCCGATATTAAGAGTCAGTCACATGCTCCTCTGACTGAGCCAGCCAGGTGCCCCTGTTCGGCTGTATTTTTTTTTTTTAATGTTTATTTATTTTTGAGAGAGAGAGAGAGAGAGAATGGGGGCAGGGGCAGAAAGAGAGGGAGACACAGAACTCAAAGCAGGCCCCAGGCTCTGAGCTCTCAGCACAGAGCCCGACGTGGGGCTCGAACTCACGAACTGTGAGATCATGACCTGAGCCAGAATCGGCCGCTTAACCGACTGAGCCACCCAGGCACCCCTGACTGGCTGTAGTTTTGATTAAGCTCATCCCTGGCATGAATTCTGGGACCCATTATAAAACAGAAAAGAAAGTGGGAATCACAGAGAAGTCTGGTTTGTCTGGTTTGTCTGGTTTGTTATTACTTTGTTTATTTACTTGTTTGTTTACTTACAGGACTGAGCAGAGGGCTGGTGCTCAGTCTGTGTACTTGAAAATGAACTGTCGGCAAGCCAGGGTGATGCCGTTTTCCTTTGGCCTCAGGGTTACTATGAGCGTCCCAGGAAAATGCCCTGCACAGAGTCTATTCCGAGAGTTGGCAGGGCATTTGAGAGTCCCTCCCTACCCATCAACCACAGAGAAAAATAGGAACTGAATGTTGGCCAGTTAAGGTAGGCTTGAATTTGGCTGTTCAACCAGCCATGAATCTGGCAAACTGGCGAGATCACCGGTTTTTGACTGTTTTGACCTACAAACACGGCGTTTTGCATGGTTCACCTGCTATTTATTAGACCAGGGAACTGCCCAATTTCTTTCTGACGCAAGGGTTCGGTATTGCTAGGGGACTACGCTTGCCCAGAGAAAATGGAACTTCGGTCGCTGCATGGAAGGTGAAAAGACTCTGATTCTGGGGTCAGAAGGCTCTTGGCTCAAATTCCGGCCCCATCCTTCCCAGGGTTCATGAAGGAGCACGTATGGCGTGCCCAGCACGGTGCCTGCCCGCTGCAGGATTCTGTCCCTCTCTCTGATGACAGCCTTTGCTCTGTCGCCTGGTCTCTGCCATGCCTGGCATGAGGGGTTAAGCGGGAATGAGGTCAGGAGGTGTGAGGTCAGAGCTGCGAGTGGCAGTGCTTCGGGTCTGGGATGCAGGGCAAGAGCAGGGCTAGGGAACTTTGTGCAGCAGATAGAGCCAAAAGATGGGAGCCACTGGGGAGATGCCGTGAGCACTGAGACCAGCATTGGCAAAGTGGGCACAAGCAACCGGGGCCGAGGACGTAAGCAGGATACGCAAGTATCTCGTCTGTTAGTCACTGTCGCAAAATGCTGCAAAACCGACCCGTAGTCCCCAGCTCAGTGGCTTCCAACGGCAAGTCTTCATTCGTGAGATCGAGAGTCTGGCTTGGCTGTGTGGCTCTTTCAGACTGTGGGTTGGATTTCGGTCCGGGGTCCAGGATGAAGAGACTGAGCTTGGCTAGGGCGTATTTTCCTCCAGGGGAAAGTGGAAACATGCCATGTTCCTTAAGGCCTGTCCCTTCCGACCTGAATCCCATTGGCCACGGCAAACCTAATGGCCAAGCCCGGTATGAATGAAGCGGGAAAGTGGTGGGGGAGGGGGAACGAACGAGCACCGAGCAAGTATCCATTTCGCCACCGTGTTCAACAGGGGACAGAGTCAGCAGCCACTGGCACGAGCGCCCAGGCATGCTGAAGAGCCTCTGTTTAGAAGACCAGGGACACACTGGTCATATAGCTTTGTAAAGGTGCTCTGTGACCTTGACAGTTGATGGTAATAGGAACGGCCACTCTTATTGTGCTCCTACCATGGTTGCCTACGTTATTGTTCATCCTCAAAGAGCCCTGCCAGGTGGCATTGTAACGCCACATTCTGTTTGAGGCACCCAGGTCTTTGAGAGGTCTGTTGACGCGTCCTGGCCAGGAAGGGATTTCAAGGCAGAACCAGGATTTCGAGACAGGCCTGGGCTGCCCAAGGCCTGTGTGCTCTATCCTGTGCCAACCTTGAAGGCGTGTGACCCAAGGCACCGGAGATTCCAGCTCCTAACAGGCTATGAAGAGGCGCTTGGGGGCAGAGAGGGCTCCCTGGGGTCCCACTTATAAAACGGAGTCCCGTGCCTATCTGGCCGCTTTGAGGGACCGGCCGTAGCGACTTCCATGAGGCTGACGGAAGGCTGATGAGGACGAAACTCATCCTTAGTCACCTTTACGGGGTGTGCTAGAAAGGCTGGCTCCAGACCAGCATGGGGGTTGATCTGGGCTCTTTAGGGTGAAATGGATCCTATTGAAGACACCACGTTGGTCCCCTAAGAGGTAGGAGACGACGAAGCCATCAGTTTTCTTCATTGCTCATAAAGCTCCTTTGCCCTGAGCACCGCTCTGCGGCTGGCCGCCGTGGCCATGGCCGCTCAATAAGGCGACAGACTTTTCATTCCACGCCTATTACTGTGGGTGGCTATGCTAGGGCCGCTCTAATTCTCTGCCATTGATCCTGCCGGGACAGATGGCCCCGTGCTCCCGCCCGCCCTTCTCATAGACCCTGAGCCTGAGCTTTGGGCGGCCTGGCATGTGGCTCGCTCCTGAAAAGGACCTTGGAAAACCGTATGTCGGGGCCCCGGAGCGGGGAGTTTGCATTCATGAGAGAATTGACGATCCCATGCCTCTGGGCTATAAAACGTCCTCGGTGCAAGGCTCATAAAACTTCAAAATCAATATTTTCTGAGGTCCTGAGTGTTGGGGAATGAGGCACTGTTTGCTTCTGGCTTGCCTCTGAAATTAGATAAATTAACGTAATGAGTTCTCACAACCTATTTGCATACATTGCTAATCTGATTTTCGAGGGAAGCGTCGGAAAAGACGGTGTCGTGGATGCATGAGTTGGCTTTGACCTATTTTCCGAGCTGTCTGTGTCTGCGAGGCATACACACTCTCTTCAAATAGAGTTGTGGGGCCGTGTTCTAGAATGAGCAGGAGGGCCTCAGCCCGTACAGAAGTGAGTCACTGCCCCAGGAAAGAATACGGGGTGGCTTGTGAACTTCGGGGATGCTCCGTGCTTCTCGTGGCATCTGACTCAGCCGGTGACCTTGGGAAGGTGTCTCAGTCTCCTAGAAAATCCGTCCGCGTGTGGGAGGCTGGCGTTCCAGGGGGCCGGCCCACAGGCTGCATGGATGTTGGGAGGAGGCCGTGCCCGGGCTGGGAGTCCTCCGTCTGGGCTCGCCTCCTTCTCTCTTCTGCGTTCCTCATCCCAGCTCGGAGTCTGGGGGATACAGGCGGGAGAGGCGGCCCACGGCCCAGCCATCTTCACACGGTCCAATCTGGAGCCTGATCCCGGCCACACGATATGGAGAGTTGAGCACCTCTTTGCTCCGACAGCATCCCACACACATGGGAAGCCAGGCGCCCACTGCGGTGTGGAAAGAGCCAGAGCTGGGACTGATGTGGGCAACCCACCCCCGACCCCTGCCCCCAGCTGGTGTTCTACACCGTTTGCTTTCACTGATGAGCCCTGGGCACCCTGGCTCCTTGCTGGGCTCCTGGCAGAATCTCGCTCTTAGGAGAGGAGGTTATGCTCCCCCCACGCTGGACCATGTTCAGGCCTCAGCTCCCGGGAAGTAAGACCTTCCCATTAAAAGAAGTCATCTCTCCTGATGTGTAGAGACGGGCGGTTCTAGAAGCCTGGAAGGTGAGTGGGAAAAGCTGGCAAAGGAGAACGTGAAATCTGTGTGAAGGGTCAAGATTTCTCCGCCACGAGAAAGAAGCAGGTGAAATTGTAAACCCCTTGCCTTTGATAAAGGCCCTGTCCACCTGCCAGCAGGTCATTTGTGTGTCCCTGCTGATGACGGTCACACAGACATCTCGTTGCTCCGGGGACCTGCCCTTACGTCCCACCTCCAAGCCTTTGTTTGTGGAGGAGCGCAGGGAGGCCTGGCAGGGTCCTGGCTGACCCCACTGACCCGGGAGCCTGGTTCTTCATGACCTCTTGGGGCTGAGTACTGTCTACGTCAGGTCTGCCCCTCACCTGTGCTCCTCTTGTAGAGCTTACATTCTGGAACATTCCGGGCAGAAGTTTTAGCCAAACCCGTGTATGACACCGTGCACTGTGGAAGCGTGTTCTTGGTTGCCACTGAACAGCGGGAATTGGCAGAAAAGCGTCATCAATTTGGCCGGTGGTGAAAACTCCCAAGTCAAGTGGCAAATGTCCCTGATGCGGGAGAGGCAGGGAGAAAGTCCCGCCCAGAGTGGAGGCGTCTCCGAGGCGAGGAGGCCGGGCGAGGCAGTGTGGGGTCTGGTGTTGTCCGGCCTCAGCACCCCTGCTCAGGGCCTCCCCCCTGCCCTCCAGCACCTCCGCCTGGGGAGGATGGCCAAGTGGTTGGGAGTGAGCCCAGGAGCTGGCCGCCTGGGATGGAATCCTGGCTCAGCCTTGGCTACCCGTGGCTCTAGGCGGGAGACCTGATCTCTCTCTGCTTCGGCTCTCTCAGCCGTGAGTTGAAGCAAACGTGAAGGCCCAGTGACGGTGTGGAGCACGGTGGCTGGTGCATAACCAGGCTGAGATGCGCGTCAGGTGCCCCTGCAGCACGGCCAGCCTCCCCAGACCCTCTCGCCTCTCCCACCCCGCTTCAGGACTCGCTGCTCATCCATGGCCGGGATGGGGCACCCGAAGGGCCTCAAGGTCACCGTTGGGCTCCCCCGCCTTTCCCTGCCTTCAGAAAGGGAGGAAAATGAGGAGAATCAGTGACCTGCGGGATCAGACGGTCATCACGCTGGGGCTTTCATGGTGCCTGTGTTTTCACGGACAAGTCTCGCCGCCCCAGATAAACTCCACCCTTGGACGGGGATTCCCTCTGGCCCGGTGTCCCGTCCTGCCCCAGGCACAGGATGTAAACTCAGCGTTTGAGTCCGGGTTCTGCGCACTCAATGTCAGTTTTTGGGCAAATGACTCCCTGTCCTTGAGACTCAGTTTTCTCTTCTGTGAAATGGGCATAATACTGCCTCCTTCACTGACTGTGGAAGGAGCAAAGGACATACACACACGGGAGGGGGCTTTGGAAGCAGTGGACGCTCTTGGCACATCTTGGTGATGACGCATCCGCTTTCAGGGGGTGAAGACACGGTTTTCCAAACGTTCTACCTTGATTTTTGACAAGACCACCGAGAACCTTTTGGGAAGATATTAGCATCACCATTTTACAGATGACAACATTCTGATGAATCCCAAGGTGCCGGAGAAGCAAAAGCCAAAGGTGGGTGCTTCTGGGTGGGTGATTTCAGCTTTAATCATTGTTTAAATTAGAGACACTCACCGCTGGCCCGGACTACAGCAAGGGGTGTGTTCCCCATCCCTGAGGATATGTGTTGCTCGGTGGGGCTGTGGTGGAAGGAACAGAGGGACCAGATTGGGGAGATGGGGGAGGGAGGGAGGAAGATGTTTAGGGAGGCTGCCTGCCCAAGAGTGGATGGTTGCAGGAAAGCCTGTCACTGTAGCCCCTTCCTGCTTCTTACTGAGGAATGTGGGGACAGGCTGAGGGGGAACCAGGTTGTCTGTCTCGGTAGGACCAGACCCCGCTCTCCTAGGTTACAAAAGTCCTCCAGGGGCTGACATCTGCCCCAGGGGACTCCTCCCTCAGTGTGTTGGATCAAGAAGCCCTTCCCCAGGCACTGACTCCCTCCCAGTTTCTAAAACTTGTATCGCCAGTGTAGTTAGCATACAGGGTTATGTTAGTTGCAGGTGTACAATATAGTGATTCCACAGGTCCATACATCGCCCTGTGCTCATCACGACAAGCGCCCTCCCTAGTCCCCCTCCCCGGCTCCCCCCGCACCTCCCGTCTGGTAACCATCGGTTTGTTCTCTATCGTTAAGAGTCGGCCTCTCGCTTTGCCCCTCTCTTTTTTCCTTTTGTTCTTTGTTTTGTTTCTTAAGTTTCACCCATGAGTGAAATCATATGGTATTTGTCTTCCTCTGACTTATTTCACTTAGCATTATACGCTCCATCCATGTTGTCGCAAACGGCAAGATTTCATTCTTTTTTTATGGCGAAACAATGTTCTACTGTATGTAGACACCGTGTCGTCTTGATCCTTTCATCTATGGATGGACACTCGGGCTGCTTCCATAATTTGGCTCTTGTAAATAACGCTGCAATAAACATAGGGGTCCATATATCCCTTCGAATTAGTGTTTTCGTATTCTTTGGGTAAACGCCCAGTATTGCGATTACTGGATTGTGGGGGAGTTCCATCTTTACTCTTGCAAGGGACCTCCATGCTGTTTTCTACAGTGGCTGCACCAGTTTGCGTTCCTGCCATCCGGGGTTCCTTTTTCTCTTACATCTTCACCAACACCCGTTACTTCTTGAGGTTTTGATTTTAGCCATTCTGACCAGGGTGAGGTGGTTGTGGTGGTGTCGATTTGCGTTTCCCTGATGGTGAGGGATGTTGAGCATCTTTTCATGTGCCTGTTGGCCATCTGTTATGTCTTCTTTGGAGAAATGTCTGTTCAGGTCTTCTGCCCATTTCATTTTGTAATTGGATTATTTGCGTTTTTGGTGTCGAGTTGTATGAGTTCTTTATATGGATACTAACCCATTATTGGGTATATCATTTGCAGATATCTTCTCTCCCATTCCGTCGGTTGTCTTTTAGTTTTGTTGACTGTTTCCTTCACTGTGCAGAAGCTTTCTATTTTGATGTGTCCCAATAGTTTACTTTTGCTCTTTTTTCCCTTGTTTCAGGAGACAGATCTAGAAAAAAGATGTTGCTACAGCCAATGTCAGAGAAATTACTGCCTAGGCTCTCTTCCAGGGATTTTATGGCTTCAGGTCTCACGTATAGGTCCTTAATCCATTTGGAGTTTATTTTTGTGTATAATGTAAGAAAATGGTCCAGTTTCATTCTTTTGTATGTGGCTGTGCAGTTTTTCCAACACCATTTGTCGAAGACACTTTCCTTTCCCTGTTGCATATTCTTGCCTCCTTTGTCGAAGATTAATTGACCATATAATGGTGGATTTATTCCTGGGATTTCTAGTCTGCTCCATTGATCTGTGTATTTTTGTGCCAGTACCATACTGTTTTGATTACTACAGCTTTGCGATATAACCTGAAGTCTGGAATTGTGATGCCTTCACTCGTGTTTTTCTTTTTCAGGATTGCTTTGGTTATTTGGGATCTTTTGTGGTTCCACACAAACTTTAGGATTGTTTATTCTAGTTCTGTGAAAAATGCTGTTGGTATTTTGATAGGGATTGCATTAAATCTGTTGATTGCTTTGGGTGGTATAGACATTTTTACAATATTTCTTCTTCCAATCCATGAACGTGGGATGTCTTTTCATTTCTTTGCATCATCTTCCATTTCTCTTGTAAGTACTTTATAGTTTTCAGAGTACGGGTCTTTTACCTCTGGTTAAGTTTATTCCTAGGTATTTTATTATCTTTGGTGCAATTGTAAATGGGATTGTTTTCTTAATTTCTATTTCTGCTGTTTCATGATAGAAATAGCATGCTTAGCATGTATAGAAATGCTACAGATTTCTGTGCATTGATTTTGTATCCTATGACTTCACTGAATTAATTTGCTAGCTTTAGGAGTTTTTTGGTGGCGTCTTTAGTCTTCTCAATATAGAGTATCACGTCATCTGCAGAAGTGAAAGCTTTATTTCTTCCTTACCAATTTGGATGGCTTCGATCTCTTTTTCTAGTCTGATTGCTGTGGCTGGGGCTTCCAGTACCATATTGAATAAAAGTGGGGACAATGGACATCCTTATCTTACTCCTGACCTCGGGGGAATGATGTATGATGCTGGCTGTGGGTTTTTCATATAAAGCCTTTATTATGTTGAGGTGTGTTCCCTCTAAACCTACTTTGTTGAGGGTTTTTATCGTAAATGGATGCTGTACTTTGTCAAATGTGTTTTCTGTGTCTATTGAAGTGATCACATGGTCTTTATCCTTTCTCTTGTTGATGTGATGTGTCACATCGATTGATTTGTGAGAAATCTCCCAATTTTTAAGGGATAAAACCACTTCAGATCTCTCTAAGACAGTATGAAGAGCTAAGCAAGGTGCCAAGGTGGACCAGAGGGGTGCACAACAGACAGAGAGACTGAAGGTCACTCCCCTCCCTTCCTCCTCTGGGCTGGCTGGTGCATGAGCTGCCGGGGGTGGCCTCCTGGCCCCTTCTCCCAGCTGCCTCCCCCCCCAGGACACATGGCGTCTTCCTCTCCTCCCCCTGCCATGTCTGCCCTCTTGTCCCCTCCCTGAGTGTCACTCTGCTATCCCTTTGACCCCTTCCAGGGGATCTTGCCTGGTCTTCCTCTCTGATCTCCCCTGCCATGTTGCTCATGGGGCGGCTTGTTATGCAGCAACATCTCCTGGTCGCAGGGTTTCCCTCTGCCATCTCCTGCTCTGCCCCTGGGTGACCTTGCAGGGTAAAGACAGAAAGGGGAGGGAGGGGGCATCAGCAGGGACTCTCTCAGGCTAGCTGCAGTGTGACAGGGTGAAATGCAATGCCCCCAGCACCCCCAGGATGAGGCCGTGAACGGAAGGGCAGCTGGGGGAGCAGGACGTGTTGTTCCTCCTGAGCGTGTTCTTTCCCAAGGACACACCTTGGAAGCCTGGAGTCCGCAGTGTTTGACGGGGGTACGGACGGATGGCGGGCTGCTGGAGCTGACAGAGTGGAGGACCGGCCAGGAGAGGGAGGAAGTGGTGAGGACACCTTTCTCACCTGCTTCTGTCCCACCAGCCCCTGGCCCGCTCCTCTGGGTTAGAACCGGGCTAAGCCCTGCACCACGAGGCCACAGAACTCCAGGGCAGTGACAAGGCCATGGTCACTTCCAATGGTGCCTTTGGCCAAATGAGAGCCCTGTGCTCCTCGCTCGGGGAAGATGTTTTGAAGCCAGTCCATCATTGCATAACCTGAAGAGCTGGGGGGAAGACTTTGTGTGCAAGGGGACACAAACCTGCCCAATCACACAGCTCCCGGGCCCTGGAGCATTTGTGTCTGGTTTAGTATGAAGAAGTGCAAACCAGGCTTCAGACAGCAACAGGGGGCAAGGGAGGCAACTCGGGGATGTCAGAGGGAGGTGGGCACAGTGAGCGAGTGTCAGTGTGCATGCTCCTCTGACTGCGTACATGGCTTGTGTACATGGCGGTGTGGGTTAATGCAGGAGGGATTTCCCCCTGACGCTTCTCCTCAACCTCAGACTGGCCAGGATGTCTAGAACTCCATGCCCTCCTATGCGATGTCTCCAAGGTGAATGAAGCCCCGTCAGATAAGGCATCCATGGGCAGTGCACAACCTGAACGCCCATACAAGGCCATCCTGGCTTATAAGTACAGATTTAGATAACAGACTCCCGAGCTTGCATCTGGGCTCTGCAACTTGTTTGCTTGGAACGGTACTTTGCATGAATTAACCATTCAGCATGTTTAGCTGTTACTGTCACGGAGCCACGAAAACGGGCAGATCCTGGGTCACCGGGGCCCTGAGTACCGTCCGTGTTATAGCTCTCAGCTGACGAGACAGGCCAGAGGGTCCCTGAATGTGGAGTTCAGGGCTAAAAGGGACGGCAACCCTGAATCTTTTCAAAAGGTGTGCCGGGTAAGTCCAGCAAACGCACCCTGGGCCCACTGCCCCCTAGACGCTAAACTACCCGAAGTTCTCCAAACCTTCTGCCTTGCTCCTGCTGTCCTCTCCCTGGACCGTTCAGACCTGGGAAACTGACCTTGTCCCTCCAGGCTCCGTGTGAATGCCCTGAGGCCTGCACAGAAGGAATCTGTTTGTGCTCCCTTCCCTTCTCTGAGTCACCCGGCCCTTTGCTTGGTCTCCTACCTGGACTGCGGGCAGCCTGTGGGCTGCTGGGGCCGAGCAGACTCACCCTCAGGCCTCCGCGTGGCACCCAGCATCCAGGCCACCAGCAAATATGGGCGAAGGGCCACGGGGCGTCACAGCGTCGGTCTGCGTCCCCCGGGCTGGGAGCTCCTGAGGGGCAGCCGCTGGCTTCTCTGTATCTCCGACTCCCCACATCTCTGACGGGAGGCAGGGGCTGACAGGTGCTGAGGAAAAGAGGCTCGGAAAGCTGCTGTGAGGCCTGGAGAAGCTGCTGGAAGAGGGGTTGCCTCCTCGGGAGAGAATGGCCGGAGGGAGTAACCAGCTTCCGGGCGGCACGACGGGATGCGCAGAAACCACATCACCAGGGGCTTCGGGGCTGAAATTCCTTCCGAACACCAGAGACTGTTCTACAAAAATACCCCTTTAAAAATAGCAGCTGTTTCTGTTTTGTGTCATAAAGGCAGTGGAGTGCAGCTTCCCGATTTGGGAAGACAAGTGTCTGAGCTGCTTGGGGAAGGCGAGGGTTTGGGCCCTGGCGGGGCCGATGGGGACTCCGGGGTCCCATCCGCACTCACAGCGGAGTCCTGGGGGCCATGTGCGGGCACCTCACCTGGCTGCCCTACCAGCGGGCAGTGATCATGATACACAGGAGGCTTTTCGTGCTTTATCCTTTATTGAGTCCTCCTACCACCCCCCCTCCCCTGCCCCCTCCCTTCCTCCCCTCCCCACCTCTCCCTCCCCTCCCAATTCCTC
>NC_064818.1:77312004-77366268 GCF_023721935.1 Panthera uncia | reverse complement strand
TCCCCCTCCCCTGCCCCCTCCCTTCCTCCCCTCTCCACCTCTCCCTCTCCTCCCAGTTCCTCACTCCCTCCTTCCCCCTCCCCTGCCTTTTCCCTTCCTCCCCCTCCCCACGTCTCCCACTCCCCTGGCCCGTCCCCTCTCCTCCCCCTGCTCCCCTGGCATAACCAGAGACCACACTGAGGTGTGAGCCCAGTTCTGTCGCTTCCCAGCTCTGAGATCTTGATCAAGTAACTTCACCTCTCTGCCCTCCTTTCCCTCATCTGTAAAATGTGAGTGACCAGAGTCCTAACCTGATAGGGTGCTTGTCAGGATGATAGAAGCCCAGGCCTGGGAGGCAGTAGTACTTCCCCTCTCAGCCACCCTGTGGGGCTAACCAGAGGGCGATGATGGGGAAGAACGCGGACACGCTCTCACCTGCCTCTCGAGCCCCTGCTCTGAGTGGCTCTAAGGGCCACACAGTGCATCAGGGGTGTCGGGGGGTGGGGGCTGGGAAGGGGCCCCTCTGTGGCTGGGAGACCCGGTTTTCCTCCGGCTGTGGAGGGGCAGTGACGCTTTTTCCTTTCGCTTTTCTGTTTCCCAAAAGTTCTGCCTTTTGCTGCGCTGTATTTGTGGTCGGAAAGACAAAAACAGTAAGTCATTGCCATTTCGGAAGAAAGTAGCGTTTGCTCAGTGCTTCTGCTTCCTGATCTCAGCTGGAACTCGGGGACCCCGGTGGGAGGGCTTGGGTGGGGACTTCAGGCCACCCTGGAAAGTGGGGGCAGGGCCGGCAGAGGGCAGCAGGCCTGCGGGGTCCCCATCCCCATCTCTGGGGAACCCGAGCCTACCACCCTGGGCCTGGGCCCGGTGGCCGGCAGGAGCGAGAGGGAAGCCCCCTCAGGGAAGGTCTGTATTGGGCGTGGCTGCTCCTGTACCCCCCACGCCCTCCCTCCGCAGTGGTTTTCCAGAACATTACCACCCTCTACCCCTTTGCCTTCAAGGACTGCTTTCTCCCGTTCCCTGTCTTTTGGGGCTAAACTCCAACCCCTGGGTCAGGGTCGGGCTATTTGACCCAACTCTCTGCTCCTGGGCACAGGTTGACCCCGAGACAGTTTGAATGTAAGCATTTTGATCAGAATTAGTCAATGGCGATGAGTTCTCCTCCTGAAAGCACCAGAATTCCACAGGGAACACCATTAAGCCAATTTAATCCCTTTATCAATTTTCCGTACAGCACAGTTAAACCATTTCCGATGTTTCCGTTTCCATTTTGCTGAAATTATTTTCATAGAGATCAATTCTTTTGCATTTAGAATTTCGCAGTGGAGGTTCGCTCCATAAATCAGTTTCTTCCCCCGTCTCAAAGTTTACTAATTGCAGCTGTTGCCATGGGGAAGGGCACGGTGCCCATCAAGGGTGGTTTTCCTGGGTTACGTCATAGCTTGTGTTTTTCTGAGTTAATCCGTGAGGACATAGTGAGCAGTTTTATGACACAGGCAGCCAGGGGGACAGAGAGCATGGAGGAGGGGAGAGGGAAGGAACAGAGGGAGACATGGGGGGGGGGTGTCTCTGAACAGAAACAGGGCCACAGTGGGGCCGGTGGATGGAGCCAGAGGGGCCAAAGCTCAGAACATCCCCTTGGCCACGGCATCATCACAGGGCACAGTCCTGGGAAAGATTGTCGTCTTCCCTCCCTGCCAGTCTGAGGGCTTCCCCGGGAGCCTTCTAGCTGGTACTGATGGAGGAGATGTGCTGCTACCTGGCACACGGGCTGGAAGGTGAGAACGAGGGGCTTCCAGGTGCCACGTTCTGCTGTGTGAACAGAGCCTACATAGGAGGGTCAAGGAGCACAGAAGAAGAGTGGGCCAAGAGACGCCAAGAAGAGGAGCCCAAGGGCCTTAGTCATTTCAGACCCTGGATCCAGCTATGCCTGAAACCAGCCCCCAAGCTGCCCTGTTACAGCAGCCAATTAACTTCTCCAATTTTTTTTTTTTTTTCCTGAAGGTAATTGATTTGGGCTGAGAATGGGGTGGGGAGCATTCGGGACCAGCTTCTCCACCTCATTTCTCTGCTGCCTTCTCCGTAAAAACGTGTCAATCACAATTACCACACGGGGCTCTGTGAATAACAGGGCTCACGTTTGCACAGAGCAGAGCATCTAGATCGTGGCAGGCGCTGGTAGTCACTCACCACTTGAATGTTGACAGAAAGGATCCCCCTGGGCCTGGGGAAGGAGCCTCAGAGTGGCTTTGGTGGTCTCCCCGCTCTTAGAGGACAGGGAGCTGGGGACCTGAGACCCACCCTCGGGAGGGGGAACCTCAGGACTGAGAGGCTAAGAGGGGTCAGAGTTCCCAGCGCCCAGCACGTGCCCACAGCGGTGGGGGGGGGGCTGCCGCAGGTGGGCAGCCCTGTGAGATGGGCACCGGCCCCCTGGAGACCTGCTTTGGTGCTTGGATACTATTCTGTGTGCTGTGTCTGCATTTTTGGACACGTGGTGGAAACCAGATGAGGTGCTACCCTCCCTTCTCTTGGCGCCTCTAATAACCACAAGTACAGCGGTCTCTGCTGTTTACCAGAGTCCAGAATGGCGCCTTCTGTGGCATCTCGGGCCCTGGGTCTGGCCAACGTGTTTATTGAGAACAGAGTAGGAGCCTCAGCCAGGCTCTCTGGCAGCCTGGCCGTCCACACAGCATTATGCATCCGTGGGGTGCTGCCCTACATTCTGGGGGTGTCTGCTCAGCGGTGGCAAGGCAGCCTCTGTACGCGTGTCGAAATCTGGGGGCGTGGGAAGCTGGGACAGGTGTTTTTTGGACCAGCATACTCAATACTCAGACGTGATTTTATATTTTGAAAACTAAAAAGCAAAACCCCAAACCCACTATTGTTTTAATAAAACAGAGAAAGCAAAGCTGGAAAGATTGCCCGGGCTGCAGAGGGACCTGGGTGACAGCGCTTCCTCACAGGCGCAGGAGGGTGATAGATGCACATTGGGGGCAGGGACGCGCCACCGTGGAAAGCGGTCACCGAGCCCCGTTTTGGTCCGCCTCGCCTGGATTAGCCCCGACCTGAAGCAGGATCAGCGGTCCTGTCCCACGTCCTCAGGCCGCAGAGTTGAAACGTGTCGGAGAAGTCGCTCCTGACCACAAAGAACACATGTCATGTTACAGAGAACAGGGGTGAACAGGATGTGTAACACACACATTTTCCAGGTCATCCAAAAACGCCAGGTGGGGGTGGGGTGTGAGCCTCTGTAACAGAGCAGGGCAGAGGCCAGTGAGGGGCAGAGGAATCCACTGCGGGTGTCCTGGGAAGGTCCATCCTCCTTCCTTGAGTCCTGGCTGAGCCCCTGGACCTCCGGGGGCCCTCTCTGAGAAGGCCAGGAGCTCTGATCTGTGGTCCCCAACTCAGTCCACGGAGACCAGGAAAGAGAGACAGATCAGGTGACCTGGTCTGAGTTGCAACTGTGTTGCTAGCTGCTCGACCTCAGACAACTCACTGAACCTCAGTTTCTATCTGTGGGAGCTGGGGTGGCGTGTCCTCCCCTGTTCCTCCGGGTCGCACCAAGGGAACCCCTGTTCTCCCTCCCCTGGAAGAGCGTAAGCAACAAACGTATCTCGAAGATCGTCGACTATAATAACCAACATCTGTTGAGAGCATCCGTGGGCTTGCTGTCACTCAAACGCTTTTACATGTGCTCCGTCAACGAATCCTTTCCACAATCTCCCCTGTGGGGCAGGTGCCGTTAGCATTCTTTTTTACAGACGGGGCGACTGAAACACAGAGCTGAGACAGGATCGAACGTTTGGGTGCGGACGGCCTGGCCCCGAGTCTGGGCTGCTGGGCGCCTCCAGTAAAAGTCCCACCAGCCGGTGGGTGAGGGACAGCAACGCCCCGGTGGCCTCTGCCGGGTGTGGGTAAGAAGGGAAAAGGACATCAAGTGGACACCTTCCAATATCCAGGAACTTTCTGTGGGCATAGAACCACCAATGTTTCTCTCTCCACCTGCTTTCCTCTCCTGCTTTCTTCAGTCTTCCACGTCGGCTTTTTGATCCATTTGTGTTTTATTTTCCGGAGAGCAGCTCCCACTTGAGGAAAGTGAGGCACAGAGGGTGACCTGCCCGAGGTCCTGGGGCACCGTGCTGGTAAGAGGAGTGGGAGCTTTCTGGCTGCAAGTTGCACAGCTTTGTGGCCCTGCCAGAGTAATTTCTAAGCTATGGCACAAGACAAATGTAATGGGGAGGAAGCGGGGGGTGCTCCTCGTTTCTGTGTTCCAGACTGAGATTCCCCCGCTTCGGGAAATCTGCCTGGTGGGCAGGCTGACCGGGGAGAACCACCAGATCAAGGGCAAACAGACGCAAAGTCGGTCTGCAGGCTTAGGGACAGAACTTAGCCAGGGACCAGAGAGGGCAGTTGGGTCTTGCGTCTGAGAGGTGACAGACATAGCCCCTGGTGGAACCCTGCTTGGGGCTTTGTCAGTGAGGCACGGGACGCACGTGCTGAGATCTCTCCTGCCCGTGGCTGCAGTAGCGAGCATGTGGCCTCGGGGCCAGGTTTGTTCACTGGCTGTGAGATCTTGGGCAAGTCCCTTATCTGCTCTGGGGCTCGGTTTGTCCTGCGCAAAGCAGTGATGATAACAGGAAACACCTCCGAGGGCTCTTGTGGGGTTAGATGAGATGGTACTGTGTGTGGACACTCAACAAATGTTAGCTACCGTCAGGATTAAAATTGTCATTAGCCTGAATTACAGCTGTCAGTTACATACCTGGATTGTTTAGGGCTTGTTCCTGGGGTCATGAATTCAAGAAATGTGACAGTCCAAAAAAAAAAAAAAAAGAAAGAAAGAAAGAAAGAGGAAAGAAAGATAGGAAAAAAAAAATGTGACAGTCAAAATCACTTGCAGAGTTTATGAGCGTGACTCCTGGCTCTGGTCCCAGGCTACGGGAGGGAGGACCAAATGACAAGAAGCATTAAGTCAGAGTGAATCTTAGAGCCACTTCTGATCCTTGTGGGGACTTCATTGGAGTCACCTCCTTCTCTGAGCCTTGGTTTTCTCATCTGTAGAATGGGAATCTATTGGTTCGAAATGCTCTTCACTGGGAGTAACAGAAAACTCAACTAACATGGGTTTGGATGACTAGGGATTATTCTTCAAACTGGCCTCGCCATAAGTTTGGAGTAGATGGTCCAGGGGTATTGCAGTGGCTCCCAACAGGGGCCCAGACTCTATTTTTTTCTTTTCCCACTCTTAGGATGTTGGCCCTGTCCTCACGCCTGCTGCCTCATGGCCTCAACATGGCTGCTCCACCTCCAGCCTCTGGTTTGTGTTCCAATCAGAAAGAACAAGGCATTTTTCTTCCTGCCTCCCCTGTTGGCGTCTTGTTGGTTAGAATCACAGTGAATGAACACCCCTAACTCCAGTGGGGTCTGGGAAAGAGACTATTTTTGCTCCCTGGAATCATTAGCAAGGGGAAGGCAATGGCGGATGCCTTTCAGGTAGCAAATCCACAGGGCCCACCAAGGGGCCTTGGAGAGGATGTACGTCAGATGCTAACTCCACTGCCTGACACAGTGTCCAAGGAAGGGAACACTGTATTAATTAAATTCACTAAGGAATGAATTTTATTTTTTTTTTTATTTTTTATTTTTTTGATTTTTTTTTTTGGTACTCTAGTTTTATTTTTATTTTTTTTCTCTAATATATGAAATTTATTGTCAAATTGGTTTCCATACAACACCCAGTGCTCATCCCAAAAGGTGCCCTCCTCAATACCCATCACCCACCCAGGAATGAATTTTAAAAAGGGGAAGGATGAATACCTTACAGTGCACATCAGGCCTCCATAAATGGATTTCCTTCTAGCTCTTCTCTTGGCTTCCATTGACCTCCTTGGGGTTGCCCTCTTTCTCCCATCTCAGACAAAGCTTCCGCTGAGGTCACCAGCATGGGGCCCATCCTGAGCCCCTGCCCCTCTCTTCATGGACTCCCTTCCCACTGGACACTTTGTGTGGCCTGGAGAAATGCGGCTATGCCCACCAGTCACAAAACAACCGGAGAGTGCTTTCAGCCAGGGTGAGGCTGTACTGCCCTCTGACCTACGGGTCAGAACTCCGGGTTAGCCCGTGCATTTGCACCCCACCCTGATTCCACTGGTGACTTCACCACTGAGGCCCCAGGAGGTTCCTCCCGGCCTCCGGTCTTCTCCAGAAAGATACCTTCCTGTTCTGCATGGTTTTGTTTTCGAGCGTATTTTTTAAAACATGTGTTTATCCAGACAGAACTCAGAATTCATGATAACACCGCGGGTGGTTACTGCAATATAGCGTTTCCTTTGGGCTCCTGATTGTTTGCTGCGTGAGGTAGATGATGCATGCAGGAGGTTAAGGAAGGAAATTAATTCATTTCACAGCCAACCACAGGCCTCATCTCACAGCCAGTACCTCACCTCCAACCCGCCTCAGCAGCTAATGAACGTGAACTTCAAACTGGAGGTCATTCCTCTGGAGCTTTTTTTTTTTTTTTTTTAATGTTTATTATTTTTGAGAGAGACAGAGATAGAGACAGAGAGCCAGCAGGGCAGGGGCAGAGAGAGAGAGGGAGACACAGAATCGGAAGAAGGCTCCAGGCTCTGAGCTGTCAGCGCAGAGCCCGACGCGGGGCTCGAACTCACAGATCGCGAGATCATGACCTGAGCTGTAGTCAGCCGCCCCACCGACTGAGCCACCCAGGCGCCCCATCTTCTGGAGCTTTAATGGAGGCAGATCTCCCTTAGTTTGGGAACCAGGGGTGGGGTGATGGGTTATTATCAGGAACTACCCGGAGGTCTAATCAAACCGACCTGCTGATTCCCAGGTGCCAATGACCGCGGGACAGCGGTCTGGACAGGGGGTGACAGCCATTGATCTGTGGGTCTCCCCATGAGCAGAGGCTGATTGTGGCAGCCGGTGACTTATTCGAGGAATGAAGGGGGTCGAGTTGAATAACAACTCCGTGAAAAGTGGGAATTAGGGGCACCTGGGTGACTCAGTCCGTTAAGTATCCGGCTCTTGGTTTCGGCTCAGGTCATGATCTCACAGTTCGTGACCTTGAGCCGCACATCAGGCTGTGTGCTGACATCACAGAACCTGCTTGGGATTCTCTCTCTCTCTCTCTCTCTCTCTCTCTCTCTCTCCCTCTCTGTGCCCCTCCCCTGCTTGCACTCACACCCATGCACACACACACACACACACACATACACACACACTTTCTCTCTCTCTCAAAAATAAAACAGACTTAAAAACATTTTTTTAAGAGGTGAGAATTAAACAGATCTTTCCGCCCTGCCTCCCCTGCTTTATGGGCCTTGCCGACAAATCACGTGCTCAGGTGTCAGACCGTCAACAGAGCTGGAGGAGGTGGGGCAGCCGGGTTTTGATGGCTGACTCGGTTGATGCCTTGACCAAGGGCATCATCAATCTTGCAACTTCCGGAAAGCTGTATGGATTTTGCTGGAGGAAGTGACTAGTTACATTTGTGGGTTAGGAAGGCTTACAAATTAAAAGCATGTTCCTCCTAGTACTTCTGGAGTTCTCGGTGGCATTTTACATCAGTCCTTACATAACATCTAACATTTACTCGAGTGCTTCCCACATGCCAGGCGCCGTGCTGAGGTCTTTCACGGATGAGACTCGTATTAATCCTCACTGCGACTCTCTGAGGGAGGAACAGTCACGATCCTCACATCGAAGACGAGGAAAGTCGGGCACCAGGAAGGGAGGTTGCTCATCTGGGGCCGCGTCGGAAGTGTTGGCCTGAGACTGGCATTTTCTTCCTTTAGTGTTTGATGGCAATTGATGACAGCTGGCAAGCCTTATAATTATCATTATCCCCAGGTCCCTCCCGTGCTAAGGCTGCCGCATTGGCCATAATAATAATTAGCGACTAATAATAATTAGTTATTGTTAATAATGGCATTATAATGATATTATAATGATATTAGCTATGGCTAATTATAACCATTATTAACCGATACGATTAGAGTTAATCGATTTAACCGATACGATTATAGTTGATCGTATAACTATAGTTAATCGATTAACTATAATCGTACTCTGTCTCAGCTCCCCAACGTGAGGGTCTTAGCAATTGTGACGCACAGAATACCAGGGGAGATCCGACCCATCTCAGTGGTGCTCTTTTGCCATCAGGAGGCCAAATGATCCAGTTCCAGAACTCCCCCTAAGCGTTTACTTCCCACGACCACTTCTTAATACCATTTTTTTTTTACGTTTATTTATTTATTTTGAAAGAGAGAGAGAGCAAGAATCCGGCGCTGTCAGCGCAGAGCCCGATGCGGGGCTCAAACCCACCAACCGTGAGATCACAACCTGAGCCGAAACCAAGGGTCGGACGCCTGACCGAACGAGCCACCCAGGTGCCCCCTTCTCTGACCGCTTCTAAACAAACCGTCTTGGATTGGTCTTCCCCAGAAGCAGACCCACGTAAGCAGTTTATTTAGGAGTGATCTCGGGGAACATCCACAGATGGATGAACGGGGACGTACAGAGCCGTCGGTGGCAGGTGTGTTTCTGGCTTCGGGAAGCCGGAGCTCATTTCTTCGGAGAACTGTGCATCCGTGTGAACGCAGCTCGGAGTTTTCCAAGGAGGGGGCGTGGCAGCCGAGGTCTCACCCTCCAACTTGCCTCAGTCCTGGCTTGAGGGCTGCTTCTAGAGGCTTTTTTCCTGCAGTTCTCTGGCACATACAGGGCTAAGCACACGCCTGTAGCAGAAAGAAGCCTTCAGACAGCGTCACGGGTTTTGCAGTAAGCAGCCTTTGGTACCTGGAGAAGAACCCCCGAGGGGAGCCTGTGGGCTGCTGATCGCATCTGCCCCGGGGGCTCACTGCTCCGAAGCTGCCTATTCTGACCTTGGACGCCAGGTTGCTGGAAAGCCCTTTCTGTAGATCCAAAAAATCGGTCTGTGGTACCTTGAAAATGACTCCCCAAGGATATCAAGTCCCAATGCCTAGAACCTGTCAATGCTGCCTTTTGAGGGGGGGGCGGGATGCGGGGGAAGCTTCTTTGCAGGCGTGAGCAAATCAAGGGTCTAGTACTGGAGAGATTATCTACTGGGGTGGATCCCAATTGTTATCACAAGTGTCCTTGTGAGAAAGACGTGGGGGGGATCTGAAGACAGAACGGGAGAAGGCAAGGTGACCGCGGGGTGGGGGCTGGAGCAAAATGCCACCACAAGCCAAGGAATGCAGCTGCACCGGAAGCCGGAAGAGGCAAGGGAGGAAATCTCCTCGATTTTGGACCAGGGATACTAATTTTGGCATTCTGGCTCCCGGAACTGTGAGAAAATAAATTTCTGTTGTGTTAAGCTACCAAGCTTGTGGTAATTTGTTCCAGAAGCTCCAGGAAATTCATATAGTGTTTTTGGATCTTATCTAACGGCTTTGAGCTCCCCTGCCCTGCCTAGAGAGCTCTTTCAACATCCATCGAAGAGCCCAATGCTCCCTGTATCTTTTTTCTTGCAGGCGGAATGGAACATCCCAGGATCGTCTGTTGCTCCCCCAACCCCCCAGACAGATCCCCCCTTCTTCAAGCCTTTACATGGGTAAAGAAAGAAGGGATAGCAAGGAGGGCAGCCAGAGCAGCCCTGGAGGTTCTCCCAGAGTCTGGAAGCTGAACCCTAGAACTGATGCCAGCCCCAACCTAGCCCAAGCTTGCCATGCCTCGTCATATACGGTAAATCGTGCCTCTGTGTCCAACTTTGCGGTTGGCTCAGCTACCAGCATTGTCTCCTTACCACCTCCCAGTCCTTGCCTGAGGTCCCAGAATGCCTAGCGGCCAAGTCCAAAAATTATGACCACAGCTCATCACCGACTTCCCGAGTTTGGCCAACTAAGAAATCACGGGTTACTGGTTCTCTGAGGGTCTCAAAGTCCTGATCGAATGGTGCAGATCAACCAAGACCCCAAGACTAAAGCCTTAATACAGATCATCTGGAGATCGTGGAGGTTCTGATTTGGCAGATCTGGGGTGGGGCCTGGATACTCTATTTCTAACAAGCTTCTCTGGTGCTGACGCGCTGGGCTGCAGCCCACACCCCCAGCAGGACTCATCTGGAGACACCGAGTTCACCGGTTGAGTATTTAGTATGCTTCAAATGCGGGTCATGTTCTGTGAAGCTTTAGCCAATCTTAAACACAAATCTGTATTTTTCATTGTGTAGAATGCTGTTTTCATGGTTTTGTTGCTAAGATCATTGCGTTTATAACTCCATTAGGAAGCCCCTCATCCCTGTCTTGCCTAGAACAGAACACCAATCTGAGTTTTCTCCAAGAGACCGTATCTGCCCTTGGCCCTCATTCCCTCTTGGGCTATAGATGCTGAGTGGATGAACAATGTTCCCTTCTGCAGCCTTTCTAGGACTTCTCTTCTAGACTGGATGTCAAAATAATCCCAATTCCACATTCAAATGGAATGTACCGGAGAATTGGATAAGACAACGACACTTCCTTCTGCTTGAGTGTGTTCCAATGCAGGGGATTCAGAATAGCGCTCACTACGTTTCCAGGCAACCCCACGCCTGCCACACCTTGGCTTGGTGGGGACACCACAGTGGTCCCAGCCTCCCGCTGCTGGATCCTGCCTCCCTCCCTGGCCTCTGGTGTCTCTAGGATGGGAATCGTGTTAGCCCATCATCTGGGGCTCTGGTACCCGGCTCACTAGGGGCCTGAAAAAAACCGTGTGCATTAAATGTATCCCTCTCCAAAGGCTTTTACTTTATCTCCCTGCCTGAGAGGATAACAGACGTGACTAAGGCCCCTCAGCCAGTGAGTTCATGGCTTTCGTGAAACAGCTTATAAACTCAAGCAGGAGACCTCATCCAGCCTGATGATTCGATAAGCGGAGGCCGGGAAGGGCCGGGGATTTGGCCAGGACTCTACAGTTAAGTCTGAGAATAGCTGGGCCTAGATTCTGGCTGTGCTGACATAGGTCTCTGCCCACACCACCTTTGGGATTCTATTTGTTTCCACTAAAAAATCAAGAGGATGGAGGAGGAAGACAGTCTTCCAAGCTCTGTAAAGGGAGAAGGGGGCTGAGCCTGTGAGTCTTATTGTCTTCTGGGCTTGGGCTCCCCACCTGAGACCTGCCTAGGTGTACCTGAGATTTCGGGGGGTGCTGACGTCATCTGTCTCCACAGAAATGGTGAGACCCTGTGGTGTTCATTTGTTGGAGGCTGCAGTATGATGCACTGGAAAGGACAAGGGCCAGACTTTAAAAAGTGTCCACCTTATGACCCAGGCGATTCCATTTCTAGAAAGGTCTTTTACAGAAATTTTTTTTTTATTTAAAAATCTTAAAACACCTATTTACTTTTGAAAGAGAGACAGAGACAGAGCACGGGTGGGGGAGGGGCAGAGAGCGAGGGAGACACAGAATCCGAAGCAGGCTCCGGGCTCCGAGCTGGCAACACAGAGCCCGACGCGGGGCTCGAACCCACGAACCGCGAGATCATGACCTGAGCGAAGTCGGATGCTCAACTGACTGAGCCACCCAGGCGCCCCTCTTTTACAGAAATTCTTATGCAAATGCACCATGGTTTGTGTATAAGGATACTTGCTGAAGTTGTGTCGGGAACAAACGTCCACCCCTCTGCATATTCTGAAGTCGGTGGAATAAATGGGAAAAAGTTTCTTTTATGTACCAGCATGGGGAGATCCAGGATATACCATTCAATGAAGAAAGCAGATCACAGAAGAGTATGTAGGGGGTACCCTGTTCATTATTTAATAAATTCATGTATGTGGATATCAATATACAGGAAAGTCCAGAAAGGATGCACAAAACTGTGTGGTTCCTCTTGGGAGGAAGTATATGATAAGGGATGAGGGAGGGTGAAAAGGAGCTTCTGATTTTAATTTTACGTATTTATTGTGTGAATTCTAAACAAAGAATTAATAAAATACCCCGTCTGGGATTAAAAAAACAAATCGTCCGGAGGGAAGCAAACAACGGCTATGGCCTTGTTCCATCATCAGTTTGATCCTTTATTCTCTTCCTGCCCAAACCCAGGGGCATGAAGCCACACGCCCTGATTACCACACGGTTTCTCCGGGTCAGGAATCCGGGCACGGCTCGCTTGGGTCCTCTGGCTCATGGCCCCTGACGAGGCTGCGACCAAGATGTCAGCTGGGGGTTGGAGGGCTGTTCTCTCATCTGAGGGCTCTACTGGGGAAAGCGCTCTCCAAGGCCACTCATGTGACTGTTGGCAAGATTCAGTTCCCCACGGGATGTTAGCCAGAGGCCACCCTCGGGTCCTCGTCACGAGGACCTCTCCAAGGGTAGTTCGCAACATGGCGGCTGGCTGTGAGCCTCTGGGCAGGTCACTTAAGGCCTCTGGGCTCCAATTTCTTATCTGTAAAATGGGCTCGTAGCAGCCGTCACACACGGCCGTCGTGAGGGTGGCAGGCAGTGGTGCGGGTGACCTAGCCACGCGCAGCGCTTTCGTGTGGCGAGGCCCGGTCTCCTCCTCCTCTCCCCCAGCTGCGGGAGGACTGTGGATTCAACATTTTTCATGATTGTCTCTACAAGTTAGAAATCTATCCACGCAGACTCTGCTTCTCCGGAAACTCACTTTCAGGGGACTCTGGATAAAATTATGTTTATGTCCAGGAGCCTGGGATAAAGAGTTCTCCGTTTAAAGGCTGCCAACACGGCGAGGAGGCGGGATGGAGCGCAATGTTAATAATTGCGATGTGGGCATGAAGGTGCCATAGATTATAGAATGCGTGCAGAAAACGGGGCCTTTTACCGTGGGTCTCAGTCATTAGCAAAATTTCACATTCAAAATTCGTCAGAAAAGGTAATTAGTGTCAAGGAGTGATCGCAGCCGTATCGTTAACGTGACGGATGTTGCTGTGGGCTCACGCTAATGACTTATGGAATTTTCATTCGGGAGAATGACCACCAAGCAATTTGGTGGTCAGCAGACAGTCGGAGAATCAATCACCATGATAGTCAATAATTTATCATTTCTATTTAAAGCCTGGAATCTGTATCAGCTTAAGCACAAGCGAGCCCTGGTGAAGGAAGGTTAGCATCTAGCAAAATCCCGGCTGACGCTTCCCTCTCTTTAAGGGGCATCCGAACAGGGCAGAGCAAACAGAGCGCTGTTCGAAGGATCTTCGAGCGACTCCGTGTTGGGGTGGAAACGGTCACAGGCTGCGGGCTGCAGGGAAATCGGGACTTCGAGGTTAAACTTGATTTAGCTTCCCAAGTTCACCTCCGGGCGTACCGTTCGGCGATCCCCAAACGGCATCGTCAGTACCTGTGAGGTGGGGAGTGATCAGCTCCCCCCACGCGGAGGGCAGGACACGGACTCTGAGCCCCCAGTTCTGACCTTGGCTCTGTAGTGTCCCTTTTAGCATGAACAGCGTTGACCGTGACAATAATAGTAATGAGGCCAGCTAATGGTTCTTGGGAGTTTTCCGTGTGCCTGGCACCTGCCGAACGTTTTGCGCATGTTATTCCAATGTGATCTTTACAGATGGAGGCTTGGAGAGGTTGAGTACGTTGCTCAAGGCCACACAGCAAGCAATTACGCAATTACGGGGTGGATCTTCAGACCCAGATCCCGGCCTCCCAAGTACCGTGTTATATTGAGCTGCTGGGTACAGGAAATTGAAGCTAACTTCTTATTACCTCAGCCATCTCATCTATAAAATATGAATAATAATGTGCTCCATGCACAATTTCAGGAATAGGTTGCCGGGCAAGCTGTTGTGCAGGGCGCCGAAAGCCTGAAGGTAACTGTGATTTGGTAATTGGAACACACGGTCACACAGCAGGCGCCCGTGTGCTGTTGGTTTGGATGGAAGCTGCCCACCTCCACCCCCTCCCTTCTCACAACCCACGGGGGCCCCGAGTCCCGCCCTGCTGTTCTCGACGGTCCTGTTTGTGTGTCCACGTCACTTCCCGCTCACGTCGCGTACGGTCTGTAGGTGCCGCCAGATTAATTTTCTACTGTATGTCTGTGACTCCCACTTTCTAAAACTGCCAGAGGTCCCCGGGTTCCTTTAGGATTAAACGCAACCTCTGTCTTCAGGGTAGCGTTCAAGGCGCCCCACCTCCTTGCCTAATCTGGCTCCAACCCGCGTCCAGAATATTCTTCTTCTGCACGTGTCCACTGCATGCTCAGGCCCCTCCTCTTCCTCCTTCACTTCCTTCCCTTTCCTCTCCACCATCATCAGCACAGTTATTGTCCTCTTCATGATGATGACAGCTGGCCTTCAGCTCCGCAAACTTCGGTATATGATTCCTACATCAAAGAAGACAGCATAATGGAAATTATAAAATACTTAAAAATGAACAGTAACCGAATACTGTATGTATCAGCCAGGACAGGGTAGGCTATGCTAAGATAACAAACAGCCTCCAAATCTTCGTGGCTTACACACCAAAGACGTGTAGCCTCCTGTTACGTGTCTGTTGTTGGCCAAGAAGACACTGCTTCACACTTTCTTCACTCAGAGACCAAGGATGATGGAGCTTCAAACTTCTGGAACGTCACCAATCCCGTAGCTCGAGGAGGAGAACCCTGGGAAGTATTGAATCGTTTAGTCAACACTAAAATGCTTCTGCCCAAGAGCAGAACTCATCAGTTCCACTCACATTTCCGCACGGCCAGGCCAAGCTCGAGGGGGGGCGAAGAGACAATCCTCTTGTGTGTAGGAGGGCACCAACCACCAGTGAGTGGTAGTAATGGCGGCCACAACCCACAAAAACATGAGGGAGTCAACTCAAGCAATGACTTGAGAGAAACAGATGGCCTTACATGCAACAACTAGAAAGGAAGAAGGACTGAAGGTAAAGGATCTAGGTGTTTAACCTGAGAGAGCGGAAAAGCCTCTTTTGGGGAAACCCCAAAGAAAGTAGAAGACAATGACGAAATGATGGGCTGAAATGAATCTGATGGAAAATAAAGGGAAGATTCAAAGGATCAAAACCCAAAGTGGATTCATTAAAACACACACAAAACTAGCAAAATAGAGAAATGTATGGCAAGACGGAGTAATTAAAAAAGAGAAAATGCCCATCAACAGTATTAGTCATTTCTTGTTAAGATGTCAGAAAGGGTCAGCTTTGATAGCACCGGCAGGCAAAAATTTGTTCCCTGCGAGCAGCGGGGAGCACAGGTCTTTGTGAGACGGCGGGCAGGGCCGGCTTGCCGCTGAAAACTGGGGAACGAGGGGGGTTTCTCAGCTCGAGGAGGGCTCGGGAGAAGAAGCCTGCAGCCAACCCGCAGCCTAGGCTTTGGTTTGGTGAGAAGCTGTGGGCCTTTGGCAAATGAGAGCTCACGTTACTGGAGGTTCTAGAATGTTCTAGGCACTGAACTAAGCATTTCATACACAGAAACTCATTTATTCCTCCCCACACCCCCAGGTCTAGGTACTGGTATTAACCCTTGACTGTCGACGAGGAAACTATGGTCCAGAGGGTTTAAACAATTTCCCCAAGGTCCCATGGCTGGTAAGTGGTGGAGTCAGATGCAAACATAGGTCCCTGAACCCCAGGCCCCCTGTGCTCAACTAGGCCACTTTGGTGGCCTCCAGTCTAGAAAGTGAATCCAACTGCCTATTGACCCAGGACGATCCAGGCTCTCACCCGGAGACAGGAGCCCTCCGGACCCCCACTCTGGGCCGTGTGTCTGTCCCTGTGTATGGTGATTTTGCTGTGAGAAAGAGTTTTATTTTAACGTGCTCCAATAGGACAGCCTTTCCCCTTATTGCTTCTGGTTAAGGAAGTGTGTCCCGTTTCCAGCCATTCCCGGGTGACACAGACCCCACCCGTGTTTTCCTACGGTACCTACAGAATTTCAGCTTTTATATTGGGATGTCTGGTCTGGTTTGGATTTTACCCCCATGTGTGGTGTGAGCTCCAGGTCTGACTTTTTCCACACGGCTATGCAATTATTTTCACACGGCTTAAAAAAAAAAAAAAATCATCTCTCCGCACAGACTTGCGAAGCCGCCTTTCTCGTATGATAACTCTCCAGATGCAGTTGGAACTATTTCTGGATTTTCTTTTGGTTCCATTGGTCTATTTATTCATGTGCCAACACCAAACTCCTAATTACAGGCTTTACAGTATATGTGTTAATGGCAGGCAGCCCCCCCCCCCCCCCCCATATGGCTCTTCTTTTTCCGGGTTCTTCTGGCGAGCTTTGCGTTTTTGTTCTTTAGTGTCAACTTTTTAATCAACTTGCCTAGCTCCAGAAAAAAAAAAAAAAAAAGCAATAACAACAAAAACCCCCTGGTGGTATTTTTTTGAAATTGGAAGTGCATTAAATCTGTAAATTGACTTAGGCAGAGGTGATACCTTTACGATGATGAGTCTCTTCAGTCAAGACCATCTATGTCTCTTCATCCGAAACAAAATGTTGAGGGGAAAGCTAAGTTTCCAGGGGACACATACAGAATAATTTCTACTTTGGTGAACTTTTTTTTTTTTTAAGTTATTTATTTATTTACTTAGAGAGAGAAAGAGAGAGGGAACAACTCGGGGAGGGACAGAGAGAGAAGGAGAGAGAGGATCCCAAGCAGGCTCCATGGAGCCTGACATGGGGCCCGGACTCACAAACGGTGAGATCATGACCTAAGCCAAAATCAAAATCAAGAGTTAGATGCCCGAGCCCTCCAGGAGCCCCCTTAAGTTTGGTGAACTTTAAAAAACATAGGAAACAACGGCCTGTGTACAATTTACAGATTCATACACTTGTAGCAAACAGGTTAAAGTTAGCATATGAATGATTCATGCCAGGTCAGGGCAAGGGTTACTTCTGGGGAAGAGGAGAAATGAAATGTGTGGCTTTAACTTATTTTAAGTGATTTCAGAGAGAGAGAGAGAGAGAGAGAGAGAGATCTGAAACAATTATGGCAAAGTTTGATCTTGGTGGGGGATAGTTTGTCATATTATTTCTCTATACTTTTCTCTACGTTTGCCATGTTTCATTGGTTAAAAACAAAAGAAAAAGGAAATCTAGCTGTCTCCATCGCTTCCGGGGACTCCCCAGAAAATGGCACACTTCAATTTCGTTTTCTGTGGCTGTGGAGTAGACTCTGCTGGTTAGGCCTCTGTCGGGGGAAGCCCATAGTTCCTTCTGTGGAAAGGGATTTTATTAAAGGCTTTGCAGCTGGCTCGGCAGCTGGCGTGGGAAGATTTCCTTTCTTTAAATGGGCGTCCTTAGCAGTTCCAAAGCACACAGGAGACGGTGTGAAATGTGGAGTTTAATGAAATCTTCCTGCAGTCGCCTGAGTTTGTGATAGGAAGGGTCTCGCAGTATTAAAAACCTATTTCTCAATATGTGGTATACATCTCATTTTCTCCCTGTACATCCATCCACAAGATTTAAAATCAGTAGGAAAAAACAAAAACAAAAACAAAAAAAACAACCAACAACAACGACAAAAAAAAAAACAAACCCAAAACAAAAAAGACAGCCTCCCAATGGAAGCGGGGATCATTTCTCCTCCCGACTCTACAACGGTCTTAAAAGAACCTTATTTAGAACAGCTGACAGGAAATTGTATTTTCATAAACTGATTTATTGTGCAGTCCTCATACCTCCCGTTTCAATAGGACTTAAGAAAACAGTTTCAAAATTGAGTCATTGAGTCGGTGCGTTCGGAACAATTTTCCTCTATGAGGAAAAGTTTTCCTGACTGAGAGCGGCCCACATCGAGGCCCTCGTGTTTTTCTGAGTTCATCACCTCACAGGAACGCCCATGTTGCGTTGCCTCGGCCTGGACGTTCCCAGGAGCTGTGTTTGTTTTCCGAAGCGTGCTTAGCGAGAGCCCAGCCACTGGACACGACTCCTTCATTTCCACCCTGGGCTGTGGGTTTGCATCTATTGCAATGGTCTCCTCGGGCCCGCACAAGATTTCCAGAGAAATGAGCACTGCAGCAAACACCCCATTTTATGTGAGGAGACACGGCAATAGGTAATTAGGCCCAGCAGCCTCGTCTCCAGACGCCAGAGGGAAGGCCCCGGGGGGGCCGCCTCTGCCTCAAGGAATCCTTCTCCCCCCACTGTGCTTCCTCTAGGAAAGTCCCCAGAAGCATCCTTCTTTTTTTTTTTTTTTTTTTAATGTTTATTTATTTTTGAGACAGAGAGAGACAGAGCATGAACAGGGGAGGGGCAGAGAGAGAGGGAGACACAGAATCTGAAACAGGCTTCAGGCTCTGAGCTGTCAGCACAGAGCCTGACGCAGGGCTTGAACTCATGGACCGTGAGATCATGACCTGAGCCGAAGTCGGACGCTTAACCGACCAAGCCACCCAGGCGCCCCAGAAGCATCCTTCTTAAAAAAAAACAAAAACACTTAAATGGCTGGTGAGACAGTTCATGCTGAAAAAGAACTAATAAGTGTGAGGCAACCCTTTGTGAAAAATGCTAAGTCAAGCTGGCGTTCCCCAGAAAGGCTGGAGACAACCCGTAGTGTCTCAGGGGAAAGAAAACCTTGAGGTAAGCTCATGAAGTCGCCTGTCCCGAAGGGGGAGGAGACGATGGAGGAGTGCTCTTGGTGCGAGAATTTCACCAGCAAAAATTTCCTTAGGAAAATATGTGACCTTGAGTGGGTTATTCATTGAACCCATGAACAGTAAGAAAGGGATGGCAAAGGACGCCCAACTGGGTCCCCTTTTATTGTTGAGCCTTCCATTGGACTGGACTTGGAAGTGCTCAGTGTCGCCCTGTGCGAGGCAGTTGAGGCAGCGTGAGGGCCCCACGTGTTTGGAGGGTTGCAGGGAAGGGGCCCTAAAAGGGAGACGTGAGCTGTGATTCAAGAGGTCCAAGTTGTGGCTGTCCATTTTTGGCCTTAGACCTTTTCCTCCTGCCACGTCCTGATAACTGTTCACCTACCCGCCCTTCCCCCCCCCGACCTCCCAGGCTGCACATGTGCTGATGGTTCCAGGCCCTCCCATTTCTTGGCCGCCCACAGTCATCAGTGGTCAAAACATGGGATGTTACCTCGAAATGCCTCTTTCCTCTGCCCCTGAGAGACCTCTGGCCGTGGATGGCATACCTATCCCGGGAAACTTCGCGACTACCAGTCTGGTCTCGGCCCCTTTAAACAGGCTTTCAGGGATCTTCAAACATCCCCGGACTGAGCTTTCCAGAGTACAGCTGGGATTCTGTTACTCCCCTGCTCAAGCACCTTCAAATGCTCCCCATGGTCTGCAGCATGAAGCCCACGGACACGCAGACTTCCCTTCCCAAGTCTGACTTGCCTCCAGCTGCAGCTCAGGTCCTTCTGGTTTGCCAGGCTCCAGCCATCCTGGCCTCTCTTTGGTTCCTGAGTTCTAGAAGATCTTTCCAAACTCAGGACCTTTGCATATGCTGTTTTCTTTACGTGAAACCCAGTACTCTTCTTTTACCACGGCTGGCTCTTCGTTCTTCAGACTTTCTCACCCTCTCAGTGGAAATTTGGTGAGACTCTGCCAGCAATTCTGTTGTGCCACAGGCAACACACATCCTTTTATTTTTTTAATTAAAAAAATTTGTTTTGAATGTTTATTTATTTTTGAGAGAGAGACAGAGACAGAGTGCAAGCAGGGGAGGGGCAGAGAGAGAGGGAGACACAGAATCGGAAGCAGGCTCCAGGCTCTGAGCCGTCAGCACGGAGCCCGACGCGGGGCTTGAACTCAAGAACTGCGGGATCATGACCCAAGCCGAAGTTGAACACTTAACTGCCTGGGCCACCCAGGCATCCCAGACGACGTCCTTCTTAGCAGGTGATAATTTATACTTAATGTATTTACTGGCTTGTTTACTTGTTTACCGTCTGTTGCATCGTTAAATTATACACTTCACTTGTTTGCTCTCTGGTTCATCATTAAATTGTAAACTTCACTTGTTTACTATCTCTTTCATCATCGAATTGCAAACTCCATGAGGCAGAGAATATGTTTTTTTAATTCAATATTTAGTATCTAGATCTAGCACAGCAAATGTAGATAGCAGACCGTATGATTTATTGAAGACACCAAGGAATATTTGGGGGATAAATGATTAGAAGGAGAATAATTGTATCAAGTGGACCGTGCACATTTGTGAGGTGTTTTTTTTTTTTTTTACATTTTTTTTAAACATTTATTTATTTTTGAGAGAGAGAGAAAGAGAGACAGAGTGAGGGGAGGGGAGGGGCAGAGAGGCTGAGACACAGAATCCGAAGCAGGCTCCAGACTCTGAGCTGTCAGCACAGAACCCGATGCGGGGCTGGAACTCACGGACCGTGCGATCATGACCCGAGCGGAAGTCGGACGCCTAGCCCGCTAAGCCACCCAGGCGCCCCAACATTTTTGAGGTTCCTGATGCATGTCTCCAAACTTCTTTCCAGGAAAGTATACAGATTTGTACTCTGCTGGCGGTGCGTGCCATTGACCATCTCACCGCATGCTTTCCAGCACTGTGTATTATTTTTAAAACATTTGCCAGTTTGAAGGTGGAAATAGCTTCTGTGATAACAAGTGCAGTTCAGTGGTTTTCCGTATTTTCTGCTTTCCATGAATTTTATCTATTTCCTTTCTTCATCTTCCTTTGGGGCTTTGGGGGAGCTGTTCACACGTGTTCCTACGAGAATCACCCGCTCATCTGTTGGCGTCCCGGAGGACGGTAGCTTTTGATTATCCCCGGCCAAACACGCACACTTTTCACAGACGCTTAGCAGGGGATCCTTTTCTCTGTTTTAAAATGTGGTTTGTATTTAAAACTCTTTAGACGTCATCTGTTGTCTGTGTCTCCATGACCTCTAAACCAGTGTGGCAAAAACAAAACCCCTCGGACCAGTGGTTTGACATGATTGATTATGTTTTGCATGTCTCATCTGGGGCTTTGGGTGTTGTGTGCACATAGACTCTAGCTCCCCGAGGAAAGTTAAAGAGCTCTAAAAACAGTTGCCTTTTCTGCATTTGTTTTGTTTTCCTCATAAGAATGTCCGGCATTTGTTTTTGTTTTTTTTTTTTTACTGTGGCTGACGAGACGGGGTGGGTCCTTCAGAGTCAGGGAACGCGCTTGTGTCCAAGCAGATACTAAACAGGCACCGAATCTTTGCACATCGCTCTGGGCAGAGGGCTCTGAGATGCCTCAGAAGTGGTCCCAGCTCAGGTCACAGGCACGCGAGTGTTTGAATAGTGGTTTCCTAGCGAGGGGCACCTGCGCGGATGTGTCCTGGACCATAGTGACGTGTCAGAGTCTGCGTTTGGCTCCTTCATTCACTCAGCAAGTGTTGAGAGCTGAGAATTCAGAGCTGGACCAGAGACGTGACGCTTCTCCCCTCATGGACTGCCATGCAGGAATAAAAACTGGCCCCACGACCAAGTTCGGGCTGATGGGATATGAGCAGAAGGGTATGTGCAATATCTGCTAACTGTCTTTGAGGCAACAGGGGGTGCCCCCTTTCATTCCTTCCTTCTTCCTTCTGGGCTAGAAGGAGATGTAATGGTTGGAGCTCATGCAGCCATCTTGGACCAGGAGGCAGAAGGCTCATGATGATAACGGCAAAGTAACAAGATAGAAGGAGCCTGAGTCACGGACCCGGTGGAGCGCCATAGCAGATCTGGTTTGTCCAGCTCCGTCCTTATGTACTCAAGAGACACAAAAGTCTGTCTTGTCTAAGTTATTGTTACCATGTGACCAAGAGTAGTACCATGCACACAGCAAAAGTGACTCCTAACTGACATAGGCCCTACGGTGACATCATCTTGAAGGAAGGGATCATGCTTTGACTTATGTCCCCTCTCCCAAAAGCTTCGTGTGGTGTAGGACACTGAATGGGGGCATTTTCAAGGGAGCTCACTCAGGCTGCTGGTAAGGGAAGGTAATGCCAGCTCCCGGCAGGAGGCCTCAGTTCCTCATGTGGCTGTCTCCACAGCTTGAGTGTCCTCACGACATAGGGCCGGCCCCTCCCTGAGAGAGTGAGCCGAGGGAGAGCAAGGCGGAAGCTCCATATGTTTGATGACCCAGGCTCCCACTGTCCTCCCCTGTCATTTCACGATGTCCTATTCTGCCCCTACTCAGTATGATGTGTTACCACCAGGAGGCGGGCATCCTCGGAGCCCGTCTTGGGTCCTGTCCCATTTTATCCTCAAGACCCTTCCCCATCCTGCGGGGGGTGGGGTGGGGGGAGAACCTCAAGGCTCTCTTTTTGGCCACCCAGTAAAGAGGAGCCTAGCTGTAGGTCCCACCTAGAGGCCTCATGTGCCCTTGGGTCAGGGGGCTGGAGCCACTGCTTGACAGAGGGCCGCCCTGGAGACAATCAGACAATCAGATGGAAGAGGCGACCGAGGCTTTAGAGATGAGAGGTTACTGCCCAAATCTCTCTTCCTGCAGGAGCTGGACATGGAGTTCAGGGACCGGATCCGAGCTGCAGAGGAGCAAACTATGTGCTAGCCCTGGAGCTCAGCAGCTGCTCAGGCTGATCGATGAGAAAAGGACGTACCTGCCACCGATGGGTCCTCCCGGGCCAGTGTCTGTTGCAGCCGGGCCTCCTGGGGGCTGGGAGCCAGGGGCCTGGCTCGTTCTCAGTGACAGTGACATGATGTGGCCGGTGACTTCCAGCTGAGGGAGCGGTGGCATGCTGGAACCAACCCGAAGCGCCTCATAACTGCTGATGGTCAAATTTTCAGGAGTTTTGAGAGCAGGTTGTTAAACACAGTCATTATTAAAAATTAAATTAGAGAGGCGCCTGGGTGGCTCAGTCGTTAAGCGTCCCCGACTTTGGCTCCGGGCACGATCTCGCGGTCCGTGAGTTCGAGCCCCGCGTCGGGCTCTGTGCCGACGGCTCGGAGCCTGGAGCCCGCTTCGGATTCTGCGTCTCCCTCTCTCTCTCTCTGCCCCTCCCCTGCTCACGCTCTGTCTCTCTCTGTCAAAAATGAATAAAACTTGAGAAAAAGATTAAAAATGAAGTTACATAAACTCAATTAAAGTCTATTAAAAACAAAGGTGATAATACCCAGAACTCCTCACTTGCTCATTCTTGTGTTGTGACGCATGTTTCTGAGGTTATTTACATGTCTTGGTACCTGTCAGATACTGAGTGATGCTGAGCCTCTCTCCCAGCCCTGCGCCGACCTTCATACTTGTAGCTTGAAATTGCCCATGGGGGGAGAGACTACTTACACCTATTTGCACTGTTCGTAAATGCTGCCAATCAATGGCACCTCCACCCCCAGATTCTGTGTTGAACATTTGCTAGCACACCATCAGGAGGGACGTGGCAAGGAAGGACCACCTGGCCCAACGGTGCTGTCACCTGGGGGAGAGGCATTTAGGTGGCAATAACATCTCTCAGGCTCTGGTCCCCGATCCACACTGACCTGGGGTGACTGAGCAGGTGTCTTCTTCCCTCTGGATCTTAGGAGGTGCTAGAAGTCTCTGGGTCCCTTCTGGCCCCAGAATGTACACAGGAGGTATTAATTTTAAGAGACTTAAATAGTTCCCTTTTACAATACCCCAGATGGCAGCCACTGGAGACTTCCCGCCCCATGGAGGGTTATTGATTGTGGGTCCCAGTGGCACCGAGGGTGCGGGGGCGGGGGAGGGGGGTCTCCTGGAAGGCTTTGAAGGAGTCCACAAAAGAAAGACGAACTGGATCTGATCGGAAAGTCACATCCTTCCTGTATATTGAGATACAGTAGAAAAAGGAGAGTCCCAGAAGCTTTCGTGTAAATCGGTTGCTAACTTCTGAACCGTGCTTTTAAAAAAATGTTTTTTAAATGTTGATTTATTTTTGAGAGAGACAGAGACAGAATGCGAGTGGGTTAGGGGCAGAGAGAGAGAGAGGGAGACACGGAATCCGAAGCAGGCTCCGGGCTCCGAGGTGTCAGCACAGAGCCCGACGCGGGGCTCGAACTCACCAACCGCGAGATCGTGACCCGAGCCGGAGTCAGACGCACAACCGACCGAGCCACCCAGGCGCCCCTGGGACTGTGCTGTCTTGGGGACCTTTGTGCTGTGCCCCAATTCGTTTTTTTGGAAGACCGGAAGAGACCAGGAGAGAAGGAGTTAATCCGTTGCCACCACAGGAATGATCCCTCATTCTGCCTTTGGTGCTGCAGACCATTAAAATGTAATATTACGTGTATCACGGTCCATTTCCTGTGTGTGTGGAGTGCGGCAGCCGGTCTGGGACTGCAGCATTTTGCGTGCTACGCTCCGGTTCCCCAGAGCCGTAGATCACGCTGGGATGGGGAGGGGAGAAGCCTGGGCACGAGGGTCCGCCCGCTGGGGTTGGAAGCGGCTCGGCTCTCCCTCAGAGCTCCTCTGCCTTGGCAACATTGCTGGCACCCGGTCAAGGAAAGGGGGTGTGGAATCCAGGAGACACTTTGCTTTCCCTTCGGTGAGAATCGTGGCATCTTTCGCACCGGAAGGGACCCTGGAGACCCCATTTTACAGACGAGGAAGCTGAGATTCTGAGGGGGCAGCGGGCGCAGGCCGGGTCCCCCGGGGTAGAGCCAAGGCCGGGTTCTGCGGGCTCCTGCTCCGGAGGAGAGGCATCTGATCTGCTGTGCAGGAAACAAGGCTGAAAACCTGTTAGTTACTAGGCTTAGATCTGCGTCCTTCATCCCTAGAAGGTTCCGGGATGCAAAGTCACCCGGAGCTCTCCGTGCACCGTCGATCCTAAGTGCAAGTCTATAATCCTTTCAGTTACAACGCCAGCTCCAGCCCGGGATGCCTGGGAGGCGAAGGGGAACCGGGGAATGGAGGGGACCCCTGTCTCCCTGTCACCGTCACCGAGGGCAGCTGCTCCAGCCCGCTGCCCTCGGTGTCCCTGCCCCGCTGCCCCTGAGGGGCCTTGTGGCCCTCCTGGGAGGAGCAGGTGGAGAGAGGAGGGTGAGCGCTGTCTGCTCCTGGGGCCGAGGCCTGTCTGTGCAGCAGGGATTAACCTTGCTCCCCGAGGCAGCGGCTGGCAAGTCGGACTCCATCACCTCCACGGCCGAGCACAGCCTGCATTTCTTTCTTGTTGCATGTGTCTCAGTGTCTCCCCCGCTTTCCATCGCCTGAGTGCCCGCACCCCCATCTTCCATCTGGACCCGGGGCAGAGGCTCACGGCTCACCTCCCCTCCCGGTGCCACTGCTGTTCCCCAGGCGCCGTCCTCCTGGCACTCAGAAGGATCAGGTCGCTGGTCCCCGACAGCCCTCAGTGGGCTCGTGGGAATCCAGCTTACCGGATTCCACCCTGCACGTCTCTCCGGGGGCCCTCGCAGTCCACTCAGATGGAAATCCTCTCCCCTCCTTGGGCGAAGTGGGCTCCCTCGTTCCTGCGTCTTTTTTTCCCGTCATTCCCTCTGCTTAGAACATCCTTCCCCATCTTTTTATTTGACGAATGAACTAACTGATCCACCAAGACCCAGTTTTCGGCTTCTATGGCCTCGGAGCTCCCACGTTACGGTGCCCATCACTGCGTTCTGTGCTTTGGTTTGCTCTGAGCGCCTTTCCGCTCTAGGCTGGGCAACATGGCGGCAGGGGCCACCTGTCTCCTGGTGGTTGTTAGGGATAAACACCCAGGGCAGGGTGCTTGACACAGAGTCACCACTCAGCTGAACTGCCGTCAGCCAAGGGACACAAGCTACCAGGGACAGAACTTTCTAGAACTTTCCACAGACGCTGCACACTACCCTGGGAGGTAATGAGTTTTCTGTCACTTGGGATATGCTAGTTAGGAGAAGTTAGACGTTCCCTGGCAAGTTTATGCCTTAGAGTGGGGAGAAGATTGGATGGCTAATTAAGATTCTAGAATTTCCCTCATGTACCAATCTGGAGGCTAAGGAATGGGGAATGTGGGGCAGCATAGGCCAGAGTTGGGAGGGAGGAGGTTGGCGTCACAGAGGAGAGAGAGTTTGGACAGTGGCTCTCTTCACCTGGACGTGCCCGATGTGGCTCCATTTACTCACGTGCCTTTTGCTATGCTCAGGGCTTTACGTGTATGCGCTCAACAAGTCCTGACTGTGGCCCTGGGAGAAAGGCTCCATTATTAGGCTCCTTTTATAGAGAGGGGATGAGGCCCAAGGCATCCAGCTGCTGGATAGTGGAGGTGAGATGTGATGGGGGTTGTCTGCACCCAGAGCCTGGGTTCTTAGCTAAGATATTCTACCACCTTCCTGCATGTGAAAAATGTTTCCAATGCTTTGTCCCCTCCAGCCTTTAACTGCTCTGCTGGGACCTCTCTTCCTGCAGACTCCTGTCCTCACTCAGTTATGCTGTTTCATGAACCTTCCCTGTCTAGTCCTGTTCCTGGACCTCAGCTTCGGAGGCAGGAGTTCATTCTTTCTTCTTAGCATCGGTTGCTGATTGCATGGACCTCACAAGAATCTCTGCTTAGGGGCTTCCCCAGAGATGGCGGTTGTTAGCATTCCTCCAAAGCTCCCTGTGTGATCGTGCCCATCTCCAGGCCACACCTTCTCCTTTCTTATGTGAACTCTATACAACAGCAAAGAGATATAGGAGGATGGGGGTGGGGTTCAGGGGCCGATTCCCCCTTTGAGCCAAAGAGTAACTTCCTAACGGTAGTCCAAGAAGGAAAAGAATATTCTCTCTCCCTCCAGCCTTGCTCACAAAAGACTCTTTGGAAGAGTGTTCACAATTATAATCAAAACATATTGACATAATTACTCTGTGCACGGACGACGCTAAGCACTTTGTATGTATCGTCTCATCTAATCCTCTTATCATCCCATGAAGTGGGTTCCCCTTCTCTGTGTAATCTCCTCTTCTAGACAATAAACGAAGGCCAAAGAGGTAAGGTCCCCACAGTGCTACACCCAAGTGTCAGAGACAAGACTCAAACCTGGGTCCATTTGATTCCCAAACTCAAATGCTTAACTTCCTTGATCAACTGCCTTCTAGAGAAGGCTGTTCATCACTGAAGTGGACCTTGCTGGGAGAGATTGGAATCGGACAACGACAGACCTCAGCGCTGGACAGGCACCTACTTGGATTCCCCCAAGCAGCCACCGTCCTCTGTGATACAACATGTTGGAGGCAGTCGCTCGGAAAATTGAAAAATGATGAAGGCCCAAGTGAGGGGACCATTCTGATCAGTCGTTGGTTTCATATTGTGGGAGAGCCTGGCCAAAAGCAGAAAGGCCTTTTGTCAAAGCTGTCTGCAGGGAGAAGAAATGAGCCATAAGATTGAACAAGGGCCAAGAAGAAGGGGCTGAGGCCTGGCCATTTATCCCCTGTGGGAATCCACGTAGCCGAAGGTCCCTCCAACCCTCTCTTGGGTCTCCCTCCTGACACAGCAGCTTTGGTGGGGGTTCCCAGCCCTGCTCTCTCCCTGGGAGCCCAGACCAAGCCAGGACGGGAGGAATTTGCCCTTGAACCTAGAGCTCCCCTTTCTCGGAGATCTGGCGGCATGAGTTTTATTTTTAGTAAGGGAACAAGATTATTGAATTGACAAAAATGTGTTTCAGTTAAAGAGCAGCGGGAGGAGGGGAGGGAGATTTGGGAGGATTCTCAGAGGACAGAGGTGCAGAGCGGGCTGGCAGACTCCGTGCGCGGATGGCCTTTCGTGCAAGCGCTTTTGGTCCTGGCGGTCTCAGGGCCACCCGAGCCCAGGATCCCAGAATCCCAGCTGGCAAGAGGCCTGAGAAAGTCCATGGGCCTGGCCTCGACCTGCCCAGCTCACGCCCGCCCCGGCCTCTGAGACAGGCTGGTGTTTGTCAGCCCTGAGTTCCACCATATTGCCCTAAAACCAAAACTCCGGTGACAGATGAGGTAGTGGGCACTCCCTCAGAAGGGAAGCTCTGTTTATTGAGTGTCTGTTGGCGCCAGGGGCTATGCTTGGTGCTTTATCATTTCATTCAATCCCCGTTGCGATCCAGGGAGACACAGATTAAAGGAAGCAGGAACTGGAACCGTTGGGTCTCTGCCCCAGACCAAAGCGCTGTCACACGTGTTATTTATTTCTCCATCACAACGGCCTTCTGTGGTTATAGGAGCACAAACCCAGACTCAGGGAGGTCAAGTAACTTACCAAGTCCCCAGAGCTAATACCGGGCAGAGCAGCGGTTAGCCTGTTCCTGCCTCCAAAGCCCACCGGGGCCGCCCTGTGCCTCCCCGGGGCTACTGCAACAGCCCTAGCTGTTAGGAGTGAGGCCCCTGGGGTTGGAGAACGAGTGAATCCAGTGCCACAGGAGAGACATAAGGATCAGACATGACAGCTAGGTTCTGGAAGTGAAGGCAGGGGTCCCTAGACCCTAGGGGAGGGAAGGCAGAAACCAGCGCCTCATGGTTTCAAGCCCCCCTCGCTCTCTGGGCACTTGGAAAGGAGGCCGACTTGCCTAAGAGCAGAGTCACGATTGATTGCTGGCCATGGGTCCTGACTCAGGTTGGAGGATGCATGGAGAACATGGAAGGTAGAGAACAGCAGTGCCCTGAAGGCCAAGGCCGAGAGTGCTTTCGTGAGCCTAGAAGATTCCCACGGCCCGTGCTCTTTACTCAGCGGTCCTCAATGCCAGCGAAGGGCCCAAAAGGAGATGGGCATCCTTTGGCCCAAGATGGATTTGGGTTAGACACAAGGATAGCATTGCCAGCCCCTAAAACGAGTGATGGACTCGTAGAAACCTGTAGTGCTGGGTCTACAACCAATGCAACACCACGTATCACACAGGGTAGGCAACGTACATCCAAGACAGGCTCAAATCCCAGCTGCAGCAGTGAACAGCTGCGTGAGCTCTGGCAATTTGGGCAACCTCTCTAAGTTCAGTTTTCTTGAGTGCATGAAAGGCAAGCTAATACACATTCCAGAGGTCTCACGTCATGCCCTTAGCATGGAGCGTACAAAGCGTGGGGGCCACTGGCGCTATAGTCAAGGCAGAAGGTAGGGACCTGGTGATAAGTCATAGATGGGGAGAGAAAGCCCTGGAAGGGCTTGGGCAAAGCGTTTCCCATCTGTGAATTGGGTGAGGGGGCGGGGCTTGACTATCACATGGACCTTTCATACTTCTCCCAGCCTCTCCAGTCTCAGATTCTGGGATTTACAAGATGTAAGTCAGTAGGTCAGAGAAAGATAAGGCCAGTTGGCGAATTGCTCAGGGACCCAAGAGTTGCAGCCTTGGGCTGGGTGTGTGACTCTCCTCCCACGGCAGCACTGGGGACCGGTGTCCTCTACATCCCTACTCCCAGAGGACGCCCTCTGATAGGCAGGACCTCCCCACCCCCCCCCATCAGTGTGTTCTTCACATTGCCTGCATCAATAGGGGAGTCACCAATGGGAAAATGATGGTGACTCATGAAACGGGGTCTGATTTCCTCTTGACTACAGCCACCAGCATCCTTGTCCCCACTCTGCATGGCTTCTGATTGCTTTCTCTGGCCCAAGGGTATTGGAAATGAAAGCTTTGGAACCAGTTCCTGCTTCAGTGCAGCAATGTCTGCTGCCCCTGTTGGAATAGGACATCTTTGAGCAAAGACCAAAATAGTCTTAGAGTTTGGGGTGAAGGGTATAGACCCTTGAAGAGGTCTCTTTCTCGTTCTTCCCAGTTACTTTCCCTCTGGGAATGGAAAAGACAAAATGTGTTCAAAAACAACAGTCTCCAAAAAGAAAAAAAGGCGGGGGAGGGGGGGACTTAGTCTACGTGTATTTGAGAGTTTGTTACCAACTCTCATGGACTAGAGAAAAAGATAGAATATTGCCATGTTTTCTTCCTTACTTTTATAAGGTGCTTAAGTAAATGTGGAATTCTACCACAATTTGTACTGCTTAGATTATGCAAAAAAAAAATCCTATCTTTTTGGGTTCAGGGAAAGTTTTTCTTAAACCTCTTCTCAAAAAATTACCACGGGGTCCCCAGTGCCCATGAAGAAAGTCTAGGCTCCTTAGTGCCCCATGGACTGGATTCAACTACTTCACCAGCTCTCGTCTTCTCAGCATCTTCTGTGGATGGAGATGGAATGCTCACCTCTCTTTCCACCTGACAAAATCTATCTATTCTTCAAAGCCTGCCTCAGATGCTCTCCCTGCCCCAAACACTTCTCCCATGTGCATGGTATTCTGGTTCCTTCATCCTACAGCACACTGCTATAATTAGGTAGGAAGGGAAGGGCTTCTTAGTAAGGGCTGTAGGAAAGCCTTAGGGAGAGAATGCAGTGCTCCTCAGACCGTGGCCTGGTAGGCAAGAAACTGGATAAATAAATACCCTGGCTTTTCTCCACTCCTGCCCCTTGGTCTTCAGCCTGTGCCTCCCATTGGCCAAAACCAGAGGCAGAGGGGCTTAGCTGATGCACACCCAGGGATGAGCCTCGTGGACCACAGAGTGGGTACAGAATGGGAGAAACACTCAGGAAATGTCCAGCCGCATGGTTGTCCTGTGCCCGTCTTTACTCATTATACAAGGGACAGCTGGTTTACCCAGCGTGGGTCTCCTAGGGAAATCTGTCATCGGGACCACCCTTAGATCTGTGCAAGCCAGGCCCCTGCCCAGGTCCATAGCTTTGGAGTGCTCTGTCTCTACGTGTGCCTGGGTAGTTCAGTCGGGCATCTAACTCTTGATTTTGGCTCAGGTCATGATCCCCAGGGTCGTGGGATTGAGCTCCACATGGGATGGAGCACTGAGTGTGGAGCCTGCTTAAGATTCTCTCTCTCTCTCTCTCTCTCTCTCTCTCTCTCTCTCTCTCCCTCTCTCTCTCTCTCTCTCTCCCTCTCTCTCTGCCCCTCTCCCCTACTCACATTCTCTCTCTCTAAAAAAAAAAATCTGGCTCTAGTGTTTGGAGGAGCTCAGATGACAGTGCTGGCTGGGCAGGAAGCCCAAAGCCCGGACCGGGACCCATGTGGGTCCTTAATCCCATTTCTGTCCTTTGAGGCTCTCTCCAGCCCACTACCCGCTGCTCCTTCTCGACCACACATCTATTGGGTAGACCAGATGCTCCAAGGAGCTCTGGCCCTCCCACCTATGCGGTCATCCTAGAGCTTGGGTTCCAGAAGGGGGGCCTGCCTCGGGGATTGTTCCCAGTGACTGGTGGGGTATTTATTTTTCAGCTTTATTAAGATACAGTTGGCATGAGTATAAGTGTAAGGTGAACAATGTGTTGATTTGACACCCTTCTATATTGCGAAATGATTAATACTGTAGTGCTAGCTAATGCCTCCATCCTGTAACATAGTTACTGTGTGTGTGTGTGTGTGTGTGTGTGCGCGTGCGTGCGTGTGGTGAGAATATTTGAGACCTCCTCTTATCAACTTTCAAGTATATTACACAGTATTATTAAATGTAATCACCATGCTGTACATTGGATCCCTGGAACGTATTCATCTTGTAACTGAAAGTTTGTATGCTTTGACCAGTATCTTCCCACTTCCCCCCACGCCTAGTCCCTGGAAACCACCACTCCATTCTTTGTTTCTATGAGCTCAGCTTTTTAAGGTTCCACGCATAGATGAGATCTTACAGTATTTGTCTCCGGCTTTTTGTATTTAACATAATGCCCTCAAAGTTTCACCGACGTTGTCACAAACGGCCGGATTTCCTTATTCCTCATGGCTGATACTATTGCATTTTATATATACACCACATCTTTATCCACGCATCCTTTGACAGACACTTAGGTTGTTTCTGCATCTTGACTGTTGTGAATAATGCTGCAGTGAACACGCGAGAGCAGAGTCCCCTTCGCGGTCCTGATTTCAATTCCCTTGGCTATGTGACCGGAAGAGGGATCGCTGGATCCTATAGGAGTTCTATTTTTCTTTTTTTGAAGAATCTCCATACCGTTTTCCATAATGACTATACCAAATTACATCCCCACCAACAGGGGTGAAGGTTCCCTTTTCTCCATATCCTCAACAGGATTTGTTATCTCTTGTCTTATTAACGATGGTCATTCTGACAGGCGTGTGGTTGCTATTTGCATTTCTGGTGGGGGTTGTTTCGTTGTTGTTGTCGTTGTTGTTGTTTTCTGGGATCAAGTGAGATTGGGCTGCTGGTTTAGGGTGACTCAAATTGTTTATAGAGAGAGAAGCCTGAAAACAATATTTGCCCAGGGGCCCACACCCTAGGGACGGTGCTATGTGTCATCTCTAGGTGCCCCTTTCTGGGGTTCTAAAGTCCGATCCCCTTACTCCTGGGCATAGCCTTGGTGCATTGGCAGGGCTGGAGCAGGTCTCTGCTAGCTGAGCCCACAAATGTGACCAACATTGGAGAAGCCTGGGAAATTGCCAGCAGCCCCCCCCCCCCCACTGGTACGGTCCCCCAAACCCAACTGGAGTCTCCTTCCAGGTGTGGCCAGGGCTGCGGGAGAAGCAATATGCCTCTTATGCCTGACTTCCTCTGCCCACCATTTACTGGGACACCTGTCGCAGCTCTGAGATATTACAATATGCCCGTGATGTTTTGATTTCACAAATGATTTACCCACAAGAAATTAATACATTCATTAACCTTCTAAGCCTCCTGGAGGGCAATTTTTTAAGGAGAGGAAAGAGCCAAGAACACAGCTAATGTTTTAAGAGATATCTTCCCTGCTCTCATCTGCCGGTGGGGGGACAAGCCATTGCAGTCTTTCTGGAGGGCAGTTTGAGGACACTTTTCAAGTGTGGTTTACAATAGTGAGATCTCAAACAAATACATATGGAGAGCTGACAAGCAGGAGTGGGTTGTCGAGGATATACATGCAGTGTGGTCCCGTCCAGTCACTGAGAGTGTTGTTGCCAGAGAACATTGTTGATGGGGAGAGATATTTATTTGTTTGAAAGAGAGAGCACAAGCGGGGTAGAGGGGCAGAGAGAGAGAGAGGGGGCGGGGGGAGGGAATCTTAAGCAGGCTCTGCGTTCAGCACGGAGCCTGACATGGGGCTCGATCCCATGAACCTGGGATCGCGACCTGAGCCGAAATCAAGAGTTGGACACTCAGCCGACTGAGCCGCCCTGGCGCCCCTGGAAAGAGATTTACGATGCATTTTATGTTTCCGTAAAGTAGCCGAACACAGCAGGCAATAGGGTCTCAGTTTTGTTTTTAAAAAAATTCTATGTCTGAGTATGTATGAAAGAGAAAGACTGGAAAACTATATGTCAAAATATAACAGTGGGATTGTGTTTCTTTTCCTTGATTTGAATATTTCAGTACGTATCATATATGACACACGCCATCTTTTTAAAGTAATGAGAAGTTATGCTCCAGAGTCCTTCGGTGCTTCCCCGTAGGCAAGCCCACCTGAACCGCCTCCTTGGTGAAGCTGCTTTAAAACCAGTAATTCCAAGGGGCCCCTGGGTGGCTCCGTTGGCTGAGTGTCTGACTTTGGCTCAGGTCACGATCTTATGGTTCGTGAGTTTGAGCCCCGCGTCGGGCTCTGTGCTGACAGCTCGGAGCCTGGAACCTGCTTCGGATTCTGTCTCCCTCTCCCTCTGCCCGCCCCCCCCCCCCCACACTTGCACTCTGTCTCTCTCTGCCTCTCAAAAATGAATAAACATTGAAAAAAAAATTTTAAGGGCGCTGGGTGGCTCAGTCGGTTAAGCGTCCGACTTCAACTCAGGGCATGATCTCACGGCTCGTGAGTTTGAGCCCCGCATCGGGCTCTGTGCTATTGGCTCGGAGCCTGGAGCCTGCTTCCGATTCTGTGTCTCCCTCTCTCTCTGTCCTCTCCTGCTCCTGCTCTGTCTCTGTCTCTGGCTCTCTCTCTCTCTCTGTCGAAAATAAATAAATATCAAAAACAATTAAAAAACAAAGGGTCTGCTCCTAACAGGGCCTGTGGGGTGAAGCAAACTGCTGGTCCCATGCCTGCCTTCAGGAAGCCCGAACTCTAGAGGCGGAGAGCTCTGCGCTGTGCGTGGGGAGCAGGTGTGGAAAGGGCTCGTGCAGAACTGGACGTATCAGAGCGCCTGCGTGTAAAATGCCTTCGACAGATGGGCCGGGTCTCAAGGCAGCTGTGGGAAAGTGTCCTCCAAGGGCGTGGGCACTGGGATCCGTACAGCCCCACAGCGGCGGCCTTTCCGGTGGGTCCTCCTTCCCCAGTGGGACTCACGTGGAACCCACCCTGGGGGCCTCAGCGCCTCCTGAGACACTCCGACTCTCTCCAGGTCCTGCTCAGAGAGACGCCTCTCTCCTGCAGAGAGCAGGGCCGGTGGTGGCCCAGAAGCAGAGAATCCCCATCCCGTGGCTCTGACCTTCCCCAGACTTCATGCCACATGTGGCTGGCGACCTGCCCAGCTGAGTGTGAGAAAAGTTGCCTCCTACTTTCTCAGCCGCTGTGGGTCAGAGTTGCTCTGACGCCCGAGCGCCTCACTTACGGGCCACATGGCCTCGAGCCGGTTACCATTTTGGATTCTGCTCTCTTCTCTGCGAAATGGAGATGAGTTCCCAGGTTGTCGTGAATATTAAGCAACACGCACACATAAGGCGCTCAGCGCACAGCAGCACAAGGCGCATAAGGTGCTCCCTCAGTGTTCCACACCGTCGAGGAGGTGTTGGTTGTGCCAGGACCCCATGGCAGGGGGTCCCTCCCGGAGCAGGTGGGTCCTCCCGCTGCTGGGCGTACCTGCCCTGCTGTCCCTCCACGTGTCAGAGTGCACGAACACTGGGCTTCCTGGCCTCTCGCTCTGCCTTTGGGCCTGACGGCCCTGCACGAGGGGGACGGTTCCGGGGTTGGCGGGATTCCTCACGCCTGTTCCCTCTGGCGGACTTGGCGGCGGGGACGCTGGGTGCCCCTCCCCCGCGTCTCACCTCCAGGGAGAATTGTGGCTCACACACATAGGAATAAAAATGTAATACCTGAGATTTATGCTTCCCCGGTGGAAAACAGCATCCTAAGCACGAGTTATCTCAAAGGACGTGCTCTCGGTGACAGCCTTTCTGTTTTATTTTCTCTGACGGCCACTGCAGCCTAAGCCATCGGCTGGAGGCCTGCGCCCTCCTCTCATTGCCGCCAAAACCCCTGATCGAGCCCGAGAGGGGGTTCCTGAGCCCGCCCTGGGGCGGGCTGTAGCCTGGCGCTATGTCTCAGGCGTAGACAAAGTCCTGCCGCCGTCACCAAGGGCCCTCTCCGAGGGGCGTGCCCACACCCGCACGCCTACATGGGTCAGGCGATCCCAGAGGCAGCAGAGCCGCGTGAAACCAGCCAGGTGTCACAACCCCACCACTTACTAGCTGGTGGCTTATTGGGTGCATTTACCTTTCTGGGCCTCGGTTTCCTCCTCCGTCAAATGGGGATAAGAATAGCGTCGGCCTCGGAGGGTGGTCGTGAGACGGTAGGTGCTCACGAGAAGGCCGAGGCCGTGATTAGACGAGGTGCACGCTGGCGTGAGTGAGGCCCCGGGGGAAATGGGCCCGACTGTGCCCTCATGCAACAGGAAGCGGGCACTGAAGATCAGTCACGGGTGTCTCCGGGGGCAGGGTGTGGGGACCGGGGGCGCTCTAGCTGTGTGAAGATTAAGAGGAAAAGGCAGGAGCAAGCCAGGAGAAGGGACAGGCTGAGTCACCCCCGTGGGCAGGGTGGGCACGGTGGGGCTGGGGGCAGAGGACAGCTTGGGGCAGGCTGCCAGGCTGGGGGACGGGGAGGCTGCGGGTAGAAGGCAGAGGCCTGGGTTTGGGGGCGTTGCCCATCACTGAGGCTTTGGCCCTGCATCTGGGGGAAGGGGGAGGTGAGGCACACCTTCTTGGATCACCCTGGAGGAGGTCCTTGGTAGTGTTCTCCATTCCCGAGACCCCCTCTCATGGGAATGAGTCACCCCGGGCCTCCCAGAACTCTCCCAGAAGCCTTTTAGGCCGACTCAGGCCACAAGTGACAAGGACCCCACCTGGGGTGGGGCGGGGAGTGGAGGGAGAGCTCGGCCCCGGACCTGGAGGAGAGGCAGGGGCTTGGCCTGGCCCGGGGAAGGGCTCTGGGGCCCCTGGGTGGGGACAGCAGCAGCAGAGGCATTCTCCGTGGTCAGCCAGGGGCCCGCGGAATGGCCCTCTCTGCTTCTCTGGGATCAGACTGGCTTCTGTGGGAAGGGGACGCACAAGGGGAACGGGAATGAAATCCACAGCGATGGCTGCAAACTAGGATATCCTGGGCGGGGTCCCTTCCCAGGAGTGTCTCTCAGCTTCTGTGCTCAGGCCCCTCCACACGGAGCCCCCACCCTGCCTCCCGCCACTCACAAATGGTCCCACTCACACGTCCGAGACAGGTGCCGGCCCGCTCGGCTGAGGCCCAAGGGCCTGGAGACCCTGGCCCCGTTTTCCCTCGGACCTTTAATGAGCCTTGGGAATGTATTTTTGGAAGCAGTAATGAAGGCTTTCCAGGAAATGAGGGGCAGGGTGAAATATATTGCTGCTGCCACATGTTTGTGGTTGGTCTGTTTTTATTTTTAAAATAACAATGCCGTTGAATGTCATATTTCTAACTGTGAAAGTGTCTGATAAGCTGGAGTTTATGGTCTGGAGCCTGGAGCAGGCGTCTCAGGTGAGGTTTGTGGGGGGAAGGGTGGTGGGAGAGAGGTGTTGGAGTCCAGACTCAGGGTGGCAGGTGGGTCAGAAGCAAAATAGCTTTTTCCAGGGACTTGTCAGATGCCCTGTGCCCATTTCGCAGGTGGGGAAGCTGAGCCTGAAGTTCTTGACTTGTCCCACAGAGGCCTCTGGACCGCCTGGCTCCCCTTGACCCCTACCTGATGGGGGTCTGGACACCAGGCGGGACCTGAGGATTCCTGGCCGTGAGGCCTGCAAGGAGGCGCCCTCAGGATCAGTTTTCAGGTTTGTTCTGCTGAAGACAGCAGGTGCCTGAGGGCCAAGGACAGCACCTGGGGGAAGGGGGGGGGGGCTCTGTACCCCCAGGCAGCCCAGGAATTTAATTTCTTCTCATTCAAGTGCAAAATGGCTTCTCATTCACATTCTCACTGCCTTGGGGGGCCCACCCCCAACCTCAGCTTTCTTTCCTGTGCCTTCCTCACCCTGGGGTGGTTAATTGTTCCTTCTCCTGTGACTCCTGTCCTTCTTGGCCGTGAACTGGAGGGCACCGGGAGGCCCCAGCCGGCTAGACACTCACCACCACTGCCCACAGTCGGCCGCCCCTGCCTGAGGAGGGCTGAGCAAGCCAGTCTCACCCAGTGCCGGCTCCTCCCCTCCACCCACCGCACCCCTACGCAGGTGCTGGGCCTTCCTTACACCACAGTGTCCATGGAGCATTGTGTGCTTTCGTGGGGGGGGGGGGAGCAGACGTGGGTGGTCAGCAGATTAATATTTGATGGGCGGCAGGCACGGTGGGATCTGGAATACTCGTGCATGTCACACCGGCCCCTTTGTGTGCACCATTGGGTTGAAGTCTTTTGACGATGGCATGAGTGTCCCACGGTTGCTAAAACACATGGCCACCAGCTTGACTTTAAGCAGCAGAATTGTGGGGGCACCTGGTGGCTCAGTGGGTTTAGGTGTCCGACTTCCACTCAAGTCACGATCTCACGGTTCGGGGGCTCGAGCTCCGCGTCGGGCTCTGTGCTGATGGCTCAGAGCCTGGAGCCTGGATTCTGTGTCTCCCTCTCTCTGCCCCACCCCCGCTTGTGCTCTGTCTCTCTCTATCTCTCAAAAATAAACGTTAAAAAAAAATGTTTTTTTAATTTTATCTGGATTTCTGGAGGCCAGAGTCCCAAGTCAAGGTGTCAGCGGGGCCACACCGCTCTCTCTGGAAGCTCCACAGGAAGAGTCTCCCTCTCCTCTTCCAGCATCTGGTGGCCCCCGGGCGTTCCTGGGCTTGTGACCGCAAGGCTCTGTCTCTGCCTCTGTGTTCATGCAGCCTTCTCCCCCGTTCTCTTTTCTGTCTCTTACAAGGACACTTATTGGATTTAGGGCCCACGTACACGGGCTCGTCTTGAGATCCTTACCTCAACGACATCTGCAAAGCTGCTTATTCCAAATAAGGTCACATTCCAAGGTTCTGGGTGAACATATATTTTGAGGGCCACGAGTTGCCCGAGACAGTGGTTTTCTTGCCTTTAGGGAGAATTCTCCACCCGTCACACAGGCCAGACAGCCTCCAAGCCCCGCCCCCACTGGCCTCCTCCAGGTCTGGCCTTGCTCTGCCTGTCCCCTTCTCCTCCAAGCTCCTTCCCATCTCAGAGCCCTGCACACGCTGCCCCTTGCTCTGTATGGCTCTCAGGTGGCCTCCAGGCTTCGGCTGGAACTTTCTGTGCTAGTTCCTGACAGAGGCTGTGGCCCTGGTACAGGGTTCCTCGTTGTCCCTCCCCCAGGTGTGTGCACTGAAAACTGTGCAGCAATTTTTTTATGTTTTTAATGTTTTATTCATTTTTGAGAGACAAAGAGTGAGCGGGGGTGGGGCAGAGAGAGAGGGAGACACAGAATCCAGAGCAGGCTCCAGGCTCTGAGCTGTAGGCACAGAGCTCGACGCGGGGCTCGAACCCATGGACCATGAGTTCATGACCTGAGCCGACATCGGACGCTTAACCAACCGAGCGTCCCTGGCGCCCCTGCAACAATTTGTTTAACATCTGCTTTCCCCCATGTAGAGAAGACTTTAAAAGCTAGAGACTCTGTTTGCTGTTCACTACGTTCAGACTCCGATACCCAAGGCCCTGGCCTGCTGTGCTGCTCCCGAAATATTTGCTGGATGCAGGAGAAAGAAGCAGGTACCAAAAGGAAGTGGGCACCCAGGGGCTTGGGCTTTGGGACAGTCCCCCAAGACAGTGAGCCGGTAAGTCCTGGATAATGGTGTTGGCCAAGGGAGCAGGCAGGGCAAATCCAAGAGGCAATGAAGTTCCCGTTGTCGGGATGTGATATTCATGATGCTGAGAATGAAAGAGGGGGAGGAACAGGAGGCTGAGCTTGGTTTCCAATGTAGCAACGGGCACCTGCTCGTCTTCACCAATGGCAAGCAAACCAAGGGCAGACTGAGGCAGGGAGGGAAACTGGGCTTTGTCCCCTCCTTCTGCTGCCGAAGCTACCCTGTGGGGCCAGACCCTTGTCAGCTCTTCCCCGAACCTTTGTCGCTGGCCTTCCTGTCCCCCAGCCCATCTCTCTCTGATCCAGCTTCTACCCTGCAGCTGGGGGACCTGATGAGATGCAACCTTGTCCCTGCATCTCCCCCAGCGCAAATCTTTCCATGGCTCCCTCTTGCCCACCAGAAAGGTCCAAACCCATTACTCTGGCTGCAAAGGAAGCTTAAAGACGCAGCCTCAGCTGACTGCCTGGGCCCCATTGCCACGGCCTTCCCCAGTCACCCGGGGTCAAGTCTCCGTGAGCTCTGCATTTCCTCAAACACGTTAGACTTTCACATCCTTCGCATTGTTTATACACGTTCCCTCTCCCTGGAATGCCTTCCCCCTCCCACGATTCACCTGGAAACCTTTACTCATCCCTTACGACTCCCGTTAAAATCCTAGGGCGGCCCTTGCTGAACTTCCTGGGGTGGAGGGGCAGATAGGACCCCGGCGGGTTTCTGCAGGTGTCTCCCCTACCTGGGCCTGGCCCAGAGCTGAATCAACAAACTCTCTCAAGTGAACCAGGATGGGGTGCCCTGTGCAGACAGCATCCAATCCTCCCCGGTAGGGTGGGCCTGAGAAGAGGTCTCTGTGAGGCTGGTGGGCCTCCTCGGGCCCCTTAAGGCCGCCCAGCCTGACGCTGGGGCTGGATGCTTGGGCCGTGGCGGCAGACAGATGGGAAGCCCGTCCCAGAGCCGGCCTGCAGAGGGCTCTGAGAAGGGAGGGCCGAGGGGCTCTTCCAGCCCTGACTTTCTTCTTCCACTGGCTGCAAGCAGGGGAGCGGGGGCACCTGCTCCCCTCTGATAACGGAGCGGTTCAGTTTGCGGCTCATCGCCGGAGCAGCTGTGACGAGAGTGGGAAAAGCAGGCCCGTCAGAGGAGCCAACAGCAAGGATACGGACGCTACGCATTCTGAGGCCTCGTTTGCACACATCCCAGCTGCAATTTTTCCCCTTGAGAGAACGGGATGTCACAAGTCTGACAGGCGTGCAACAACTGGGGTAGGAAGGGGAAAAAAAAAATAGCTGCCAGGGCTTCAAAAGCAACGTTTTCTTGGCAGAAAGGATATGAGAACAACTTGACGAGATAAAGGATGCCGAGCTCTGAGCGGCACGGTGATGGATGTTAAAGGCACAAGTGGCCTTGGGAAGACCGGGCTGTGCTGGCAGTGGTCTTGGCAGCCTTGGAGAAAGAGGACCGAAGGCTGGCAGCGGGGGGCATCCCAGTCCCTGGGATGGTGAATGTTTATACTCACCGCAAAGGCGTGTGTGTGTGTGCGTGTATTCCACACAGTGCTTGTGTAGACTCTGTATGAGCTTGGATGTTGCATCAGTCAGCGATCACCACAATAATACTGCGTAACAAACCGCTCCAAATTTCAGTGGCTTAAAACAACAATTAACTTATTATCACTCGTTGGCCTTTGGGTCGCCTGCAGCTCAGCTGGGCTGGCTTAGACTTTTGGCTCCTGGCTCTGTAGGGCCCCCAGGTGCAGCCCGGGATTAGGTGTCCCCACACGTCAGGCGTCGTGCCTGGACCGGCAGCCAGCGGGACATGTGGTCCGCTCCACGTGTCTCATTCCGGAACGTGGCCGGAGGGCTAGCAGCATCTGGAGCGTGTTCTTCTCTTGACGATCCCCAGAGTGAGACAGCAGACCCCACTGTGCAAGCACATTCCAGGCTGTTTGCTGGGCCTGCTAACAACACCCACGTGGCCAGAGCGAGTCTCACAGCCAAAGCCCAAGGGACGTATACTCTGCTCAGCATGAGGCCATCATGTGGTGGGAACTGGACCACAACTCTGTCGTTATGGGGGGCTTTGGGCCACGTGAGTGTTCTCGGGGTTCGAAGGCACGTTGTCGCGTGCCTTGGGGTGTCTGGAACCACTCCGCGTGTGCATTTCTGCGTTTTGCTCAACGATCAATACGCTCCCAGATGAGCATCATGAAATTATTGTAGTGAAATGGAGGGGGGGGGGGGGGCTGGGGGGGGAGGTGGGGGGGGGGGGGTCATGGGTCTCCTGGCACTGCTTGAAATTTCGTGCCCAGCTATGCGATCCGGCCTTGGTCCACACTACAGTCGTAAACCACATGAAGCCGCCCCACGTATCCATCACCTTTCAGGGGTGTGATTTCTGGTCCCTTCTCTGGCTCAGAGGCGAGGAGCCTTCGCTTTCCAACCTGTTCAAGTGAGCTCAGCAATCTGTAATTGGGAGGCCACCGGGGAGACGTTGGAAGGAAAATTAGGCTTCAGGGACAGCCCCCACGTCGATGGAGTTGAAAGAAAGCATGCCCGCAGGTAAGGAGAAAGGCTGGGTCTCGTCCGGGGCCGTTCCCTGGGGTGGGGAGGGGGACAGGAACGCACGGATTGATCCGAGGGTTTCAGGTAAGGGGCTGGAGCAGCTGGTGTGCCGCGGGGACTCTCTCCGGCGGCGCCGTGACCTGATCCTCATCAGCTTCCAGGCAACGCGGCCAACCTCCCAGTTAGTTACACTTGCCTTCTACTTTTCACGAGATGAATTTTTAATTTTTATGACAGGATTGGGAAACTTCCAACGTATCTCCACACGGCAGCCTCCAGATGTGCTGTGTATTTGGTCAAACGGTCAGGGAGCCCAGGCGGGTCGATCTGGCTCCAGACATGGAAACGAAAGTGGTTTTCCCTCCGCCGCTAGAAGTGGGCTTGCCGACTAGGTGTTGCCCGGGGCCCTTGGGAGGGGGCCCCGGATGGGAGCTTCCTGAGCGCGGACTTCGCGTCAGGGGCCCTCCTGGGCTCTGGGGCTCGGACACAAAACATGATAGGCAGGTGGGATCTTTGTCCCTGCGGAGCTGACATGCCAGCGGACAGCCGGGCCCCGGAGAAAGAAGCTGACAAGCCTAATATCTGGGCCCTGAATGAACCCCCAAGGAGCAGAGATGGCCTTTAACAGCAGAGGCCTCTTTAGACCTCTTCTGGGCTAAGGGTGAGGGGTTGGGGGGCTGCCTGACCACGTGAACGATACCCAGGCTACCAGGAGAGGGACCTGACTTAGCCCGGCGTGGCCCACGATGGATGCCCATCACAGATTCAGTCTCTTGCCCCATCTCTGTCCTGGACAGCCAGGTCCCCTTCCCCCAGTGTCAGAAGGAGCCCTGGTCATGGCTGTTCAAGCCCCTCCAGAGCCAGGAGGCCACGATCACCACCCGCCCCGGCGCACCATACCCCTCTCTCTTCCCTCCTGAGGGTCAGGTCCGCATCGCCCCACGATCCCCAGGCTCAGGACACGAGGGAGCTGGAAAGCCGGCCTCAGGAGCCCTGCCTTCTCTTCCTGCGGCGTCCTCCTCATCCGTGCCCTGCTTGCAGATCCCGGGCTGTCAGGGAACCCGTGAATTACAGTCCCTGCTTAGGGCCTGAAATGAGGAATCAGATAACATGGGCGGGAAAAGGTCCGCCACTGAGATGGAAGCCCGTTAAGATCACAGGGGCATAGGAGGGTTGAGCCAGAAGGGATTTTCTTACTCCCTTGGTGGTCTACCCAGGAGTACCGAGGGAGCATGCGTGGGGTACCCAAGACTGTACCAGGCAGATGGGGGGCACCCCGGGCACAGACGGGAGCAGGCCCTCTCGCAGGAGGACGTGGCCGATGTCGTGCTGGGAGCTGTGTGCAGAGCCCAGGAGGAGGTGGGAGGCCAGGTGGTGGACCCAGGGGCGTCAGAGTGATGAGGGAGAGTGAGGCAGGCTGAGGGCAAAACACAAGCTAGCACCCCCCCACCCACACACAATCCCAGGGGGACACGTGTGATATTTCTCGGACACTCCCGGCTACCCAAAACAAGGAAGGATAAACAACATGGTTAAACTGATAAGAGTCTCCACCCGTTTACCGGAAAAAATCCCATCAACAGCCTAAAGGCCAGTAACTCCCTACAGTCTCCGTGTTACTGCTTTGCTAGAGGGAAAAACAACCTTAGCTTGACCATAGCTAGGCCTCCAGTAGGCCTTTAGCACGTGAAAGTCTCTTTGGAAACTCCCTCTTGACTTTATCTCCCTGGATTCCAGAAAACAGTCACCCCTCACATTCACAGTGCCCCGCTTCCTGCCCCTGGGTCCTGTCGCCGTGCTTTAAGAAAATCACCTTTTTGCACCAAAGATGTCTTCGAGAATTCTTTCTTGGCCGTCGGCCTCCGGACCCCGTGAACCCCACCATCACCTCCAAAACTTCATCAGGAGGAAGCACGGCTGAGGACCGCAAAGTCAACCAGGTTGGTGGGGGGGGGATGCTCATCTAAAAATCGCCTTTACCCCTCCTTCTGGCCCTGTTCAGACGGATGCAGGATCTGATCTGCGCCCCAGCAGGAGAGGAGGAATCGGGCCTGAGGTTTCCCCTGCGGAGGTCACAGCCTAATGACAGATGATCATGATTACTTGCGGAGCTGGTGTTTCACCACAGGGGAGAGGAAAATTCTCCGGGCTGGGAGAGGGGAGGGGATTACAGCTGGACACTGGTGTTTGTCTGAGATGCATCCTTCCCTGACCCAGATCCTGGGGAGAGAGCACGATGGGTTCGGAAACCGAAGATCGCCCTTGTCACATCTGTCACATTGTCGCGCAACATCGACAGCGTCCAGGTTCGCTTCACTTTTAGGCAGAAGTTCAATATTCTGCAGCAATATGGCTCGGGTATCTTCCAGGTTTTTACCATTTTTCCCAGTCTCTTACAGATGGCAACCTACGTCTCGTGTGATCGAAAGCCTTTTTAGCAAGGTGTCTTTATGTGGTCTCACGGCGTATTCAACTCTGTTTTCATAGAAACAGCGACTCTCTTTTCGCATCCATATTTCATGAGCTTGCATCACGTTTAATAAAGCCACCCCACTGTAGGAACGAAACTGGTGCGAACAAGGCGGGGACCATCACATCTGACCCTTGGCACATTCACAGCTGGACAGGTGGGAGCAGAGGCGGGCAGGTACCAGAGACAAGCCCCTCCCTCCCAGAGCATTCTCGTGTCGACATCAGGCGCTGCTGTTCACGGAGGGAGAGCAGAGAGGTGGTTACTCCAGACCCTTCGTTAAGGGGAAGTTGGTTAAGAGGGTTTCTACTGTGTTTGCAAGAGAATGATTGTATCTGAGATTAGGTTCCCCACCCCCCCCCCCCCCCCCCCCACAGACCTTGAAGACAAGGATTTGAGAGCAAAGAAAGCAAGGATTTATTTGGAAGGGATAGTAAGAAGCACGGGTTGGATGGGGGAAGCAATACGAGGAGGGGAAGAAAGCCGGCTCGAGGCGAACAAATAGCAGGTTTCCACCGTGGGCGATTGGAGCTCACGCCCACCATGGATTTCTGCAAGAGTACACAGAACGCCTCAGGGGGCTCCCACCCAAAGGCCGGGAAGCTGGAGTCACTTACCTGCCCACCCCCACCCACCCTTAGCTGGGGCTGCTCCTGGGAGCACCAGCTGCCTGGCGTAGAGGACGTCCTGCCTACGGCTGAGCACCCGGCTGTGGCCCCAGAAAGGCCCTGGGCAGCACCACCTTGTCCATCAGCCTTGATGGGTGCAATGCCCAGAACCCAAGGTACTTGTAGGGCTCATGAAATGGTTTCCATTTTCTTTTGTTTCTAAAATGTTTTGTTTATTTTTGAGAGAGAGAGAGAGAGAGAGAACGCGCGCACACACACACACACACACACACACACACGAGTGGGGGGAGGGGCAGAGAGAGGAGGGGACAGAGGATCCCAAGAGGGCTCCAAGCTGACAGCAGCAAGCTCGATGAGGAGCTCGAACCCACGAACCGTGAGATCATGACCTGAACCAAAACTGGACACTCAACTGACTGAGCCACCCAGGTGCCTTGGTTTCCATTTTCTTTTTTAATAAGAAGGGAAAAAAAGTGAATGAACTTTAGGCTTGCAGAAAGCGCTTTAATATATAATATTAATACGTCTGTTTCTCCCAATGCAATCATAAAATATAATTTTTAATATTTTTTCCTTACGGAGTGTTTAAGTCTGGTTGGGCTGCCATAACAAAACAGCACAGACTGGGTGGCAAAAACAATGAAACTCACAGTTTTGGAGGCTAGAAACTCCAAGATCAAGATGCTGGCTGATTTGTTCCTAGTGACACAGGCCACTTCCTGGCTTGGACACAGCCACCTTCTTGCTGTATGCTCGAATGGCCTTTCCTCAATACACGTACCCGGAGAGAGAGAGAGAGAGAACTCTCCCTTCCGCTTATAAAGTCCCCAACCCTATCAGATTAGGACTCCACCCTTATAACCTCAATTATCCATGATTACCTTGTGAAAGCCCTATCTCCAAATGTACTCACACTGAAGGTTGGAGATCCAACATGTGACTTCTGGGAAGACGCAATTCAGTCCAGAGCACGGAGAAGGGGCCCCCGAAGGTCGGACTGAGGCCCTGAATGGAGGTGCTTGCGATAAGAAGCAGTGGTTATGTGCAGGCACCGGAGGGCCAAGGGGCTATCGTGGGGCACCAGCTGCCTCTAGCAGATTGTAATGATTGTAGACGCCATCTGACCTGAGCAAGGAGAGTGAATATGGAAGGACCACTTGGGTAGCGAGACAACAAAAGGGTCAGTGGTTCCGGGGTCTCTGCAGGGTCACAGAGAAGTGAGAGTCGGGTCATGTAAGCTAGCTGAAAAAATGGAAGACGGTGTGACCACGTTTGTGGTTTTGGAGGCCGTCCGATTTCAGGGCAGTCATGGGAGTCGGGGGCTGAGGTTCAGATCACCACACAAGAGGGCCAGCCCATCCTTATGGGTCATCCAGGTGGACATTAGGCAGTGTCATTTGGGTGTGATGTAGATGGGGCAGGGGGAGGTCTCCAGTGGCAGAGGGAGTGTGACCAACAGGGCAGATGAGCAGAACTCTTTCCAAGAGGGAAGGAGACCGGGCACCTGGGTGGCTCAGTCACTTGAGCATCAGACTTTGGCTCAGGCCATGGTCTCATGGTTTGTGAGTCTGAGTCCCTCATCAGGCTCCCTGCTGCGAAGCACAGAGCCCACTTTGGATCCTCTGTCCCCCTCTGTCTCTGCCCCTCTCCTGCTCCCCTCCAAAAAAAGCGGGAAGGAGACCAACGAACCAAGAGGACAAGAAGGAGGTGACCCTATCCCTGACCTGAGCAGCTTACAATGGGAAAGAAAAACAAGTATTTGCTGTTTCTCTGAACAATTAACCTGTCCAGCCTCTCGTTGTCAGGATGAGGAAAGGAGCTCTTGCTGGAATCCTTCCACCAGACAGAAGCAGAGTTGGCACTAAAACACAGCCCTTCAAACTGAATTAATCAAGCTAATTTTCAAAGGGAATTTATGGGATGGACAGGTAAGCTATGCTCTTGGTCGGCAAGATAAAATATTGAATAGATGTCTATCTTCCCCCAAGCTAATGTGCGGATTCGACACACTTCCAATCGAAATCCCCAAAAGATGTTTTAAAATCAATATGCTTTGAAGTCCCCTCTGAAAAATACAAAGAGCAACAAAGTGAGGAGTAGAGAGACGGGGGTATGAGCTGAAGCTGTTGGGCCCAAGAGCATGTGATCGAGTAAAACTATTGAAATCACACAGCTGGCCCAGGCCCAGAGAGATAGACAGCAGGGCAGCCCAGAGAAACGGAGTATGGAAAACGCTCGCATCGATAAAGTCCACTTTCCAAAACAAGTACTAAGGCAGCAGGGTGTTTAAATCACGTTGGATAATAGCACAGTCATTCGGAAAAAAAGATTGGTTCGGATCCACAGGGCACCATACACCTCATAAAGCCCAGGCAGCTTCAAGCATACAATATGGAAAACTACATTTTAGATAAACTGGCAGGACAGAGAACGGAATATTTATCAGATCTATGGATGAATCGCTTGTCTCACAAGCAATCGAAACCGCCACACGGACAAAGATTGGCTGAGTTCGATAGGGAAGTCTACAAACTTTGGAATGATGACAATCATGGAAAAAGATTTTAAGGGATAGTGCACGGGGAGAATACTTACGCCGAAAATGAAAATAACATGGCTTTCAAAGGATGACTGACAAAGAATATAATAATATATAATATAATATAATATAATATATCACTATTAGTGAGGCAATCATTAATAAAAAGAGAGAGAGAGAAGATTAAAAAAAAAGATAACAAGCCCTACTATTCCCATCCCCCCAAAAAAGATGTTCTGGCCTGAAACAATCATTTCTTCTCCTTTGCTAATAATGTTCTTGCCCCACCCTCCTGCTTGTAAAAACCTTCCATTTTGTAAAAACCTTCCATTTTGAACAACTCTGTGGACAATCTCTCTGCTCGCTCAATGGGATGCTACTTGATTCATGGATTGCTTGATAAAGCCAATTAGATCTTCAAATTTACTCGGTTGAAATTTTTTTTAAACAAACCTATATGGGGAAATGTATGGAAATGTTAAGAAAATGTTAAGATAAAAAAAAATACACAACCTCATGTGTGGAAAGATTGTAACTCTTATATATGCAAAGTTAGCATGTGGATAGAAAAGGACCAAAATGTAAATGAGAAAAATAAAAATAGTCACTGTGTTAGAGCCATGAGTTTAAAGATAATGCTCTAGGGGCACCTGGGTGGCTCAGTCAGTTGAGCGTCCAACTTCAGCTCAGGTCATGATCTCACGCGGGGGTCACTCGAGCCCCGCGTCGGGCTCTGTGCTGACAGCTCGGAGCCTGGAGCCTGCTTTGGATTCTGTGTCTCCCCGTCTCTCTGCCCCTCCCCTGCTCATGCTCTGTCTCTGTCTCTCTCTGTCGAAAATAAATAGATATTAAAAAAAAAAAAAAGATAATGCTCTAAATAATTTGGGGGGGAAAGTCTTATGTTCTTTTTTTCAAGTTTATTTATTTATCTTGAGAGAGAGAGAGAGAGAGCACATGAGCAGGGGAGGGGCAGGGAGAGGGAGAGAGAATCCCAAGCAGGCTCTGCACCGTCAGCACAGAGCCTGGTGCAGGGTTCGAACTCATGAACTGCAAGATCGTGACCTGAGCTGAAACTGAGAGCTGGACGCTTAACCGACTGAGGCACCCAGGCACCCTGAAAGTCTTGTGTTTGTGTCTTTCCTTCCTTTCCTCCCTCCCTCCCAAGCAGAGTAGACCATGCACCCAATGGAGACACCAGAGCTTAAACCTCATCCTTCTATGGCAGTCTCTCAGAGTTGGCCAAATGGCACGGGGACGCTGGGAGTCGGTGGAGACCTTCTTTCATTTGCCAGACGTGCACACGCCCCTTAGGTATGAAACAGTAGAAAAACAACCCATATACTTAGAAAAAGATCACATACGCCAGTTACACTCGATATATTGCCAGATGAACCCCAAACGCTGTTTTGAGTACGTCTGAAAAAAAGTTCACCTCCCGGTGAAAATGAGTCACGTTTGCAGCAAAGCCCCAAATCTCAGTGTGGATTTCTCCATCCCGCGTTAACAGGAGGCCTTGTTTTGCCCGGGATCTTTCTATCCGGCCGTTGGCCCCGGGGAGGCCCCCATTTGTAACTGCAGCTGTGATGTCCTGCCCGGCAGACCCTCCTCCTCCAACATCTGTCCACCACGCACCGCGTTCCCAGGCTTCCACGGCCCCTGCCCACATCCCCGTTGCCCACCCCGCCGAGCCGGTGCCTTGGCTCCCCCTCCGCCTCATCGTGGCCCCCTTCTCGACGCCAGCTCCTGGAGAGACCTTCCTTCAGCAAGGCTGCTGGCTCCTGGTGCAATGGTCTGTTCCTCTCTACCATGGCTTTCTCCTCCCAGAGCGCGATGTCCTGCTGGGTGGGGGAACAGTCAGGTCAGCCTCCCTCTGTGTGCTTCTCCTGCGGCCCCGGTCGCTTCTTTCACTTTTGGTGGCTTCTCTTGGGATGCCACTGCTGTGCCTCCTCGTCAGACCCCTTTTCGGGGACCCTTCCGCCATGTCCATCACTGAGGACCTCAGAAGAGGTGATCAACAGAGGTGGCTGGGCGATTGTTTCTGCGTTCCAGGGCGTTCTGAGAGAGCTGGAGGCCGTCTCTGTCCAGGGCACACAGGAGACCCCAGGGGCAGTGTGGCCTTCGTCTCATAGCAGCCTGGTTGAGCCTCACCGGTAAGCAAGTCGGGGGAGCCACAGAAGCGCCCTGCCCCCAATGCCTATTCTGTCCTGGGGAGGCGGCCACACCTGTAGAGAGAAACAGAGGAGAGAGGGAGAGACGGGCCGGCAGATCCTGAATGAATGCTTGGGCACAGTCAAGCCATAAGCCAACTCTGCCCCTGGTCTTATGCAAGACACTACGTCACCGAAGGGGAGCAGAATCTGTCATCCCAAAATACGTCTCTTTGGCATAAGGATTCTTTCAGGCTGATGACTTTTAAGAAACGGCAGACACAGAAGCTCTGAAAACAGCGTAGATGTTACCCTTTTCTAGGAGACGTTTGTCTCCATTTATAAGGGAGATTTCTCTGTGTCCGGCTGTCTCCCTCTCTGTACCAGGGAGGGGCGGACTGATTCTCTAGAAACTCTTATCTATGGAGAAGGTAAGGACTTCTTTCTGCACCACAGCCTTAGCCTTATTTACTGTGCTTTTCCTGATAATCTCCCACCCCGCCTGCCCCCACCCCTACCTAACGTCTTTTGCCTTTAGCTGGAGACGGTATTTAAAGTAATGACTTGGGGCCTTTGGGGGCTTCACTCAGTTTTCCTGGTTCTCTTCCACGTATACGGGAGCTTTGCATGTTACGAAACTTCTGTTTTTCTCCTGTTCATCTGGTTTTCTTTTTACAGAGGGATCTCAGCGAAGAACCTACAAGGGTAGAGGGAAAATTATTTTTCCACACCCACAAAGCTGATCCAAGTAGGGTTTCTGACATGTACCGGAAAGAGTCGTGAGGGGTGCAATACTAGTTACTATTTTTTTTTGTAAGTTTATTGATTCATTTTGAAAGAGAGAACCAGCAGGGGAGGGGCGGAGAGAGAGGGGGACAGAGGATCCGCTGAAGCAGGCTCCGTGCTGAGAGCAGAGAGCCACACGGCGGGCTCAAACTCACAAACCGTGAGATCATGACCTGAGTCGAGGTCGGACGTTTAACCAACTGAGCCACCCAGGTGCCCCCGTTTCTATTTCTTAACTGTTTCCATTCATCTGTTGTGTCTGCTCGTGGGGGTGAGGGTGTGGCTGCCACAGGCCTGGGGTGGGACCGGGAAGGAGTGACTTGGTGCCCAAGCAAAGCCCAGCAGCCACCGTGCACCTTGGAAGCAGTCCTTTGTGGCCCCACGGGCTCACCAGTAGGCAAAGCGGTGCCTGAAGCCCCCCCCCACCCCCACCCCGGGTCAGTGTGTGAAGGCAGCAGCCAGGCTGGTCCCATAGGCGGTGACATCTGTGTCCCACAGCGTGTTCCTGAGAGGGAGAAAGCAAGTTGGCCTCCTGGGGCGCCGACCTGGTGCTGCTGATGAATTTCCGACAGCGGGAACCTGGCTGACAAATTCATCTCAAATCCTGAGAAGGACCCAGCATATCTCTTCCAGAAATGTGAACTTTAATTTATTTAAATTTAATGGAAAAGCATATGGAGGGGAACAGAAAGCTAATTTAAAATAGTGCTCAAAGCAATCAATATGTTAACAGATTCCCTTCGACTTTCAGTGCTTGGCTGCAAGGGGGGGAAAAAAAACCCACAACAAACCTTTAAAATGTAAGTGGATCCTTTGCATCCTCCTCCTTCTATTTGATAAAAACACAGTTTTTGATGTCTGGGGCTGAGTCCTGGGGAGTTAAAATCAGCCGGTCCTGTAAACATTAAAAAATGCTTTTGGAAACGTAAATCATCTGATGAAGTCAGAAGTGGGAGCGGAGAGAACTTGAAGTCAAAAAAAATACTTTTTTGGGTGCGCCGAGGCAGACAAGGAGTATGAAGTCTTTCGCATCAAACCGTCCTCGTTTCCTTTGTGTGCTTGAGTTTCCGCCGCTACTGAGGAGGCATCACGATCCCCCCTCCGTGTCCTTGCGAGGATTCAGTGGGAAAAGCGGCAGGAGCCTGGTTTGCAAACTGCAAAACTGTGCACTTGCTCCTTTTAGGGCGCTTCTCACCACGCCCCTTAGCAGATGTCTCAGCAGAGACAGCACAGACCCAGCACCGCGGGCCTCCCGCAGACTCGCTGGAGTCAACCGAGCCGATCTGAGTGGCCACTTCCCAGCCTGTTTGGACACAAGAGCCGGCGTTGACAGTTCCACCATTAGGGAGTCATTCCTTTGTTGCAATCTCCCCTCTATAGAGGCAGCAAGGTGTGGCAGGGAAAGAGCAGAGGCTTTTTGCGAAGGGTTTGGTTTGAATCCTGCCTCCAGTGGGCTTCCTGGCTGTGTGGACTTCTCCGGGTTGTTCCTGCACGCCCCTGGTTGTGTTGTCTGCGATGCGTTCAGAGTGGTTGTAGGGAAGGAATCAGACTCAGAGTAAGTGCTCAGCGGGCACTTTATTCCTTCCAAAGGACAGGTCCCCGGGGAATGGTGTATGGAGAGAAAACACTCTACTGTAGCGACTCCCGCTGGGAGTAGAGAGAATGGACAAGGGCTCTTTGGAGATGCCACAGGGCTTCTGGAAGTCCTTCTAGAAGCTGGCGTGGGGAAGAAAACTGGGCCAGTTTGGAGGTCTTGGCCTACAAACCGCCACCCCCGTCTTCCCATTCTGGGGCGAAGAGAAACCTTTGCAATGGTGATAGAGTTCTGTCTCCTTATTCCTTAAAGCACCTCAAGGTCAACTTTTTCCAGATTGAAATTTGGATATCACTGGCAGACACCATCAGAATCCTGATTCTCCTGCCACCCTCCCGCCCCCAGCATTGACCTTCACAGGCCTGGATGATGTTAAGATTCTGGGGCTTCTCGCTGCCAGGTGCAAAGAGCCCTCATTTGCTTATATATTTTAAAAAGGGAGAAAAAGGCTGCAGGACAATTTTAGAATTTCATATGTAATCAAAATCTGCCTAATTGCATTTTCTCCTGGAAAAAGGAGAATTTCAGGGCTATTGAGTTTCCTCCCTGCAGCGTGTAAAGGTGGGTTTCATTTCCATAATATGTCCCCACCAGGGTTTCCTGTCTGAGGGGTCGTGGCCAAGATACTGTCTCTACTCTTTTTTCTGGGACGGGTATCTTAGCTTGCCAAGAATTTGCCAGCTTAAATGCCATCAGGTTGATGGAAAACGTATTTCACCAAATGTCCAGAGGTGGCTTCTAGAAGGTTAAAAGGTTCCAAGGTTGTTCCCCAAACAGAAGGTGAGACCCTGGAAAGACAAGGGGTTCCTTTCTCCCACAGAGACATACAACCTTCCCTGAGGGAGAGGACCGTGGAGATCCCAGCAACCAGGTCCGGGTCTGGGGATCCAGAAAAGACATCTCAGAAAGCAGTAAAAAAATTGTTCACAAATTGCCAAAAAGCCAGGCAACAAATCTGTAGCCCCAAGAGAGAGGTGCAGAGAACGCCTTCTGTGCTAAGCAAGGAGCAGGGCCCTGTGCTCAGCTTCACACGGTTCTGTGCAGTAGCCAGAACAGAAGCATGCACCAGAATGTTACCGACAGAAACACGGAGAGCCAAGCCTCCTGCATCTTGCACTGTCTGAGAATTCGCGATTCGTGTACAAACCCTGATGCCAGGAAAGCACTGCTCTGACATGACGAGTGCGGAACACAGAAGAGTGTGGGATCTAGAAATAAGCCATAAAATGATGCCAAGAAAGCATTTGAACCAGCTTCTGGCCGAGAGGTTCCTCGAGGCCAGGCCTCCGGCAACGAAGCTGGGCCTCCGTGTCTGAGAGTCACTGAATGTTTGCAGGCGAGGGGGTTCTCGGGAGACACTCTGGTCACGTCCACGTCTGACGTGGCAGTCACCGGGCAGGCTTGGGAGCCACTGGGCCTTGCGTCTGAGCACCAGCTGCCCTCCCCACAAGCCATGTGGCCACTCATCTGAGACTCACCCAGAAATGGGGGTTGTGGGTGTGCCGGCCAGTGGCTGCGAGCACGGCGTTAAATAAGTTGTGTTACACGGCTACGTGACTACACCGTGCCACATGGGACGCTAAGAGATGCGTCCCTTCCCCCTGCCATCACCAGTCTCATCCGTGTTTTGCTTTTAACTAATCCTTTGGCTGGCTTTATAAGGCTCCGGTTAAAGAACTCCGTTGGGTGTCATTAAGGAGGGTTCTACGCCTGTGACCTCCAGCCATGTCGTTTGGACCACGCAGGTGTCCCTGCCCCGCAGGTCCCTGGGGGCGTGGGGACGGTTCCAGCCCTGCAGCCCACCGCACTCCCGAAGTGCGTGTTTCTGGCCCCTCGATTCCAGGCTCTCTCCTCCTCTGGGGATGGGACACCCTGGCCAGCCCGCCTCCTGGCTCACATGCAAAACAGAGCCCCACACCGCCGTGACATGGGATATGGGAACTATAAACGGGAGGCTGGCTCTATTTTTAGAATGGCATTCACGACTGTGCAGTGTGGTGAAAGGTCTGTAATTTCTCCTGGGTTGAGAACAGTGTGGCTCCCACCAGCGCCGGGGGCGCGTGCATCTGAAATGAAGTCTGAGGGGCGCCTGGGGGGCTCAGTCGGCGAAGCGACCGACTTCGGCTCAGGTCGTGATCTCACGGTTCGTGGGTTCGAGCCCCGCGTCGGGCGCCGTGCTGACGGCTCGGAGCCTGGAGCCTGCTTCGGATTCTGTGTCTCCCTCTCCCCTGCTCTGCCCCACTCACCCTCTGTCTCTCATTCTCTCTCTCGAAAATCAACATTAAAAAATTTTTTTAAATAAGAAAATAAATCAAATGAAGCCTGAGGTGACACAGCTGTCCAGCTCCTCTGGGCTGCTAACCTCCCAGGGCAGGGGTGACCCAGGGCACCTGAGACTTGGACTCTGCTGGCCCCCGAGGGTTAGTCTGGGTGGTCTATACCTTGTCAGAGCCACAGACACCACCGGGATGGCGCCTCCAGGGTGTCGGGAGTGAGGACCCTCCTTGCGGGCTGCTTGGTGGGAGTAAAGGCGCTTAACGGGCCTGGGTCAGTCCTGTCCCAGGGGCACACCCAGGGAAGGCGGGCCCTAACCGTGATGAGATCTGAATTCTTCCCCATGCTGCACCTGCCCCCGTCCGAATGTGCCCCTGGTTGGCATTGTCCCTCTTACGGGTCATCCCAGAACTGATCAGGGTGCTGTGGGTTGGATACCACACCTGGGGCTGTCATCACAGCCTGAAGCCCAGGTGAGTGTGGCCAGCCACACAGGGCTGGGTGGGAATGTGAGCCTTTGGCCATCAGGACAGAGCCCGTGGCTGGACACCGTGGGCTAAAAGGCCAGCACTCCTGCCTGAGCGGGGAGCCTGGGTTGGGCCGGGGGG
>NC_064818.1:77266954-77311994 GCF_023721935.1 Panthera uncia | reverse complement strand
CCCCCCAAATCTCACTGGGTCAACATGACTGTAGATCGTTCTTGGTCACGTAACCATCCAGGCACAGGCACCTGCAGCAATCCTCCAGTGGGGATTCGGCCACCCTGCCTCCTGTCTTGTGCCTCTGTCATTGTCACTGTCCTCTTTGGTCTCACGGGGTGCGGGGGTGGTCTCCATTCCGGTGAGCTGGAAGGGGAAGAACACAGAGGATCAGCGGAGCGTGGGCCCCTCGGATGGGACGCAGTCACAGCGGCTACGTGGCCCCACCTTCTTCAGGGCGGCTTGGGAAACGCAGTCCGCAGGAAGCCGAGGACCCGGGTCTGCCTCAGCGGGTATAATCGTCGAGATTCTTTCAGGCAGCAGAGTTCCTGGATGGTTGTTCCTTTTGCTGCCACGGTCATCTGGACGAACCTCTGCAGAGCTCTTCCATTCGGCCTCCAGTTTCCTCTGCATCAGTGTCCCCCCCCCCCACTCCCCCCAGATGCCATGCTCCGTGCAGCAAATGCTACGCTGCATTGCTCATTCTTTCTGTCCCCCAAAGCACCCGGCAATGACTTTGCAAAGATGATGCACTCAAATGTTCACCGAGTGGATGACTTACATATGTGATTTTTCACAGACTCGTTAGCCCTGGGACGAAGGGCAGGAGCCCTGGGATCTGCAGACCCAGGTCCTAACCCGGTTCCAACTTTTATTAGGCTGTGGGTCCCTCCCCCCAAGCCTCTGTTTCAGTAAAATTGGCCAACAACAGTGCCAACCTCAGAAAGCTGTGGCGAGGATGACTGAGCTACTGGTCATGACGCTGAGCACACTACCTGGGTGACAGGTGTACCTCCGCCGGCGGTCTGCCCGGGGGATCGCGCCGTCTTGAGACAGGCTCAGCGGAGGTCACATCCGCAGCCACCAGGACCTGGACAGATCAGCTCCATTTGTCTTTTTGCAAATGGCCTGCAAGTTTGGCACCGTGGAAAATAATATCTAGAAAGTTCGACAACTTTATCCAGGCGGCCCTGCCGACTCTTGAAATACTGGCAGCATGAGGGACGGCATAATTTCACTACGGAGTTCCTTACATTTATACGGTACTTGGTGGCACACGTCAGTTTTTGACAGCTGCCGTCCTAGCTCAGGGCTCAGCCAACTTTCTCCATAAAGCGCCAGATAGTAAACATTGCAGGCTGTGTAGACCATGTAATCTCTGTCACAACTACTCACTTCACCAGTTTGGTGTGAAAGCAGCCCCAGACTGTATGTAAACAAATAAATACGGCCACGCTCCAATAAAACCTTATTTACGAGACAGGTAGCAGGCTGGATCCGGCCGGCTCGCAGCTCCACTGCAGGTTCAAGTTTAGTCATTTCGGCATCATGTGACTCTTTCTGCTGTAGCTGAGCGGACCGGAGGACAGTAACCCAAGACCAGGGACCCATCGAATTACCTCCCCGGAGAAATGGAAGGACGGGGTAGGCCCATGAGGGTCAGTCTGCCTTGTTTGTCCTGCGTCCCAGTGCCTCCCAGTGCCCAGCACACGAACGGTGGCACTTTATAGACATTTATGACACGGAGCGCCAGATCGAGCCACTGGAGACTAGTCGGTGTATGGTGGACATTGAGACCGCAAGGTCGCATATCCCCCTGGCAGATCAAAAGAGAGAGAAAAGAGAGAAGGGGAGCGCGGAGAGACCACGTGGCCCAGGGAAGAGAGAGAGAGCCAGACACAGACAGAGAGAGGCAGACAATCTCTGAGTCCTGATGACTTCCCAGCCCCACCTGAATTCAGCTCACCCTTAAGCCAACTCCCCGTCTGAGCTCTCTGCGTGGGTGTTTGCTCTGAACAAGGACACCAGTACGGCAAGACTCAGGATGCAGCCCTCCTGAGCTGTCCCAGGACTTTTTCTACTAGTCAACGGTTTGCAACCCCTTTTTTCCATCAGAAACCCTGCCGAAAACCCGGGCTCCTCCAGGAGAGGGGTGAAAAACCAGCCTTCCCGAGAGAGCACCGGGTCCCGGGCACTCCGGGCTTCTGCAGATCTCCTCGCCCCCTCCCTCTCCCCTGGATCCACCCTCCCATCTGTGGGGGGTGCCCTACTCTGCCTGGAGAGCTCCTGGGGCTCGGAAAGGACCCCAGGCTGCGGTGGCTTCGGTTCCAGGAGCATCTGTGAGGGGAGCACATTCCACAGGCAGAACAGGAGTGCGCGCGCACACACACACACACACGTGCACAGACACTGCCACCATCACCACCACCACCACCACACCACGCCATTTCCTGTTTTTCTCACTGTCAAGCCTAGTGGCTCCCTGGTCTGCTTATCACACCATTAACCTGTTCACTTCCAGGCTGGCGAACGATTCCTCTCATTTCCTCCCATTGTTTGACGGGAATGCATTTGATGCTGAATGTGTGTATGTGCGTGTGTGTGTGTGTGTGTTTGTAATGGAGGAAATGGCCTCAAATGGTCTGTTTGTCAGGCTTATCGGTGAGAGGAAGGCAGTTCTAAATTCTAATTCCTGGGGAAGAAGCAGGGAGGCAATCCTGTATCCTCTCCTTCCGGATATTTTTAACGCGTTGAGCACATATTTGCCAAATGTCCCCCCCCCCCCGCCCCTCCCCAGCCCCTTACCGGGCACTGAGAAATGCTCAAGAGACAACAAAAGAAAATGAGACCCGGACCCAAGTCTGGGGGGAAGCAGGCAGTTGACGAGTGGTGGGGGGGAGGGAGACGAAAAACGACATCTGTGAAGCCCTTGTGGGGTGTGTGGGACTGTCCTCTAAGAAAGCCCTTTCCTCCATGCCTCCCGGAAGGTGGGTTCTGTTTTATAGATGAAGAAGCCGAAGCTCTATTAGGAGGTGACATGGCTATAAAGTGGGGAAGCTAAGATGTGAGTCCAGGTCTGTCCTGGCTGTGTCACCAGACCAGGCTGACTTTGGAAATTGACAAAACCGGCAAAAGAAACAATCCTTGGCCTCCAGACGTGGGCTGGGGGTGAGCCAGCTGCTGGACCCGCAGGTGCACGGGAGGGTTCAGAGAGTAGCCGAGAGTGAGGACGGGGCTCCTGGGCGGAGGAAGCCCTTGAGAAGAAGTGTCTGGGGGGGGGGGGGGGGCGCCCATCCCAACCAAGGGGCCTCCAGGAGGAGGTCCCTGCTCAGGGGTTGGGGAGGCTGAACGGACCCAGTGTGGAATTGAGGGCCTTCTCTATGGGCCTTGGCCCAGCACACGCGGCTCCCCCACCCCTAGCCGCACCTCCTTCCCTTTGGGCAAAGCTGGTGGGGTCTGTGTAATGCTGGGTCTCCCCATGCCTGGAATGGTCTCCCCATTCCACGTCCGGAATGACCTTATACATGAAATCTGCTTCCTTCAGTGCAGAAAATTGCGTGTTTTACACTGTGACAAGGGGAGAGATACCTTTCTCAGATTTGTGGGGCCCAGTCTGAATAATATACCCCAGTGGGAAAGGGACACGGCTTTACACCATCCTTGAGAGCGTCAGCATGGCCGATGGATGCGCCCCGCTGTTGGGAAGTTAAAAGGCCTCAGGTGGGTGGAATACCAGCTTGGGCCGTGGCTTGGAAACCAGGAAGAGTCAGGAGGTAGGCCGTCTCCGTGGGCGCCGCCCCCTGGTCTCGCCAGGCCTGCATCAAAGCCTGCCTGGCCCTCGAGTCTGGGGACGTGGGGTCCAGCTCAGGCTGTCAGGAAAACTGCTGTATGAGCTGGACAAATTGCCCTCTCCTCTTGCCCTCAGCTTCCCCGTAAGTCAGCAGGGTCGTGGGCAAGACTGCGGCCACCCGTTAGAATCACTGTGGCTCCAGGCCTTGAGACCCTGACTTAATTTGCTTGAGGTTGGACCCAGTTTTTGGAGCTTCTAAAAATCTCCCCCAGCAGATTCTAACACCCGGCTAGGGCAGGAGCCTGGGACAGGAGGACGTTAGGATTGTCCTTGGGGCCTCACACAGGGGCATGAATGAGGTCTTTGCCTCTGGAAGGAGAAATGAACTTACTTGAAAATCAGAATTGTTTTCACTTCTGACCGTCCGGTTTCTTTATTTTGATAATCAACTCGGAGAGAGTTTGTAGGTAACGTTATCGAGATCACAGCTAATGCTTTTGTATAATTACAGAGGATCCAGATGAAAGGCCAGGGCAGAGAAAATTGTGCTGCCCCATGCCGTAGCCACCATCCCTGTGTGCCGATTGAAATTCAAACTGATCAAAATGAAACAAAATTAAAAGTTCATTTCCTCAAGTGTTTAGGACCCCCCATGTGGCTGCTGACCGCTGAATTAACCCCCCTAGGGAAAGGACGTGTCCGTCATCACAGAAAATTCTACTGGACAGTGCTGATCGAGAGACAAGATTGTGGTGCAACCTTGTTCATTTTATAGATGGGGAAACTGAGGCCTGGTCACATTGCCGAGTGAGGCGGGGGCCCTGGGATCCTGACATTCCAGGCCGGATCCTCCCCTTGAAGAGAATTGGGGAAAGCCTTTAAGGCTTTTGAGACTGAAGTTTTCCAGATCCATACATTTTCCTTCTGACTACCTGGCTCGACCACTAAAATGTAATGTTCTATGTCTGGTCACCTCTGCCAATGCCTGGCACACACAGAGATCTCAAATGTGTGTTGACTGGATAAATGAAGATCAAGAAGGAAGGCGGATGGACTCCGGCAGCTGGCAAGCAGGGAAGAGTCTGCAAGAGAAATCTTTAAAAAAAATTTTTTTTGATGTTTATTTATTTTTTGAGAGGGGGAAGGGCAGAGAGAGGGAGACGCAGAATCCGAAGCAGGCTCCGGGCTCTGAGCTCTTATGACAGCAGACGGTGCCACGTGGGGCTCGAACTCGTGGACCTCGAGATCACGACTTGAGCCTAAGGGTAGGAACCGTAGGAGGCAATCGAAGGCAGAGCGGGAGAAAAGAAGTTCCGAGGAGAGTAACCGCTAATGCCTAATGCTGCCAAGAGCCCCAAATAGGGACCGAAGTGTAGGCGGACACTGGGGGACAGTCAGGGGATGGAGGCTGAGGCTGTGAGGCCGTGGCTGTTGGCGTCGTTCGGGCGGGCCGTGTTGGCTCAGACCCCCGGTCGGTGTCGGGCTGTACTCTGCCCTTCAGGACCTGCCCTGGCAGGTGATCACAGACGCCCCCACAGCAGCTCGAGGGCACCAAGTGTGCGTCCGGGGCTGCCCCGGAAGCTGTCACAGTCTGGCGTGGAGGAAAATGGAGGTTCCTCTGTGGCTCCCACCTCTGAGCCACAGGATGTCAGTGCTCGGAAGCATCTGTACGGAAGGGAGTTGATTATATAGAGCGTGGATCCGAGCCGGGTCTGTTATCTGAAGAGACGCCTGGGCTGGGCTGTTCGGAAGCAACAGGCCTGCGCACCCTCCTCCAGGCCCGGCCCCGCCCTCCTCCCGAAGCTCTCCGTCCTCAGCCACTGTGGTCTTCAGGCTGAGGTTAAAGTTCAGATAGCAGGTGTTTTTAGGACAAGGCTGAAAGGTTCTCTAAAAATACCCGATTTCAGTTTCTTTTTTCAAATTCTCAGTGGAACCTGTGACTGATTAGGGTTTTGTAGTCAGGGGCTGAGATAGGGGGCAATCAGTCACTGAAAATATTCCATGGGGCGCCTGGGGGGCTCAGTCGGTTAAGCGTCAGACTCTTGATTTCGTCTCAGGTCAGGATCTCACGGTTTGTGGGATCGAGCCCCGCACTGGGCTCTGTGCTGACAGCAGGAAGCCTGCTGGGGATTCTCTCTCTCCCTCTCTCTCTCTGCCTCTACCCCGCTGGTGCTCTCTCTCTCTCTCTCTCTCTCTCTCTGCCTCTCAAAATAGATTTTTAAAAAAATTCCAATTCTACGCCAATGCCCTGGGAGTGTTGTGCTGGTGGCATTATAGCTGCTGGAAGGAGAGACAGTGGCACAGATTTGTGGCTGCAGGTTGGGACCAAAGATCTAACGGTGGCAGGAAGGCACCCTGCCCCTGCCACACGGCTGAGATCTTACAAGATGTGTCGACTCCCCTTGTATCCCTAGAGGTAGGTGGGAAGGGAGTCGTGGTTGGTCTCAGAAGCAAGCTCTCTGCATCCTTAGGGAAACAGCTGCTGGGGCATGATGGAGGGTAAGAGTGCCGACTGCCCCAGGTGAGGGGCCCGTGGCTCTGAACCCTGAAGGGACTGAGGTCCCTCAGCTCTTGTGGGTGGAGCCAGGATTTGAACCCGGACTTACAGCTCTAAATTGCAGGGGGTTCCGCTGCAGAGATCGTCCTTTGGGAAGCCTTCCTCCTCTTTGAGCCTGTTTTCCTATCTGTCAACTGGGTTTGTTGGGATGCGTGTTTGTCAATATGGATCACTGCCTCAAAGGTGGGTGGAGGTCCCCAGGTGGGGCAGAGGGTTTGGGGAGTGGTTAAGAGTCTGGCACTGGAATCACACTGGCCACAAAATCCAGCTCTGAAGCCCTGCTCTGTGCTGGGGGGGAGCGGGGGGGGGGGCGGCAAATTGTTTAACCTTCCTGAACCATAGGACTGTAGAGTCTGTGGAAAGGAAATAATGGTTTTCTCCCCTTTCTCTCTCTCCCTCGGTCTCTGATTGTTAGCGTTAAGAAGGAGCAGGGGTGCCTGGGGGACTCCGACGGTTAGGCGTCCCACTTCGGCTCAGGTCATGATCTCGCAGTTATCGAGTTCAAGCCCCACATCAGGCTCCGGGCTGACAGCTCGAGGCCTGGAGCCTGCTTCGGATTCTGTGTCTCCTTCTCTCTCTGCCCCCCCACCCCACTCGTGCTCTGTGTCTGTCTCTCTCTCCAAAACAAATAAACGTGAAAAAAAATTTGCTTTTAAAAAGAAGGAGCATCCATGCACAGGGTGTATAGATCAGTACCAGGCATCTGCAAATAGAGGCAAAATCCCCCAACGCTACTTGTCAGAATCTCCAGGAAACTGAGTGGATTTGAAAAAGTCGTCCGAGATTTCTTCTAGAGAGACCACGGATGCCTGGAGGGTGGGGCGGCCCGTCAGGTTCTCTGCATGGTCCACTGTACTTTGTGAGATCTTAGCCTAATTTTCTGTGTCAACTTCTCTGAGCCACAGGGTGCCCAGATATCCGGTCAAACCTGATTTCTGGGTGTGTCTGTCTGTGAAGTGTCTCTGAAAGAGATTAGCGTTTGAATCCGTAGACCCAGGAGAGCAGATTACCTGCCCCAAGGCTGGCAGGCTTCATCCCATCCACGGAGGGGCTAATGGAACAAAAAAGTGGAGAAAGGCTGAATTTTATTTCTCTGCCTGACTACTGGGCTGGGAAATTAACCTCCTGCCCTTGGACTAGGACCACAGCACTGGCTTTCCTGGGTCTCCAGTTTGCAGATGGGGAATCGTGGGACTTCTCAGCCTCCTTGATGAGCCGGTTCCGCATAATAAATCTCTCTCTTCGGCCACCTGTACCTGTATCGGGCTCTCTCTCTAATTTCTCTCTCCCCAACCTTTTACTTCACTCTTCCTTGATTTGTTTTTTCTCCTTACACCTGTCACCAGCATGCTACACATCTTATGTGTCCCTCTGTTTGTCGCCTGCAGTCCCCCCTAGAATGCATCTCTCGAAGGGCAGGGATTCGCTTTTTTTTATTTTGTCGCTCTGGGTCCTAGGTGTGAGCTGGTATAGAGCAGGGGCTGAACAAATACTTTTCAAATGAGTGAATGGATACATTCATAGATGACAAAATGCTTCCACGTATATCGGTGGATGTATGGATTCCACCGGCTTTTCACCCCACCCCCCACCCTCGGGGTCACTCTCGGTAGGCGTCATTTTGCAGAAGAGAGAGACAGGAAATGTAAGAGTTTCCCTCGCTTTCACAAGATCTCTGGATCAGGATGCCGCTCATGGCTCTGACTCCTAGTTCAGTGCTCTTTTACCCTAGGCTGCTGTTCTGGTGGGAGGATTTCCTGTCCACCAGCTTTGCAGATGGGCCAGGACTCAAGGAGCAGGCGACTTGCTCTAACCCCATAAGCCCAGGGCGCTAGCGATCCCCTCCCCCCCGTCCAGCCCTGACCTTCCATTGCCTCTGGAATCTCCCTAGTTCAGCGCGGCATCGATCGCACGATGCGTTGGTTAAGATATTACATTTGGGGGGTGTAATTATTTCAAAGGCAATTAGGTATTCAATATTTCTTATTCTGCCTGCCGGTAGGAATTAATAGAAAACCTTTCAATCAGGAACAACTGCGAAACAATTTCTGACCCCAAAGATAATCAATATTACCCAGCAGAGCGTTCTTCTATCTTCAGGAGGCTGTTCATTTCTGATACTTTTACAACCAGGGGGGACTGTTCTGTTTCCATCTTCATCAGAAGCCCCTGCCCACATCCTTTACATACGGTCTTTAAAAAGACACAGAAATCTATATGGCTTTTTCTTACTGTCTATTTCCTTGTCAGTTCCAGGGTGCTGGGCATAGTCCTAGAGAGTCCTGCCCAGTGGGACACTGAGGGGTGTTCATGGTGTTACTACTTTGCCCTGAGCCTCTGAACAGATTCTCTGGGCCCTGTGGTGGGAATGGACCCTTACCCATGCCACTAGGTGATGTGTCCTGCTAGTCCCCTAGAGCCCACGGACCTGGCACCTTCCCAGGAGCACCTCTGAAGTAGTTAATGGTATCTTTTCTCCCCTCTGCCATGCAGGCTCAGTTCCAGGGCTGGTCTGTGCCTCAGTTTCCCTGCTGTCACAAGGACTGGTGTTCTGCCTGCTTGGCAAGGTCCCTGACATCCTATCCAACTCTTGCTGGGCTCCTCCCCGGGGTGGGGGCTCTGTGTACGGGGTACGGGTACTCAGAACAAATCTTTGTCGTTGGCTCCTGTTCTCTCTATCCCCTCTCCCATTTTTCTGTGTCCACATCAAGTTCTGCTCTTAAGTCTGCAGGGATTGTGAAGGGAACTCAAATAATGGCAATCAATAGAAGGGGGGAAGATTTTTCATATGCTAATAGGAACGGCTGATCTCAGACCTCCATTTACATACAACAAGGTAGGGAAGACTATTGGGCAAAAAGGGTCATGGGGGAAATGCAGAGAATGTTCTAGAACAAAGACGTCCTTTGCATATCTTGGATCTGAGGACCCCGTTTTCACTGGAACCAATGTAATTTCTGTAATTTCTACTCCCTCTACCATCTGAGGGAGTGTGGATGACCCATACCTCTGGTTCATTTGCAATGCTGGCCGCATAGGCTGCTGTCTTGGGAGACACTGTGGGAATTTCGAAAGCTGATGGGAAAATGACCACACAAGTGCCTCTCAGGAAGGGAGAAGGGGGACCTATGATCCTTAAAGCCTTGAAGTCATCCCATTATCAGTTTGTGAGGACATAGATTCAGGGAGGCTGCCGCCCCTTTCAATTCTCTGCTTCCCACGCTCCTCCCCGCTACCTGACATGGACCTAACGGTCCCCACTATGTGACAGTGAGAGAAACCGAGGCGCAGAGATGTGAGGCGGTTGCTTCATGGTCACCCAATCGGAAATGGCAGAGCCACGGTATCAACCCAGGTACGTCTGACTGCGCGTGCTTTCTCCAGCGGAGACGTCGAAGAGATTTTGGGATGATGCCACACAAGTGTCCCGTGAGGGCACAGAACAGCCGGTGGTCCATTTACCAAACATTTAATGAGCATTCAAGCTACAGTAGGCCGCTGCCTCAGGCCGTGTGGCTCGTCTGAGTTGCGTGCATGAGACCAAAGTCCCAATTTTGGGATCTGTTCTATTCTCTGAAGTCCCCACACTGGTACTTCCTGGGCTCCGGGCTTCTGAGATCTCTCCTGTTGTTTACCAGGAAAGAGAATAAGGAAGTGATGGCTGTGATCACGTGCTTGTGTTTCCAGTTAAACAAGCTCTCCAATGACCGTGTGTTGACAGGTCAGGCATGGTGCTATCTCCGAGGGCAAGGAGGGGATGGGCACTGTGCCCTTGGGGGATGCCCTATTGGCGTTGGATGTCTGATTTCCTTCCAGGCCGTGGCACGCTTTCAGTGTCAAGATGGGCAGGTGGCTCCATGTGTGGTTTTCCACACCCGGTGAAGGTTCTTTGAAAGGGTGGGGGTGGTGTGGGCTGGAGGGTCCTCAGCTCCTACCAGATTCCAGTCCTTCCTGCTCCTGACTCCTGAAGGCCCCTTCTGAAGAGCTTTTAGAGCAACCTCATGCTTTCCCACCAGGCAGTGTCTCTGTCTCTCTGTCCACACATCCCTCCCTCCCTCCCTCCATCCATCCGCTCACCTGTCCATCCGTCCATCCATCCATCTACCAGCACATTTTCTATCTGTTCTCCATTGCTCCCAGCTCTGGGTCGACAGAGACGAGAGGAAAAAGAAGGGCCCTCTCTTCTGTCTCTTTTGATGGCCTTTGGTTGTGCATTTTCCAATCCCTAGATGGGGAGACACGGGCCAATCACGAAAAGTGAATTCAACCCCAACTGGCTGTCTCAGGGGATTTCAAATCAGGCCAGGCCGGTGGAGAGAGACAAAGACCACCTTCAGCTGATTCCTGGAGGCCGCAAGACCGGTCAGCTGAGCATCTTTAGGGGCACACTGGACGGCCCTGTCTTTCTTCTCCCCGGATCCTGGCATCACACAGCCAGCCATTAAAGGACAAAATCCAAATTGTCTGCTCACCTGGCAACCCTCCTCCCCGCACCCACGCCCCGCCTGGAATGGGCCCCCTCAGACCTTCCAAACAGTCTTCCCACTTGTCACTTTGGGTTTGCTGTTCTTTTTTGCCCAGGAAAGAGGACAATCAGCATAATGGCTCCCTTGTGCTGAATGTGACATCAGAAAGAGGCTACCAGAGCTGCTTCCAAGCTCTCCTCTCCGCTGTCACTCCCAGCGTCCCTGGTAGCGGCCCCAGGACCCGCCCAGCTCGCCTCGTCTGCCCCCCAAAAAGAGGCAGCAGGCGGTGGGGAAGATCACGTGGGTTCTGATGCCAGAGGACCTGTAGCGTGGCCTCTTAGGAGTTGGCCGAGCAGAGGTAATTGCCTCACATCTCTGGTCCTGGGTGTTCTCATCTCGGAGGGGGGATAACCCCATATCTCAGAATCAAATAAGGTAAGGCACCTGAAAAGTGCTTTGCACCGCAGAGGAGGGCAGGGAGCTATTCTAGGACTGGAGGGATCAAAGCCTTTGAATCCCAGCATCAAGGTGGAAGTGACTGATGAGGCCTGTGACCATCTCATCCTTCTTCAGTTTTCTTTAATTTTTTTTTTAAATTTTACATTTATTTGTTTTTGAGAGTCAGAGAGAGACAGAGCATGAGCAGGGGAGGGGCAGAGAGAGGGAGACAGAATCCGAAACAGGCTCGAGGCTCTGAGCTGTCAGCACGGAGCCCTACGCGGGGCTCGAACTCACAAACTGTGAGATCATGACCTGAGCTGAGGTCGGACGCTCAACCGACTGAGCCACCCAGGCTCAGTTTTCTTTAAAAAAAAAAAAAAAAAAAAAAAAACGGCTCATCACAAAAATCTGCAACGTGAACTGAGAGGCAATGTCTAGAGCCAGGTGCCCTGGAGGGAAAAGGCATGGTGGGGAACTTTCTGGGCATAACTTGCCACTTGTCCCTAGCACCCAGTGGGCAGGCCCCCCTTTCTTCCTGAGGCTCTGCTGCATAAAAGGAAGGCCAGAAAGCAAGCATCACTGATACATTCATTCAACAAACATCACCAGGCCCCTACTGGGTAATAGTGCTAAGTGCTGGGGGTACGAAAGTGGAGAAGGGAGGAGTCCAGCAGAGGTGGGGAGCTTGCACAGACCTGACCCTCAGCAGCTGGGCCACTAAACAAGCCACGTAGCCCCTCTGAGCCTCAGTTTCCTGGTCTGCAAGCTGGGAACAATAAACAGCACACACCTAAGGGGGTGATGTGGTATATGCGTGGAGTATTTAGACACTGGTCAAGAAATGATAGATGACGATGGCGATGACAGTGACCGTGGTGCAGATGATGACAAAGTTCCTCTCCTTGGGAACACCCTAGGACACTACGGAGGTGCAGAGTGGGCACCTGAGTTTCACTGGGGGCCTGGGTAGCGGGCCTCCGGAGGAGGTGGCTCTTGGTCGTGCGGAAAGGGAAGGGAACTCACCAGACCATCCGTCCAGAGGGGTTGGGCCTCGGCTGCAGTCACCCCAACCCTCAAATCTCGGGGGTTTGACGCTTCGGATTTATTCTTGTTCACACCCAGGCTCTGCACGTCCAGAGACTCAACATCCAGCTGTTGTAAGGACTCAGTGACGGAGGCTGCTTCCGCCTGGGGTCGGTCCACCGCCTCACCACCAAGCACATGGGGCTCCCACCTGCTCTTCTATCCATTGGCCAGAACTCATCACGTGGCCAGGCTGACTTGCAAGGAGGGCTGGGAAATGCGGGAGACTACGTGGGTATTCAGGAGCAATAAATGTGTGGCGCCCAGAAGGTGGGGTGGGGAGAGCCTCCCAGACTGGGGGAACAATATATTCGAAGGCTCAGGGACCAGAGGGAGAACGGTGTCTGGGAAGCCGTGAGCAAGAGTGGTAATGAGAGCAAGAAAGGAAAGAGGGACTGGGGGCTGAGTGGTGGCAAGGATGTGCCAGTGGGTCGTGCTCGAGAGCTCTGGCTGCAGTGGATCCAAGGGCTGGAGGCAAGGAGCCCCGTGGGAGGCCATAGTGGCAGGGGGGTGGGGAGTCTGCACAAGGGGTGTAGAGGTCTGAGTTGGGGCCATGGGCGCAGGGCAAGAGAGGAGGGGACGGGTTTTTGAGCTGTCGGCACGTAGAATCCAGAGGCCAGCTGGAAGTCAGGGAGATGGGGAGAGATCGGGGCAATTCCCAGCCTCTGCACTTGGGTGATTGCCATTCCCCGAGACAGGCATCCGGAAGGCAGCTTTGGGGGAAGATGAGGGGCTCAGGGGTGCATCTGCCCAGGATGCAGTGGGATACAACATTCTAGGGCTTGGGAGAGAGACTTGGGCTTGTGAATCGTCAACCCACGGATCACAGCCGTCCCGTCTGCTCAGTCGACCTCCTTGGCAGACCCCTGCCAGGCACCGCTTGGAGGAGGCAGGGCAACCAGCCAGTCCTGAAAGAACAAAGGGGAGGCTGACAGATTAAAAAGCACCATGTGTTATCTCAGCAACTGAAGTTCTGATCAATTTCCAGTCTGCAAATTTCCAATGGATAGGGGGCGGGGTCGGAAGTGGGACAAAAAATTGAGGTGCTAATTATGGCAAGAGGAAGAACGCTGTTAAAACGGGGTGGGCAGCCTGGGGCACAGCCGGAGCACAGCACATCAATATCCTGCTTTGTAATCGCTGGGTAATTGAAGCATGATTGACCTCCCAGGTCTCTGGTCTTGGGGATTTGGACTCCACTGTATTGTGAAGGGCTCCCTCCTGGAAGTGACTCTCACAGCGCGTCCTGTCCTCCTGGCAGACGGGAGCTATTGACAGATGCATCATAAAAAGCCTCGTGCATTATTAAGTGGCAGAGGTAGTTTCCTCGTGCTCCGAAGTCCTTTGCTGTTTTCTTGGTTGTTACTCTGACATTTCAAAGGCTTCTTCCAAGTCAGCCCGGACCCACGGTTCAGCCTCTAGGGACGAGTCCCAGATCCCCGAACACGGCAGCTAGTGGAGGCTGAATCCCAGGTGACTTGCAACTTAATCAATACTTGCACTGGATTCTGGCCATTTTGCAGACGGGTAAATGGAAGTGCAGAGGCGTTAAGTCATTTGCCTGCTTCACGTATGAGAGTGCAGCCAGCGACAGAAGTGCTGCTCTGGCTTATGTAAATCATGGCTGCAGGTCCTCTGCGGAGGGAAGGAGCAGGTACAGCTAGAAAAGTCGAGGACTCCACCCAAATCACCCGCCCGAAAGGGGAAATACAGCCACCCTCGTCTGAGCCTCTCTGCCCTGTAGAAAGGCCCGAGCGCCTTTTATTCAACAGAGGACTGTTCAACAATAAATATTTCACACCCAGGGCCCCGAGAAGTTACCACCGTTGGCTCCTGCCCAGCCTGGCTGAGTCAGCAGGAAATCAGCCAAGGTGCAGAAAACCTTGTGTTCTGTGGTTTTGGTGTGTTGTTTTTTAAATATCGGGCTGGAAAGCAACAATGACTGAAAAACACACGTGAGCGCCAGCACCTCTGTGGGGCTCCGATCCCGGTCAGGGTCAGGTCAGGGTCTTGGGGTGCTGGGAACATCTCATGGGTGGAAGGGTGGAGGCGTGGGCGTTACAGGGGATTCGGAAAGGTGTCCAAGGCAGACCTTTCTCACCTGCAGTTTCTTATCTATAAAATGGGTCGATGAATTGTCTGCTCCTCGGGGCTGGAGCGAGGTTGAAGTTTTCTGCGAAGTAAAGAGGGTTTTAGGGGGAGAGCATCAGCCTTGGATTCAGTCCTTCCCGTCACACTTCTTAGCAGAGTCCTCGGGCAAGACTTCCCCTCTTTGAGAGACTACTGCTCGTTCGCAAAATGGTATGTTAGTATTTCCCATATGGATCTTTCCAAGCTAGGAATGGGGGCTCAAAGGACTGGACAAACATGAAAGTTTAAATTGTGAAGGTCTAGGGGCACCTGGGTGGCTCAGTTGGTTGAGCGACCGACTTCGGCTCAGGTCATGATCTCGAGGTTTGTGAGGTCGAGCCCCGCGTCGGGCTCTGTGCTGCCAGCTCGGAGCCTGGAGCCTGCTTCGGGTTCTGGGTCTCCCTCTCCCTGCCCCTCCCTTGCTCACACTCTGTGCCTCTCTGTCTCTCGATAATCAATAAACGTTAAAAAAAATTTTTTTAAATAAAATAGTGAAGTTCTAGGCGCATATATATATATATGTACACACACCATATATATATATATATATATATATATATATATATATATATTTTTTTTTTTACACTGCTGTTGTAATAGTGCTTTGCCTGGAACAGGCCCTGACTGGTGGGACCTTGTTTATCTGTGTTAGGCTTTTAGCCGAAATGGGGGGACAGCTCCTTGGTTGGGGCTTAACAGAAAAGGACTGATTCTGTCTGTCCCTTCACATTGTTAATATTCCAAATAAGAATTATGCAGTCTTTTCTATGAATATTTGATTCCTTGACTCTTCAAATACCAGCTCAGCTCTCGGGCTGAAGTGAAAGAAGACATAATTGTTTTTACAACGACCCGAGCCGGGGATGACAGCTGTAGGTCCTGGTCGCAGCCTGAAAAGGAATGTCCAAGGATTGTCTCGGTTTGTGTAATGTAAATGTTGAGTCGGTGGTTCCTGGAGGGAGGGAGAAGCCACACCCAGCCCCTGTTGAGGTACAACATTGAAAGAACCCACCGCTCAGCCCTGAGCCCCTGAGAGGCAGGAGGGAAACCCTGTGTGAAGGCTGCCTTCCAGGTGAGCTCCCCGCCCAGGACCCACGGAGGCCCAGCCCCGGGGGAGGGGGAGGGGACTCTAGGCTTCACGTCCAGTGCAGCCCCCAGTGGGCACCTGTGGGAGGCAGGCCAGGGCCAGGACTCAGGATGAAAAGGGTCCCCTCCGCTTGGTGCAACGACAATGTGTCTTCCTCGCTCTGGAAAGAGGCAAGGACCAGGCCTGCCTTTACTGCAGAACCCAGAGATCTCTTGGCCCAGGAAAGATCCTTCTTATCTCTTGGCTTCTTGGGTCCTGGGCTCCTCTCTCCCAGAATGCTCCCTCCCGAGAGGCCAACCAGAGGCCAGATCCATCGCGCCTACCGTGATACAGCCTGGTGTGGACCAGGAAATAAAAGGAGTAAACAAGAGATGACAAATGGCTCAGAGGACTATTATCATGACGTTGTCATCTGAAAACGCTCACGGTCCTTGTCGGCATGTGTTATTGGTGCATAAATGTGTGAATCGGGAGCGAGGTGACTGGTAGCTCCTCAGGCTCCTGAAGGGACCCCTGACTGAGTGCTCCAGCCCGTTGAGTGCCACCCTGCTAGGGTGGGACTCTCAGGTGACACCTGGCCTATTTGTGGGTTGGGGGGCTGGTACCTTGAACAGAGCACTGATTCAACAGGCAATGAGCCCCACCTTGTCTCTATGTAGCAGCGAGCCTGGGAGAGCATTCTAGGTTCCTAGGGAGGAACCAGTCCTTCTCTTTTCCCCCTTTCTCCTGTGGCCTCTGTACCTCCCAGTAGCTGGCCCATTTTCTCACTCTGCCCCTTTCCTTGACAGGCTGGAACAGGTTCGAGACCAGGCCTCTGAGAGGTTCCAAGAGGTCAGAGGGCCTAACCCCACCACTGACCAGAGTGGCTCACAACTCAATTCTGGATCGATGGCCCAGCTGTGAAACCAGCCTCCTCTGGTTCCACTGATGTGGCCCATGGATTTAAATCCCCAAGTCATGCCTTGGCTGAGTACTCCCTGGCCCAACCTCCTCAATGCTGAGAATGCCTAAGACTTAGAAGGTGACAAGGCCACCTGCAGTCTTCTCTTCTATCTGGGAGGGGAGAGGGTGGGGCAGGAAGAGAAAGGCTTTCACTGGTCGCTCACTGAAGGTAGAGGGCCCCCAGGCTCTTTCCCAGGGCCAGTGTGCAGCCAAGGGTGGAGATGTGAGCAGTGTTTGGGCTGTTGTGTCTTGAGTGGTGGTGGGGGTGGGGGGGGATTTAGAGAAGAGGGTCAGGTGCTCAGGTAAGGCGAGAGGCGTCAAAGGTAGACTCGGAACCCAAACTTTTCTAAGGGGGCTCTCCCCTCTGTTCTGGGCTGTCTGTCCCTCTCCGCCCCTGGCGCCTCCCCCCCTCCATCCCCCCATCCCCCAGACAGCACACCCACAGTCACAGACGGGGACACTGCAGGGTTGGAAGGTGACTCAGAGCTTCTCTGACCACAGGGGCTATTAGGGATGCACGGATCCTGCGTTAACTACAACTTACTGAGTTGCTTACTGCTTTTAGCTCACTGAGAACGTTATCGGAAGGATTTAATGGAAATTGTGAAGTCTTCTTAAAAACCTAACCAAGTGAGAAAGCTCACTGAGCCCTGACCTTAAACTCTGACATTTGCTGACCTCCTTGTTAACAAGGGGAAGACACCCATCAGCACCTGGCTGGAATTTAATTTCTGTGTTCTCTCTTAATTATGTTTACTTTTTGAGAAACTTTTACGGCAAATGATAGTGGCTTTTCCATTTGTGAGGAAAAGAGATCCCCCCTTAAAAATGCATCTTAAAAACTCTTTTTTTTTTTTACCGTGGACATTTCCAAACTCAGACCAGAAATCGAGATGGGTGCCTGACGTACCACTTTCCAGCGTCAACCGTCGTTGGCCTGGGGCGAGTGTCATTTCTTTATTTCCCCGGCTCTTCCCACACTTCCTTATCGACGCAAGTCCCAGCTTTGTCAGTGTATGTTTCAGGATGTAAATTGCTTCTATGTGAGTGTGTTAGAAGAACATGGTATGTAAATCATCGTATAGGGAGGTCCAGATAAACGGAAAGCTAAGAGTGGTCTGAATAACCGGGGGTTGGGACCCTTGCCGACTGAGTGCGTGAGACACCTACATGAGAAACCAGGCCAGGCACAGACACGGCACTTGGTTCTTCCCTTCCGAACCCTTTCAGACTGGGGGCCTCCAGAGGGCAGGGCTGCCGACCTGGAGGCCCAGGTTGGGGGTCCCCAGACCCACCCAGGAAACGTCTTCCGAGGAAGCAACGACGCCCAGGAGAAACTAGGCTATGGGACTTCCTGACGCGGACGTCTGGCAGGCTGAATTTTAAAATGACCCCGACCTATCACCTTTGCCCCCAGTGTCACGCTTGTGAATATGTCAGTTACGGGGCCAAAAGGACCTTGCCGAGGTCAAGTCACTAATCGGTCGACCTTAAGATAGGGAGATTATTCTGTGTTATTAACATCCTGGATCCTCCCTGGTGGAGTCCATGTAACCACAGGAGCCCCCGAAGGCAAGACGAAGAGAAAAGCAGAGGGGCTCCAAGAGGGAGAAGGACTTGACCGTTGTTGCTGTTTTGAAGGCAGAGGAGGCCACATGAGAAGACACGCGGGTGGCCCCTAAGAGGAGAGAGAGAACCCCAGCTGACAGCCATCGAGGAAGCAGGCACCTCCGTGGCCGCAAAGAAATCGATTCTGCCAACAACCCGAATGAGCGTGGAGGTGGTTTCTTCCCCAGGACCTGCAGATGAGAGCCCAGCGTGGCTGACACCTTGGCCTCATTCTCGTGACACCTGCAGAAGATAGCGCACCAGACTTCCAACCTACGGCGCTGCGAGGTAACAGATGGGTATTGACCGAAGCCGCTGAATTTGGGGTAATTTGTTTCACAGCAATAGAAGACCGATACAGAGAATGAACACCTCCCGTCACCTCTAGTAAGAAGGACGCTAATGACCCGTTTTGGCGAGAGCACAGTTCCAAGAGCTAATCCGGTTCCATCTTTCGTGTCAGGAGCAGGGATGTGAGGCCCAGAGAGGGGAAGGGGCCCACCCAGGGTCTCGTAGCAAACCAGGCAAGTCATTGAGCGCAGAACCCAAGCCCGGGACCCTGCAGCTCATTCGTTCACCAAGTGCCCCAAGTGTAGCGAGCAAGGTTCAGCCAGGTCGGAGGGAAGGCCCCCGAACAGGGCGCTCACAGCCTTGGAGCACCCCATACCACGCCACAGCCGCAGCCACCCTCTCGCTGTGTTTTGGTCCGGGTTTTTGTTTTGTTTTGTTTTGCTTAGACAACAGAAGCTTGTTTTCTCACAGTTCTGGAGGCTGAGAAGTCAAAGACCAAGGTGCCAGCCAGGTCGATTTCATACTGATGCCTCCTCCACTCTTGGCTTCGGGCCGTGTGCTCACGTGACCTCCCTTTTGTGCATGTTTGGAGAAAGAGATCTCTCTTTTTTTCCTTTTCTTATAAGGCCATCGATCCAACAAGGATTAAAGCAACGACAAAAGTAAATCTAATCGGTCACCACCGTAGGATGCTGGAGAACCAAGCCATGGATTTTTTTTTTTTATTTAATTTAATTTATTTAATTTTTCATTCTCTTATTTTATTTCCTTATTTTTTTAAAGCAGGCTGTACACGCTGAGATCTCACAACCCCGAGATCAAGAGGCTCCCACTCTACCGACGGAGCCAGCCAGGCGGCCCCGAGCCATAATTCTGAAAACAGTAAATGAAAAAATGAAGCGTTTATCTTGCCTTCTCTTTACTAACTATACCACAAGGTAAGCCGATAATAGTCAAGGAAAACTTTTCTTTTCTAGGAGTGTTCCATCCAAGAAATGACGAAAGAATAGTGGATTTTGGATGTTATAGTTTTGGATTTAGAAACATTGTTAGCTAGCAACATCCCAAGAAGAAAGACAGCCAGAAGTCATGTGCTTCTGCTGGAAACACACATCACCATCCGCCAGGTCTTCTTGTCAGAAATATCTACCCCGAGTCTGACCAAGCCTGTACATCTTCTTTACCCGCTCATCCGTCGATGGCCACCTATCTTGCTTCCACATCCTGCCTATTGTAAATACCACTGCAGTGAACCTAGGGGCACACACATCTTTCCAAATTCATGTTTTCACCGTTTTTCAAATAAATACTCAGAAGCAGAATTGCTGGATCGATTTCTATCTTTAACTTTTTGAGGAACCTCTGCACGGTTGTCTAGGGTGGCCACCCCAGTTTGCAATCCCACCAACAGGGCACGAGGGTTCCCTTCTCTCCACGTTCTTGCCAACCCTGGTTACTTCTGGTCCTTTTGATACTTGCCACGCTAGCAGGTGTGAGGTGGCATCTCACTGTGCTTTGATTTGCGTTTCCCTAGCGATTAGGGATGTCGAGCATCTTTTCATGTGTCTCTTGGCCGTTTGTATGTCTTCTTGGAAAACATGTTTATTTGGGATCTCTGCCCATTTTCTTTTCTTTGCTTTTGAGTTGTAGGAGTTCTTGATATTTTGGATATTAACCCCTTATCAGATCTATGATTTGGCAGATTATCTCTCCCATCCAGTAGGTTGCCTTTTCATTTTGTTGATGCTTTCTTTCGTCGTGTGGGGCTTTTTGGTTTGATGTAGTGCTGCTTGCTTATTTTTGCTTTTGTTGCCTTGGCTTTTGGAGTCAGATCCAAAAAGTCATCACCAAGACCAGTGTCAGGGCCCTTACCGTCTATGTTTTCTTCTGGGAGTTTTGTGGTTTTAGGTCTTACGTTCAAGTCTGTAATCCCTTTTGAGTTAGTTCTTGTGTGTGGTGTGAGATAGTAGTCTAATTTCATTCTTTTGCATGTGACTGTCCGGTTTTTCCCAACAGTATTTATTTATTTATTTATTTATTTATGTTAACATTTATTTATTTTTGAGAGACAGAGACAGAGCATGAGTGGGGGAGGGGCACAGAGAGAGGGAGACACAGAATCCGAAGCAGGCTCCGGGCTCTGAGCTGTCCGCACGGAGCCCGGTGCGGGGCTCGAACTCACAAACCGTAAGATCATGACCTGAACCGACGTCAGACTCTTAACAGACTGGGCCACCCAGGTGCCCCTCCCAACGGCATTTATGGAAGAGACCCACTGGGTTTCAATGCCATTAAAGCAACTTCTAAGGAGCTGCCTTTTGTCTAGTTTCCATCTGAGAGCAGGTAGTCCCTAGAAATGGACACCGATGTTTTCTGATGCCATTGTCATAGAGCCACCATGTCTGTTGTCTGTGAGTCACTTTGGGAAGCAGTGTGAATGGAGCACAGGAGGGTACGAGAGCCATGGAGTAAGACAGGCCCAGAGAAGAGGCAGGACTGCAATGTAAACATGAGTCACCTTGCAGGTGCAGGGGAGGGGTCACAAATATTTAATTATGGGGCTAGCCCGATCAGATTTGTGTGTTGGAAAGATCCCAGCTGCATATGTAGGAAAAAAAACAGTTCGTGGAGGTCAAGGAGAGGAGGCAGGGAGAGTAGCTAGAGCTTACTGCAACAGGTCCCAAGGGAGAGATGAGATGGGTCCAAACTAGCAGTTCTCAACTCCACTGGGCACTGGGGGAGCTCGCGAAATACACAGATTCCTAGGTACCATGCCAGAGATTCAGATTCCTGGGCCCCGCGCTCGACCTATAGAAACGGAATCTCGGGTTTTGAAGCCCAGGAATCTGAATTTTAAAATCCTCCCAGGCTTCTAAGGCGAGCCAGGCTTGGGAGGAGGATGGTGGCTGATCGGAGGTACAAGAGCGAAGGATGACACTGGGGCTTCTGCATCAGGCACCAGGGCAGGTGCGTGATGGGGGCATTCATAGAAATGGCTGTTGCAAAGCACACAGCGGGTCTGGGTTGGACCCAGCAGCGAGGCCGGGCGGGGAGGGAGTGCAAATCACGAACAGCCGACTCAGAGCCTCTCTGTGTGTGGGTGTTATTCCCATTATCCTCCCCAGCACCGCTCTGTAACATTTGACTGCATTACATGCTCAGCCAGGAAAATGAAATTTATTTAGAAGGCCCAGGTATTTCACATCTAGGGCAGGAGGCCGCTCTAAATTGACCAAGTCAACAGCTCATTTTTGCTCTTGGGTGGATTGTAGCTCTTATGACAGAAGCGAGTGGAAATGCTACCGGCTATAAACTTTCACCTCATTGGCAAAATGTCGATTATGCAGCTCAAAACCTCTGGTGAGTAGGCGCTGCCCTCCGACAATTGGTAGCAACAGAGTCTCGGGCGGTGATAGCGATGACATTATGTCTCTTTCATCACCCGCACGGTCTTTGTATCGCCAATTACGGGCCCTACATTCACTCCTGGCCTCAGATACTGCAGAACAAAGAGGCTGTTCCCATGGTGCTGTCATCGCTCAAATCACTTGGGGTCCTCAACTGATTTTCCTTCAGAGGTTTCTGCCTGTGCTTTTAGGACCTCCAATCTTCATTGGGCGGGGAAGGCATCGGATTCTAGGCAAGAGTGAAAATCACAGGAAGTTAAGTCTGGCGGACAAGGAAGGCGCTAATCAAGCCAGGGGGTTCCAGTGGGGTCACTCACCAGGCATTTACCGGGTGCACCTGCCACGCCAGGCGCTGAGCGAGGGGCTCCGAGTGCTGACACGCATAGGCCCCCGTTCCTGGCCCCCCTGGGCTTACAGCGCTTCAGATTTCTCAGCCGGGAACTCTGAGATGCAGCCTGTGGACGCCTTCAGGCTGTGGCAGCATCTTAGGAGTAAGGGAGCCGTTTCTCTCGGGGGAGTAGGCAGCTCTCAGGTGCGAACACAGGTTCTAATGCTTGTTTGAAGCCGGCCCTGCTTCTCCCTTCCGTGGAGAAGTTTCGACGCAGAGTCGAAGTCTGCAGCTTTAAGGAACCGCGAGTTGTTAGTACCCTCAATCCGGTAGAGGTTTTTGGATCGGGTGTAGGAAATTTTCACAAGAACCTAAATCTCACGTCGATTTGTGATGGATTAGCATACCAAAATTGGCGGAAAGTGCACTTAATGGATGCATTACTGCAGAAGGGATCTGTCTAACCAGAGCATTTCTAAATTTATGAAATTGAAATGCACTTCAGGTTACCAAGCGGTCTAAATTTGTCAAAGTCACAGGGCTGGAGGCAGGTCGTTGCTGGTGGCAGGGATCTGAAGCCAGGTCCACAGAGCGAGGGCCTGTGCGAGGATCCCCGAGGACCCCTCACACCCAGATGCGGCCCCTCCCCGCACGGGGAGCTTCCAGCAGCCCTCCACCCCCATGCTGTCCCCTTGGAAACAACCTCAGATGTGGGGACAAGGTGAAAGTGAATCGCAACTTCATCCCCGTCTCTGGTTCTCTGGTCGAGTGCTCATTGCAAATGAAGGCGTCAGCTGATAAGGATGGCCTTAGGCATTTAAACTGGTTTTCTTTCAGTGGCTTTGGCATCGCAGTGGGAGGCCCTTGGGAGACCCCACTGGCTCCGGTCTCCGTGCTCTAATGGAATGGCCAGTGGCAAAGTTTCTGCTGTTGAGCTGGGGCCTGTAGCAAGTAGTGCTCAAGGCCCGGCCTTATCTCCTTTCCTTCTGAGGGGTCTGCTGTCCCCACTTTCAGATTATGGGGTCCGGGTCCTTTCAGAAACATGACTCCCATCCCTTAATCCCTTGCAAAGGGACTCCCAATAGCAATTCGTCTGGAGTTCACAGCTCTGTAAAATGCCAGGCCGGGGCTTTCAGTCCTCCAGCTGGAGACGCTGAAGGCCAGAGAAGGGCTCCAGGTCTCATAGACAGCTGGTGGCTCAGAGCCTGGGTCTTCTGAGCCTCGGTATTTCCGAAGCACTTAGCACGTACGTGGCGTGGAGAGTGGCCTACGCTGCGTTCACCCCTTAACTTGGTTCTCGCTGCACTTTCCCATCAGGCGTGCCTGCTATTAACTCGAATTCATTGGCATTGGCTCACACTAATGGTATAGGAGAGGCTTCGGTGCTTTTCCTGGGTTGTTTGGTTTCTGAGCCTCTGTCTCCTTGCCTGAAAAATGAGGATAAGCATGGCCGGCTCACAGGCTGTTGTGAGCCAAGGCTCACAAGGCTGTTGTGGTCCAAGGATGTAGCGTAGGAAAGTGCTTAGCAGAACAGGAAAGTGGTTAGCAGAGTGCTTATCACATGGAGGGGCTCTGTGTGTCCCCATCCCTAGGAGGGAATGGAGACTTGGTCATCTTGGCGGCTCCAATATGCACTCCAGTGTGTGGCACAGAGCAGGTGTTCAGGGAATGTCTGCTGAATGAATGAGTGAATGAATGCGACTCGGTAGCCATGAGAGGTCCCTGGCCTTCCAGTTTTCTGATGTGCTTGCACTGCGTCCTATAGAATCTCTATTCAAGCAATACCTGTTCACCGGTTCAATTTATTGGTCCAAAAAGTTGTTACGTGACTGTTCTGCACAAAATTCCTTTCTAATGCTGACTGCTAATCATAGCTAATATTTCTGAGCTCTTGCGACGTGCCAAGATTTGTGCTTAGTGTTTTTTCAAACATTCTGACGTTAATCTTCACACAAGCCCCCGCCAAGGGAATGTATCAGTCAGCTACTCCCACAATAATGCTGCGTAACAAACTCCAGCACTGAGCGGCTTACAAGCATTTCCTCCCTTGCCCGTGCATCTGTAGGTTGGCTGAGGCAGTTCTGCGTCCAGCTGTCGATGGGGTGACTTCGTCCCAGGCTGCCGGTTGAGTTTGGGTCTGCTCCATGTGTGGTTATTCTGGAGCCTTGCTGGAAGAGACGGCAGCTTCTTGGGATGTCCTCTTCTCATTATGAGCCACCAGAGCACAAGAGAGGAAGCCCAGCCCTGCAACACATATCAATCTCCTCATTCACTAACATCCTCTAAAATCTCATTGTCTAAAGTGAGTCATACGGCCAAGTCCAAAATCTTGGAATGGGGAAATATATTCCATGCTCTACGAGGCTGTGACAAGGGTGTGGAAGTGTAATATCCCCATGGGATCACTGATTCGATTTACTACTAGTAGGTGCTATTATCCCAACAGAAAGTGACACGCCCAAGGTACTCAGCTAGTAGGTATGAGAGGTATGGTTTGAACCCGGGCATTTAAATTTTTTTTTTTTTTAACGTTTTATTTATTTTTGGGACAGAGAGAGACAGGGCACGAACTGGGGAGGGGCAGAGAGAGAGGGAGACACAGAATCGGAAGCAGGCTCCAGGCTCTGAGCCATCAGCCCAGAGCCCGACGCGGGGCTCGAACTCACGGACCGCGAGATCGTGACCTGAGCTGAAGTCGGACGCCTAACCGACTGAGCCACCCAGGCGCCCCGAACCCGGGCATTTTAACTCCAGAGTTATGGAAGCCTCAGGGTGTGCATATGGGGAAGGGGATGTTTGTTTCTTTAAATTATCTTCATGTTTCCACCCATTAGCTGCCAATGTCATGTTGGCTCCATTCTCTCTCAGTTACACATCCATCCGTCTGCCCGTTCGGTCATTCACACGTCTGGCTTTGGGGTGTTCTCTCAACCCTCCAGAATCATAGGCAAAGTGCAATTCTCGGGTAATTTTTTGAAACGTTGAGTGTGGAGGGCAAAAATTGCCCTCTAGTTGATCTCGGGCACGTGCATACATACCTTTGGAAAGTCCCTGGTGGAATTCAGATCAAAGCGGTACCGTGATTTTACTCAAAAACAATTTGCTCCGTGTCAACTGTGACTTCCGACACCTGAATTTGAAAGTGATCTGGGTGGGCCCAGAGCCATCTCCATAACGGGGTCATGTGTTTACTTGGAGGGAGGAGAGGAAAGACCGAGGTATGTGTGGCCATGGAGGCCTTACAGGAGCGGATTTCCTCCTCAGTGTTTCCATAGAACCTTCCCTGTGTTTGTTTAAACCCATTGCACACTCTGGTCTGACAGCTGCCTGGCCCAGGGCCTCCCTTGCAGACACATGTACAACTAACCCTCTTTAACAGCACCCTGCACTGTGCCCCCCCCCCCACCCCATGCAATTACTCGAGTATATAAACTTCACTGAAAGGCAGGCTTTTCTTGGGAGCCAATAAATAAGCCCCGAAGCCACAACGTGTGTAAGACCTTGAAAAATGGCATCATCATCTATTGGGAATTGTGAACCCTGCAAAAAGCAGCTCATTGTATTTTCAGAAAAAGGGTTTCGTTTAAAAAAAAAAATAATAATAATGAGCGAAAATCACCGAGCGGAGTCTATATGGAGAACGCAATGTAGTCTGAGATTCCGAGGCTGGTCTCTTTGCTGCTGCTTTCTTCGTAGATTTTATGTAAGAGGCATTATTTGCAGGAAAACAAGACACAGTTTTGAAGAATTCCCCTCTCATCCAGCTTCCCATCTGCAGTTATAATCCTCTGATTGTGACCTCTGCATTAGTTGCCATGGAGGCCGAGCACAAGTTGACGACCTCAGGGCAGGCTATAGTTTCTGGGGGGTGAGAGGAAGCCTCAGGCAATACAGATCAGCTTTTTCAGAACAAGAGGAAAGGGGGAAAGGCAGGATCAGGAAGCACCCCTCAGCGGCGGGCCAGCACTCTGCAGCATAGGAAAGACTTTCAGCTCCACTTCTGGCTGCTTTGAGCCAGAGGATGCTGGACCATGGCCATGGGGACATGGGCAGGCAAAAGGCTGTGTGACTGAAGACAAAGATGTTTTTTTTCTGTCCCTTGGACCTGTTTCCTGAGAGGCTGGGCTTGGTTGCTCCAAGCGACCCCTGAGTTGAGTCTTCCAAAAATCCAGCGTCTTTTCTTTAACTGATGGCATCTTTGGTCAAGGGTCAGGGAGTCGACCACCGGGGCCGGTTCCTTGGCCTGGGACGGCCCAGGTGGTTTCCTGGAGCAGGAGCCTCCCGGCCACTGCGGCAGGGCTCCCGGTCCCGCGGAGCCTTCCCTCCCGGTAGAAGCAAACAGGCTGGGCCAAAGAGCCCGGGAGAGGCTTCGCGGGCTGCAAAAATACAACAGCCGGCGCAGAACCCACCAGCGCCGTGGCCTTGCATATCAATGTATGGGCTGGCTGCAGACCGCCAAGTTCGTTAAAAATGTCTCTGGCAGAGCGTCGCGGGCAGACTTCAGGGGTTTCGGTTTGCTTTCTATTTGGAATCACCGCATCACACAAACCGTGTTTACTCGGAAGGGGAGGGGGCGGGGACCAAACCCACCGCGCGGCGCACACGCCTTGATCTCACATTCCAGACTCGAGCTGTGTCAGCGCGACATGGGGCGGGGGGAGGGTTCTCTTCGGAGGTTTCATTCGCCATCTGCACGTCACTCCCAAACTTTTCCTCCCTGCGCTCGGGGAGTCAGGTTGACGCGCCCTGGATGCGGGGCTCGAGGCGCCGGGCTGGGCGCGCTCCCGCGGAGCCCGAGCCGCAGAGGCTCCGGGGCTGGACTCCGGCTTCTCAGGTACAAGTTGGGTGCCAGGCGCGGGGGTGGGGGCGGCGAGGAGCGGCGGGCGGAGGTCTGGCTCGGAGCTCCGGCTTCCGGCGCCCCTCCGCGTTCCGGCCGGGCGGCGCGGGCGGCGGCGGGGCTGGGCGTAGGGAGTCCGGGCCGGCGGAGGCTGCGCGCAGCCTCACTCCCCGCGGCGCTCCCGGCGCGGCGGCGGCGGCGGCGGCGGCCCAGGCAGACAATGAACTTGCGAGCGCGCCGAGCCGAGGCAGGTTTGAGCCCCGTGCCCCTCGGCCCAGTCTCCCGAAGCCCCCCCCGCGCCCTCCCCCCTGCGGACATCAGCGGGGGCGTCCCCTCGCCGCCGGTCCCGGCCGCCTCCGGGCACCCCGCGCGCCGGCGACCCCGCGGGAAGGGCTGCCCGGCGGCGGCGGCGGCGGCGGCGGCGCCGGGACTCGCGTGCCCCCTCCTTGACTCGAGAGAATGCAGCCGGAGCTCGGGGACAGGGGACGAGGCGAAGGGGTGGTGGCGCTGCGGACGGCCGGAGGCCGGCGGGGGGCGCACGCCGCGGGGCACGCACGGGCCGGCTGCCCAGAAGAACGGCCCCGGGAGTCGGAGTCGGGGCGCCCCCACGCCGCCCCGCTCTGGAAGCTGCAGGCGGAGGACGGACCGACCGACAGACAGACCGGTGCTTTCACCGTGTGAGCGCGCGCCGGGTGGGTGGTGGTGGTCGGGGGGAGGGGGGCGGGAATTCCCCCAGCCAGATGCTCGGCTCCCCCGCGCACTTCGGGGAAGTTTCCAGGCGCAGCCCGGGGCAGGTAAGTGGGCAGCCGCCTCTCTCTCTCCCCGACCCTGGCTGGCAGCCACCCCCGGACCTCCCGCTCCGGTGCCACGGGCGCTTTGGGCCGAGGAGGCGGGAGGACGCGGCGGGGGAGGGGGGGGTCCCCAGGCACCCACGCGTGTGGGACCCGGTCCGGCCGGGGACACCGCGGGGGCGGGCGTGGGAGGAGACGGGGGCGCGGCCGGGCCAGGAGCGGCCTGAACTTTTGCTCCCCGCCCCCTCCTCCTTCCTCTCGGCCCTCCGCCCCCTGCCCCCTCCCGGCTGCCGGCCGTGGCTCGGGAGGCGGCGGGACTCGGGAGTTGCCGGCGCTTCTCGGCGGCGGCGGCCCCGGCCGGCTGGGCGCGGCGAGCCGAGCGCGGCAGGTCTGAGCGGCGCGGCGGCGGGGAGCGGGGGCTGCGGGGCGCCGAAGCCGTGGGGGAGCCGGGGAGGCGGCGGCGATCGTGCCGGAGCGCCGGGGCGTTGGGCTGCGGGTGCGGGTGGAGAGGACGCGTGGCGCAGTGGGCCCTCTCGGAGCCCCCTGGGAGGGCGGGATGGAGGCGGCCGGGTGAAGGAACCTCGCCTTTGGGGAATGAATGAAGAGCTGGGAAAGCGCCTTCCGACTCCTCCGGGCGAATGGATTGGCCGGCGTGCGCGCGCGTGTGTGCGTGTGTGTTTGGGATTCGGAGCCGCCTGGGTCCTGGGCGCGGCTGCCTGGCCGCCCCGTCGCGGTCCTGGTGCCCACGTTGCCCGCCCGCCCCGCGCCCTGGCGTGGCCCTCGCGGCTGGAGAGGCCGGCGGAGACACAGGAGGCGGGGGCTCGCTTGCCGGCTGCTGGCGGCTGGACGTCTGCGCCTCGCGTAGGGAGGCTCGAGAAGCAGGCGGCGAGGCTGGGGCTGAGGCTAGCTCTCCGGGGGGCCCCCCCGTGTGCCCCGTCCCCCGCGTGTTCACACCGGGTGAGTTGATGGCGCGGAGTTTGGGGGATGAAGTTGTGCTCTCAGGAAGCCCCAGGACGCCCCGTGAAGGGATTTGGCGCGGCGTTCAGTGAAGCGGAGCGGGGGGGTGGGGGGGGCTCCGCTTCTGGGCTCCTCCGTAGTGCCCCCCAGCCCCTCTTTATCAGCTGCAGTTGCCATGAGGGCAGCCAGCCCGCCGAGCAGAAAGGCACCTTGAGGGCATGTGCACGCCCTGCGGGGCCCGGGAGGAAACCCAGGTTTGGAGATTTGCCCGAAGTTCCTCTAGGACCTTCCCACCCCGCTCTCCATCCCAGCCTTCCTGCCCCCCCATCCCTTGGAAAATCAGGAATCCTCCCTTACAGAACGTGGCACTTAGGGGTTTTACAAACTGAATGTTGAATCGGGATGTTTTGATTGCTACCTAAACACATTGGAGTCATACATGCTTTTGCTTAAAATAGCGTGTGCATAAAAATATCTTTTAATTAGGTGGTTTTTATCAAATAAATTTTTCTCTACAATACTCCTGGAAGATTGGCAGGAAAATGTTCTTTTTGCCTCGTCCTGGACGAGGAGGCTGAGCCAGCAAGGTGGGGCTGCTTGCCATGGTCTCCCTCTCAGCATGGGTTTGAGCCAGAAATAGAGCTGCGGGTCTGGGCTTCCCTTCAAGGTCCCCAGGAGAACCGTCTCTAGGCTCCTGGGAAGGAAATTCAACAGCGTCTGTCTTTTCTGATCAATGCATGACTGCAGTGAGCTGGCTTGTGGGTGAAGCAAGCAGCATGAATTCATCCAGGTATGGGGAGCAGGGGTGGGGGGAGGATGGCCAGGGCAGGGGGAGGGGGCAGGTCTGCCCACAGTGGGGTACAGGTATGCCTTGCTTTTCTTTGATGACTAGAGCTTGTGGTGCCCGAACCACGGTCTCGGCCAGGGATCCCGGTACCGTTGCTGTGGCTTCTGTGCAGGCTTCTCTTTCTGTACCTTTCTCTCCTCTGTTGCTGCTGCCCCTGGCCAGGAGAGCCAAGGCATTTGGTTTTCTACCTGCCAGAAAGAGAGAAGATTAATCCCTGCGTCTGGAAGAGGCAGTGTTTGCAGGAAAGGTTGGGAGAGGTTGGGAAGTGGATTGTGTTTATTTGGTGTTTGGAGAAGAGTGTAAAAGAAACTCCAGGTTAACCAGCTGGGCCACAGGAACCTCAGGCCCTTTGAACGTGCACTATCAGAAGCTTTAGATTAGTCTGGGCTGTGATTAGATTGTGGTTGTCCAAGGCCATGTAGGACCCAGCTGGAAATCGCCCTTGCAAGTGCGGAGGGGAGAAGGAGAGGAGGGGGATTCTGGGGCTGCCCTGAATGGGTGAACCATGCCCCACCTATAGGGGGCAGCTTTCACTCGGCCTCGGCCAGTTGGAAAGAAACAGACTTGGCGGGTCTTGTTTGTTTTCAGGAGAATTCTCAAGCGTGGACATTCAAGTGTGGGTTCTCATTCTAGAAGTGGAGTAAAAGGTTGGGGTGGTTGTATTGCCAGGAGGTCTGAAGTTTGACATCTGGCCCCGTGTCTGTATAATGGGAGGGGTGTCCTACCATCAGGGAGATGTGATACATGGTAGGACTTGTGGCTCACCCCCCCCCCCTTCCCCAAGGGCCCAGGGACTAAGCGCCATGTGCCAGGCTCTGTCACACACGTGTGTGTCACACACTCAATCAGTAGCTACCTGATGGAGACCCATCACGTGGGAAGTGACGCTACTAAGACTTTTTATATGATTTCATTTACCAAATAGATCCCAGGGTGGAGCATCTGGGGGGTGCTACGGTGGTAAGACGGGCACAGCCCCAGCCCTCACAGAAGGGGGGGCAGACAGAAATGCCTGTACCAGATGGACAGACCTCGAGCTGGGAAGGACAGTAGGGCAAGAACAGTGCTGGAAGGGGTGGGTTGTTGGGGGAGGAGTCTCCTTTGACAGCTGTGGAAACCGAGGCTCACAGCAGTTGAAAGCCTGAAAGTGAGGAGTCAGCCCCTGCCCCCGATCTGTAGCTCCTGGGCCTGCCCTTACATCCCACCACGCGGGGCTGGAGCCTCTTGGAAACCCCCAGAACACACGCTCTCTGTGGTTGGCAGCTCTCGCTTTTCCTGTCCGTATGTTTGGACCCCATCCCCTTCCTAGTGCCTCTAGGTCCAGGATTGCAAAGATACAATTTGGAACCATGTGTCAGAGACGGGAATGTTCTTAAATTCTAAAAGCAGACGACACTACCTTTAAAAGTAGTAGCTGGGGAAAGTTGGGTGGCTCAGCCAGTTAAGCGTCTGACTCCTGGTTTCTTTTCTTTTCCTTTCATTTTTTTTTTTTTTAAGTTTTATTTATTTTGAGAGAGAGAGAGAGAGAGCCAGCATGAGCAGGGGAGGGGCAGAGAGAGAGGGAGAGAGTATCTCAGGCTCCACCCCGTTAGTGCAGATGTCAAACTACTCCCCCGTGCAGGGCTCCCGCTCACGAACCGTGAGATCGCGACCTGAGCTGAAATCAGGAGTCAGACGCTTAACCAGCTGAGCCCCCCCCAGGTGCCCCTCGGACTCCTGGTTTCTGCTCGGGTCATGATCTTGCAGTTGGTGGGATGGAGCGAGCCCCGCGCCGGGCTCCATGCTGGCAGCGTGGAGCCTGCTTGGGATTCTCTCTCTCCCTCTCTGCCCCTCCCCGACTCGTGCCATCTCTGTCTCTCGCAAATAAATAAATAAAACTTAACAGTAGTAGCTGGCATGGGAGTGTCACTTAAGTGAGCAGTCAGCTGGCGGGCATCTCTCCAGCAGTATGTCGTTTGGCAGTGATGTTTTCAGTCATTGTTCAGAATCATGCCGCCTGTCTTCCCTTCCAGTCTGTCTGTTGGGATGCCGGGGAGTATATTCAGTTACTTCCGTGGGTGATTTTGTGCCTGTCACGTGAGCCAGGAGATTGTGTTCTCGCTTAGCCGAGCAGGTGTCGGGAGACCGAGTGTTTTGACGTGCACAATGTATTTCTTTATTGTTCTCCAGTGCGGAGGTCTGATTTCCTTCCCGAGATGCTCGTCCTTTACAATAAAGCCGGAGAAGATGACCCATGTTTTCGCAGCATGAAACAAGCTTAAAGGTGGCAGTTATCTAGTTAGTCTATCCCGTCTAGGTAGCTAGGAAGAAAAGTAAAGGCTTTGTGTTGATTTGGGCCAATACAGTTTTTTTTGTTTTGTTTTTAATTTTTTTTTTAACATTTATTTATTTTTGAGACAGAGAGAGACAGAGCATGAACGGGGGAGGGTCAGAGAGAGGGAGACACAGAATCTGAAACAGGCTCCAGGCTCTGAGCCATCAGCACAGAGCCCGACGCTGGGCTCGAACTCATGGACTGCGAGATCGTGACCTGAGCCGAAGTCGGCCGCTTAACCGAGTGAGCCACCCAGGCGCCCCTTGGTTTTTTTTTTTAACATATGGGGGCTGGGGAGGCGGACATTTGGTCACAACAGCTGTCGCTGGCTGGGTCCCCACTGGTTCCCAGCTGGCCCTGTGCCAGGCAGGTCGGACAGGTGTCCCCCTTTGTCTCTATTAGAGGGCGGGGAGGCTGCTTGAGATCACACAGACCGAGCTTTCAGCCACCCAGGTGTCCAGGAGGAAGGATGAGGGAACGACAGCGGGGTCTGGAGGGAAAGAAGACAGGGTACAGGGTAAAAACTGTGGCTTCCCCAGAAGGGGAAGGTGGGTGTGAATCAGCAAATGCTACGTTAGGGGGAGGTGGCCCTGGAAAGCAGGTTTTCAGTCCCTGCTGGTTTCAAAAGGGGTGTGAGGAACCTCAGGCGTTTCGGTGGCGGTGATGATGGGAGACATTGATGCATCGCCCCAGGTGTGGGCCCAGGGCCAAGTGCGCTGGGTTGGGGCGGGGGGAGGCAGAGGAAGCACACAGCCAGGGCAGCACCCAATTAGTGGGCAAGGCAAAGCTTGCACAAGTTGGTTATGTAACACCGCTGGCAGGAAGGACATGGTTAGCGGCGGCTCCGAGGTCGCAGTGGTCTGGAATGACTTCGTCCCCCGGCCTGACGGGCCGCTGTCTCATACGTGAGTCGACACCCGCCAGGTGCTCGGAGCAGGGCCTGGCGCACAGGAAGCACTCTTGTACTCTTGAGTGCTGGAGCTCATAACCAAGGACAGAGGACGTCTCTGAACGCCTGGAAATTGCGTGGACAACTTTTCATGAAGATGGTAGGTGGGTGTATTTCAGAAGGGGGCGCACGATTTCAACAGATTCTGCCTTCGGGACCTCATAAGGCCAGGAGTCCCAGGACACCTGGGATCCTGTAGATCCTGTTCCGGTTTTCTTTGGCTGGCTGCTTTACCTCTCAGGCCTGTTTCTTCGTGTGTGTGTGTGTGTGTGTGTGTGTGTGTGCGTGTGAGCAGGGGCCGGGTAAACGGCCACTTTGTGACCCTTTCAGCGGACCCCGTGGGCAGGCCGTGGGTCAGTTCGGCTGTGTTCCCCACTTGTCACAGTGAAGCAGAGGGCAGATCAGGCAGCTCTCGCCGGAGACGTGCGGGGACAGCTTGCATTCGGATGTTACATCTTGAGCCCCGCTGTAAGCTTCCAAGAGTCCTGAGCAGGCTTGTAGGGGCCTCGTTGCTGGCCCAGGGCTCCCCCTGACACCTATTTCATGTTTCTCGAACTCGTCCTGGCCCCGGCCTTTCGGCTCGCGGAAGAAAGTGAGGTTGGCAGATCATCAGGAGTAGAGGGTGTCATTATAATGGAAACTTGGACACTTTCCAGAATTGTGTTTGTGGTGAAAATATTGAAGCAGGCAGCCTAGTCACCCAGGTGCCTGGAAACTACCCCAACATGGGCAAATAATTAGATGCAGACCAGGCATAATTATTTTTTCCTACATTGTGCTGGAACCTGGTCTTTTTTACATTTTCTCTTGAAATGGGATACCCTCCTTTTGATTCCTCTGCTCCCTGGGGTGGAAAAGACAGTGGTGGTCTGGAGCAGGAGGGGAAGACCGTGAGGGGTGGTGGTTCTGTCCCTGCCAGGGCAGCCCCGGGTCACGGGGGAACTTCTGTCCTGCTCTGCTGTGCCCTTGTGGGGACCCGCCCCGAGGGCCTGGGGCATCTTTGCTCTCAGGTTGGAACCTGCATCCCAGAGTCTTGAGAGGTCTGCAGAAGTGCATTCCTGTCTCATGCCCTCGATGGAAGGGGCCGGGGAGCTCTGTCTGCCCCTCGTGACACCTGTTTACTCACACACGCTGATGGAAGTGAACTTCAGCCCCTTCACATTTGCAGCGAATCAGAGGTTTGGTGCCTCCATGCAGACGTTCTTTTAGCCTGGGTGTTCAGTCCCTTAGAGACCCTTGGCGGGGCAGCTCAGGGGGTGGGTGAGCCTGGCACCATGCTGACCAGGGAGGGAGTCCCTCCTGTGTTTCTTTCTTTTCTTTTTTTTTTCTTTCTAATGTTTATTTATTTCGGAGAGGGGAGCAGGGACAGAGGATCCGAAGCAGGCTCTATGCTGTCAATAGCAAGCCCCATACGGGGCTAGAAGTCAGGAACCATGAGATCGTGACCTGAGCTGAAGTCAGTGGCTCAGCTGAATGAGCCACCCAGGCGCCCCATCCTTTGTTTCTTTGCTCCTTTACCGTAACCCTGAGCGACTGGCCTACCCTTCTTGTGCCTCAGTTTTGTCATTGGTAAAGGGGGTTAATGATTTCTACTTTGTATTGTGTTTTGAGTATTAGAAGTAGCACAATTTAGGGCTCCAGGGGGCTCCCCAAATTGAGCCCCTCTTCCTGGACAGCTTCTGAACCGAGAGAGAGAGAGAGAGAGAGAGAGAGAGAGATGAGTGGAGATAAAAATGTGGCATCTGTCCTCGACTGAAGCCTATGTTGGAGAATGTAGCTGGTGGGCATGGGGGCATCGTAGTCCCGAACTGAGGGCGCCCCCTGTCCCCCCCACCCCCCCAGTCACAGGCAGAATGGGGAAGTTGCAGCCGCCCCGGGGGCAGCCCCCACCTCCCTGGGCAGCTGGTGGGGTGGCAGGCCTGCTCTGGGTGAGAAAAGGCAGGACTGGGTCACTCACTCACATCCAGATCCTTGTTCCACGCTCCTGGGATAGTGTAGATACCACCGGGTGTAGACACACAGGCGGAGTGCTGTGCATGTGGGAGGAGACGTCAGGAGCGAGCAAGACGAGTCCCTTGCTGACATCCAGTAGTAAGTGTGGAGCCTGGGGCCTGGCCCTTGGTGGGGGCTGACAGATGGTGTCCATTAGGGCAGGGGGGCATTGAAGTTAGGCAGCAAGGCCTTGTCGGCAACTTGTATCTGCAGAGCGTGGGAGTGATCGCCACAGTGAGTAAATGATTAGCCGTGGACCCCGAGGCTGCGTTCTAAACCGTGAGGCAATTCACAAGGAGTGGAGGTATGTGCTGACCACGAGCCTGGCTGGGAGAACCGTGTCTGCCTCCCCTTGGCCCCCCGCCCCCCCCACCCACTCCCGTGGGACCCCATCGCCACCTTCAGGAAACCTCTGCCAGTAACTCGTATCGTCTCTGCCACATCCCCCCTGAGCCCCTTTGTCCCCCGTCCAAGTGTTCCTTTCCTCTTCTGACCTTCCGTGTTCTGCTTCGAACTCCACCTTGAACCTATCTCACCTTGCATCATCTTCCAGTTTCCTGAGTGCCGTCTGCTTTCCCTAGCCCGGGGAGCCTCTCAAGGTTGAGGAAGCTTTCTAGGGGACCCGCTTACAGCTAGGCCCGCAAAGAGTCGGGGGAGGCTTGCCGTTTATTGAACTAATGAAAATGATTCTTCGAAAAACCCATTTCTCCCGGACCGTTACGGATCTTACGCGGGCCTCTGGGTGTGCACCCGGAAGGTAGAAAAGAGTCCCCGATTTGGTGCCCCGGTACAGGAGTTAACGCTTGCCACTAAATTTTTGAAGGAGTCAAGAGCCTCATGCAATAACCTTGGATTTCCTGGCATTAGGGTTTTGGGCCACTAAACAGCTTCGTGTGTGTGTATGTGTCTTGAGAGCCTTGGGGGGAAATGTTATGGAAATTTGGTTGGTGTTTCAGAAATATAAACAGGAGCCATCTACTCAGCGAAGAAATGTGGGGGCTGTTAGTGTTTCTTATAGCTGGCATAATGGCTTGTCTTTAAATTCCAGGCGCCTTTGTTTGGAATGTAAATATTTGCATTAAAAATATAAAGTATATCCTGGCGTGTATTTATTGCGGCCATAACTTCCAAACCCCAAATCAGACTATTGGTCTACAGAGGATTATTTCCTCTGATTTGTGAACCTGTTTATATAAAGAGTCTTCCAAATGTACACACACACACAACCATATTTGCTTGTGCACGTAAGGGATCTCCAGGATTACCAAAGAGCGGGGTTGCCTCGGGGAGTCTGGGCTGAGCGCTTGTGCCTCCCAGTGTGCATTCCGGGTCATGTTCTGGTAAGCAGCAGCCACTCGGAGGATGGCCCAATTTGGGCCCCGGTCCCGTGGGATTGTGTGGCTCCTGTGACCTCAGTTTCCTGGACATCCCAGGTAGGGGATGGGCCACAGCTGGCTCATCTCGGGGCCACGTAACCAGACATTGATTTCAGAATTATTGTCGCTCCAGGAAGATATGGAGAAGAATGGGCGTTTGGGGTCCGTCCTGTGGTCTGGAGGAGGCGGGGGGGGGGGGGCAGGACGTTCTCATTTCCGGTTCATGGTTGAACTCCGAAGGCCTCTGTGGGATGTCATCCTCCATGAGATTCTTGGGGACGGGTTAGCCTTTTCATTTTCCAGAGAACAGCCCTGCTTTGTCAGACATTTGGTGGAGACGGAGTTTTACTGCTTAGCTGGTCTCTGCCCTCTTCTCCAGAGTGAGAGGTGGGGGGCTGCAGTTGTGCTGGGCTAGGACCTCTGCTTCCAGTGGTGTGTGTGTGTGTGTGTGTGTGTGTGTGTGTGTTGGAGGGTGGCAGCCCCAGATGGAAACCCTGTCTCCAAGTGACTCAACAAATGGAGAGGTGGAAGTCAGCTGGCCTGTTGGGGACAGCCAACCTGGGTGATATGTCGGCCAGCCCCAAATCTAGGCTCGTCCCCAACCCCCCGGCAAACTCTCCATCATCACAGGGTGGAGGGCAGAGGAGAAGGGGACACGGGGGTTCCTGGCAGGGCCTGGGGGACCCCACCTCTGGCCCCTGGTTCTCTGGTACCAAGGCCCACTTGTCCCAGCTTCCCAGCTACCCAGGATCCTCCCCTTGGTTGGGACCAGCTCCTCCTCGGACGCTGCGCGCTGTTACTTTAGGACCGGACTCGGTTGAGGCAGCAGGAACCCTCTGGCCCTCCCCATCGCCATCTTGAAAAGAGCATCTTGACCGAAGGAGTGTCAGGCCTCCCTCTGCTTGGGAACTTTTCCTTCCTTGGGCTCCAGGGATGCTGAGCCGCACGTGGGAGAGGAAGCGAGGCAGGGAGACGGTCTGAGGAGAGAGGTATGGAGAGCTGGGATGCTAGCTCCAGCACTGCCCTGATGGGCCATCCAGTGTTAAGCGTGGAACTTTCCATGTTTGGTTCTTACTTTGACCCATCAGTGAACATTCCTTATCTGAAAGAAACATTGTCCTGCCTCAGAGATGGTGAGCGTTTAGGAAGCACCACTTCCTGGGCGTCTGGGTGTTCTTGAAGTGCGAGAAACTCACGGTTGCCTTTTCCGTGGTCATCTTCAGCCCAACCCACGGTGATGCGACCCCACCTCGTTCCCCGTCACAGTTCTTAATAAAAGATTGTCAGATCCAGAAGGGCCCTGTGCGACCCCGGATTGGGCCAGCGATCCAAGTGCACTGTCCTGAGAGTCAGAGGAAATAGCTGCTTTTAGGACATGCTGAACTTGCCTAAGCAAGTTATCAGTCGGAATAAATAAGAGGCTGAAGGGACGCTCTGATTAATGAGAGTGGGAGCAGCCTGACATTTGTGTCGTCCTAACTTTGAAAAGCTATTTGTACTCGCTGTAGCAGTCTCTGTGAGAAATGAGATGTGGAAAGGTGTGCAGAAGACAATGGGCACTTAGCAAATGAGACCTCCTCGTCAGAAGCACCTTCCAGGCAAAAATAAAATAAAATAAAAGAAAATAAATCATTCGCCCACAGGTCGACTGTTGCAAAATCCAGGGATCCTTTGCCTTGGACAAAATTTGCATTGTAATTGATGCATTAATGATGTAGTAAAATGATGTATCAAAAATTAGATGAAATCTCGGTTGCCATTAGGGGTAGAAAGGAAATTTGCTTTCGGCTGTTAAAACTGAAACAAATCAGTAGAAAAATGCAGGCCTGCCCACGTCTGAGTCAGCGGTTCTTTTGGATTGTGGAAGAAGGAGATTTGCCCACTGAAAATCAGCCTTGTGCCTCTTGGACCAGCCCTGAAGCTATAGAACTGTTTGGGGAGGTGTGTGTGCACGCGTGTGGATGTGTGTATATGTATATGTGTGTAGGTATATTTAGCTTACAAAGTTCTCATCAAATTTATTTTTAAAAATTATGCAACAGACTGCTTTTTTTTGGTCCATTCAACCTATTCCTTTATTATTATTCGTTTTAAAAATTTTTTTAATGTTTGTTTATTTTTGAAGGAGAGAGAGTCAGAGTGTGAGTGGGGGAGGGGCAGAGAGGGAGGGAGGCACAGGCTCCCAAGCAGGCTCCGGGCTCCGAGCTGTCTGCACAGAGCCCGACGCGGGGCTCAAACTCACAAACCGCGAGATCGCGACCCAAGCCGAAGTCGGACGCCCAACCGACTGAGCCACCCAGGCGCTCCTAACCTCTTCCCTTTTCAAACAGCTTACTTGAGATACAGTCTGCTCACATACCACACATTTAAATTAAATCCATCCATTTAAAGCATATGATTCGGTAGTTTTGAGTGTATTTACAGATATGTGCAGCCAGCACCACATTCAATTTGAGAACATTACATCATCTCAGAAAGAGAGCCTTTGCCTATTCGCGGTCAGCCCCCACTTCCCTCATGGACAGCCCCCCGATCCCCCAGTCCTAAGCAGTGAGGCATCTTCTGTCTCTATCAGTTTTTCTGCTCTGGACTTGTGTATGACTGGAATCGTATAAATAACACGTGTGTGTGTGTGTGTGTGTGTGTGTGTGCGTGCGCGCGTGCGCGTTTTTGTTTTGTTTTTGCTTTTCGCGTTTTTCTGTAACTGGCTTGCACCCAGCATCATGGTTTTACAGTTGACCCATGTTGTAGAATGGACCAGTTTGGCATTCCTTTTGATGGCCAAATCGTATTCCATTGGATGGATGGATCACATTTTATAGACGTTTGGGTTGTCTCTGACTTTGGAGTCTTGGTAATCTGCTATAAACATTCATGTACAAGTTTTTGTGGGGACACATGTTTCCATTTCTAGGGTTATGGTTTATGAGATATTTTTATTTGCTCTTAATAATAAGATTCATTTATTTTTTTACATGCTCTTTTCCTGGCCCTAGGGAAGGCTTAATTCTCAGATGGGTTTCTGTTTCCCATCTGAATTGTCTGAATTTATTAGAGCTAGGAAAGGCCTTCAGGGGATCATAGTCTGGGTCCATTTTGTAGATGGGGAAACTGAGGCCCCAAGAGGTCACACGGAGCCAGGACTCAGCCGTGGTTTCACTTGTCCTGAATGCTCTTCCTAAGCTCTTCGTAAAACCCAGTCACCCTCTTGACTGGCTTGGGGTGGACGGTTGGTGACTACCTTGCCCGAGCCCGCTGTTGTAACCCCCTCTGACCTGATGGAGGCCGGAGGGTGGCTGGTCCGCCACCAGCTGCCAAACGAGCTACGGCTTGTGGCGCCAGTGCCTTCTCGTTCTTTCTCCCTGCGGCAACAGGAGGCCAACGCTTATCCGGGGAATAATTAAATTAGGAACCAATTCAGAGAATGAAATTTTATCTGATCTGGCTGAGCCCATAAACAAGGGGCTGTGGCTGTGACTTCAGGGTACATTATGAAGTTGTTTTTGAAGCGTTACGTTGGGCCAGAGCATTGGCGGACCCGCGCGGGCCCGGCGGGGGTACCTCCTGGGGCGGGCGGCTTGCGTGGCTGGGGGTTCATCCTGAAGTGTTGAGCCGTGTCCGCATTCTAGCTTCTCATGCACTTGTTTTCAGGTGCCATTTAAATTCTGATGCAGTAGATAGAAGTGTTTTATGGCCGGGATGTTCTGGATGCTTCAGAAAGTCCATCTGTCAAGATCCCCACGGATACACCTCGTTGTCATTGACGTTGTAATGCGCTTCTACAGTTGTAGTGAGAAGTAAACTTTGCAGGAAGCTCTCTGGCTGTAAATCAGGGTGCTGCATCGGAACTCCCATGGAGCTTTTCGAAAGAAATACACCTACTCCAGTCCTTCGTCATGTCTTCGGCTGGGGGGGGGGGGGGGGGGGCCCGGACAGCTGTGCGTGTGCCCGTGCACCTGCGTGTGTAGGCACATGTTAAGCTCTTTAGCTGAGAACCCTTGATGGAATCGGCAGTGATTATAATCATTCTTCTAGGGAGAATTACAATCCTTCCATGGCCAAGAGGGGGACAGCGATCCTCAGGAATGAGCCTTTTTTGTCCCCAGTCTGTGTTGGGACCTGGACTGTGACTCTCTTTGTGTTTCTGGACCGGATTCCTTGGATGTGATTACTGTACATTTTCCATCACTCTGCTGCATCTGTGGGATCGTGGGTCTGTTTTCCTTCTCTGGGAACTGCCCCGGCACCATCTCCACGGCGGCCCAGCCAGAGATCTGAGAATCTCCTTTGGCACTTAGCTGGTTGTGCAGGAATTACTTCCTTTCCATCTGCTGGTAGAGGTTATTTATTCTGCTAAGACCAGAATTGTGTCTTACTCAAGGTTATATTCCCAGGGTCTAGCCCATGGCAAAGAATGATTGGATGGATGGATGGATGGATGGATGGATGGACATATGGATGAAGGGAAGAAAGGCAAGAGTACATTGGATAATTGAAAACCTTGACCCAGCGTGTGGGAAAGCAAAGGTCTTACAGGTCAGCTGGTTCATTTTCCTAGCCTACTCACAGCCCTTTTGTAGCCGGGGAGGCTGAGACCCGTGGGGGTGAAATGATTTGCCCCCGATCCTTCAGCGCCATCGGTGAAGAGTGTTTGGGAGCCTGACCCTTCTGCTTCTCCAGCCCTTCTAACGCAGGCTCTGTACCTCCCCTTAAAGGTCATTTTCCTGATGGAGGAAATACTTTGTGCCTGCCACTGTGCTGGAACTCTCATGGGGAGAGATGGAGAGTAGACAGTTTCCCAAGTATCAGAACAGATAGTAAGGAGTGTCTGCGATGGGCAGTGGCTGACTGGGTGATCGGGGAAGGATTTTCCGAGAAGGTGACAAGTAGGCTGATCCTTGAATGAGAAGGCACTACCACCTGAAGCTCTGGAAGAGTGTCCCAGGCAGAGGGAACAGCAAGTCACAAGACCCCAACAGGGGACCAGTTGATGGGATGGGAGAGCTGGTCAGAGGACCTGGTTTCTACCACACTTGGGTTGACGTCCATGCTTCTGTCTTCCTCCAAATTACCATTTACAGCTCGCCGCACAACACTTGTCCAAATGGCTAGTGGGGGGGGGGGAACCAGAAGAAACCCCCATCCTCCTTGTCCTCTCCCTGAGCGTTTGGCTTGTGAGCAGAAGTTATTTTTATGCAAACACACGCTTGAGGGCAAAGTCTCAGGGTGGACAGCTGAACCCACACTCATCGACACAAGACCGAAATAGTGCCGTGAGTTCCCAAAGGTGAGCGTGTGGCTGATGATTTGAATTTGTGACGGCTCCAAGCGGCCCGCTTCTGGGAGAGGGGACCCTTTGGCGGGGAAGTGGGGCAAAGCAGATTCCTGTGCGGGCATGGCCTCTTCCTGGAGTGTTGCTTTCCTGCCTGGCCTTGACCAAGTCCCTCACGACTCGGCTTCCTCTTAACTCTCTCAGATGGAGGCTCTGCCCCCCCTCCCTGTGCTACTCCCAGAGCTTCCTTCCCATCATCTGTTATAACCTTGCTCCTTGAGGGACCTGCCATTCATGTCTCTTTCTCGAAATCCTCTCCCTTCCCACCCCAGATCCCGTAGGAACCCATGTTCCCAAATGGGAATGCCCTATTTGGTGTTCCGGCTCCCTCCGCAGATTATTTCTATCACTTATTTTCATAGGCTTCAAATCTCTCTCATCCCTCCCTGGACATCCTTAAGGGTATAATGTTGCAAAGCTTCCCTAGAAATGTTTACAGTTAGCGATGGTGACGTACAGCCCCATTTTATATTGTTTATGATTAGTTTTTAAACTATGGACAGAACATGGATTTCTCTGAGTTTAAGTAAATGGAAAAACAAAAGAGAAACTTTTTTTTTTTTTTTTTCCTGTAGAGCTCGATTTAGAATCATTCCAGATGTTCGCTCGGCATCTCCTCCCAAGTTTGCGTGGGGCTGTCCCGCCTGGAAACTGTGCCTGTGTTGACCTGTTGAAAACTTGCCACGAATCCCCTTAGTCTTTTGGCATTCCTAGATGTTGCCTTGTGATTTCATTGTAGCTTTTGATTTTGAAATAATTTGAGACCGGGGCGCCTGGGTGACTGGGTCAGTTAAGCGTCTGACTTCGGCTCAGGTCATGATCTCGGGGTTCATGAGTTCGAGCCCCATGTCGGGCTCCACACTGACAGTGTGGAACCTGCTTGAGATTCTGTCTGCTCCTTCCGTGCTCTCTCTCTCACAAATAAATTAATTAAAAAGAAAAACAGTGAAATAATTTGAGACCCCCAAGAAGTTGCAGAAATAGTACTAAGTTCCCGTGTGCTCCTCAACCAGCTTCCTGCAGCGATAACGTCCTACGTAACCGTAGGACATTATCACAGTCAGGAGCCTGACGTTGGTAAAATACTGTTACTAAACTACAGATGCTATTCTGTTGCCGCTTAATTTTGTTACATGGAGGGATCCACAGCACTTTAGAAGTTCATAGACTTCAGTGCTGTCGTTTATGTTTTAGATTGTCTTTGGATCTCCCCCAATTGGTCATCAATTAAAATTCATTTCCGCTGGTCAACCAATCCTGGAAGACCCGCGATATGTGCATTTCACATCCTCCAGGCACCCACGTGGTGCTCGGTGGGCCCGCAGCCTTGGTGCATGAACATGGACAACTTTCTTTCCCAGATCTGAGAGATGCTCAGATCTAAGGAACCGTAAAGAACAGTGCAGTGCATTGGCGCCCAGGACAGGGAATCGGGAAGCTTGGGTTCTGATAATGGTAGCCAACCTTTGGGCGCTCGTGCTAACCTTTATCTGCACTCTGTTTACTCTCAGCAACCTTTGATATAGACACGCTTGACACTCCCACTCAACGGATGTGAAAACTGAGGCCTGAGAGGTTCATCCTGCCCCCGTTCTGGCAGTTGGTGAGTGACAGAGTGGGATTTGAACCCAGGCAGTGTTACTTCAGAGGTTGCGCGCCCTTACCTTGTAGGGCTGCCTTCCTTGGTTCAGTCTTGGCCCTTGGGCTCCCAGCTCTCCCTGACTGCTCTGTGTGTTGGGGCTGCTTCCTTGACCTCTCCGAACCTCTTTCCTCAACTGCAATGTGAGGCGGTTGGCTGAGAAGATCTGCCGCCGTGTCCCGTCCGTTTGTGAGCGCGGTTGGTTTTCCTGGTGAAAGACCAGGAGGTGCTTTGTGGGTCGGGAAGATATCTGCTGCCTGTTTTAGTTTGATGGGAGCCTCGATTCCCACTGAATTATGCTCTGGTGTGTTTTAATTAAGCCATCTACAAACCGATTTCTTAAAAATTCAAAATCCCCACGCAGCAGGCTGTGTCTGAGCCCCCTGCGCTCAGCTGTGGGTCAGAGTGACGCTCGTAATAACCAGAAGGCGTGTGTGAGGCTGCTCGGTGTGTCGGCCTCACGGGCAGCATTAATTGTGAGATGCCACCAAAACGAGATACGAGGGCATTATCAGCAGATACTTAATTGATTTTGCATTCTCCACAAAGGAAGGTTAAAATTAAGCTTGTTTGTAAATGGTGTTTAAGCCTCACGGTCCTGGAGACGGCTGTAAAAACTAACAGAGCAGGGCCCTCGTCCAAGGGCCTCATCTTCTTTGCAGGTTGTGGAAGGAGCCCATCGCTCAACTGAGGGAAAGATTTTCCCGCTTAAAGGGGCCAGAAGGGTGTAAGCTTCAGCTGTAAATTTCACAGAAGGGGCCTCCACTTGAGGGCGCGGTGGCTGGACTCTGGGAAGAGTGTGTAATCGCATTCGCGTGGTAAGTGAAGGGCCCATGTTGTTTAAATCGTCAGGCAAAGCTGCATCGGAGGAGATGCTGCTGTAGATCAGAGTTAGGATCAACGGGCCCACAGAAGCCCACGGAAGCTGCTCGTGTTAACGTCACCGTCGGTACAGAATGCAATGTTCTGATTCCGAAACGCTCTCGGAAAGGTCCCTGCGCAAGCCCACGATAAGCTCAGACCCGAGGCGTGATGCCATTTCTGGGTATTTGCTCCTTAGCGGCCCCAGATCCCAGGAATAAGAGAAGCGCTTCGGGCGTGATCTCTCATTCCTTTCAATCCCGATCACGTAACTCGTAAGGTACCTCCACAACCGGCCGTAGGATTTATTTAGAGGGCCCAGCGCAACATGAACGGCGAGCCCCTTCCTGAAAGATTGCTGAGGCTTTCAAGTCGGGGCAGCAAGAGCATTGAACCAAGTGCAGGGCCCTTCCCAGCGGGGGGCCCGGGTGCCCGCCTGGGTCGCAGTCTGTGGAGCCGGCCCTGAGTATCTTCTGTGCTGCTCATCCTAGACCGAGTTGACTTAGAGCAACCGGCGTGAACAGTCGAGTGTAAGTGGCCAGAGGGCAGGGCTGCAGCTGTAACGCCTCGGTGGGTTCTGTGCACGCTCAGGGGAGACTTGCTGAGCTGAGTTGGCTCACGGAGCGATCGTCCTGGCCTGCTGGTGGGATTTCCTGTGGCTTTCTCGGGTTCCAGGTGTCAGGGATCTGGAAAAATCCACCACCGTGCTCTTCAGAATGGACAGGCACAAGCATCAAAATCCTCTAAGGAAGCTCCCTGTCAGACAGCTCAGCTTAGAGAAGAGAAAACCTGAATGTAAAACCCTTCTAGATTGTGTGTGTGTGTGTGTGTGTGTGTGTGTGTGTGTGTGTCTAAAGCTAAAATCCTGGTAGTTTTTCACTGCACAATATAAAAGGCTGACAAACGGTGATTATCCGGCGCCCCTTAATGGATAACGTGTATTCGTCTGTGGCCCTGTGTCTCAGTCCCTAGAGGGGCAGCTTTTCTTCTCTGGAATCCACTGCTTGGGCTCTTCCTCCCCCCTCCCCCCCCACCGCTGAGCGGAAGGTCCCTGGAGAGAGTCCAGGATTTCAGGGCCAGTGTGGGTCACTCTGGTCATTTCCCAGTGTGCAGAGGAGGGGGTTTGGCACTGTGCGCCTCTCCAGGAGACTCTGGCGCCTGGAGCCCCCCCCCCCCCCCCCCCCCCCCCCCCCGC
>NC_064818.1:77156372-77266854 GCF_023721935.1 Panthera uncia | reverse complement strand
CCCCCCCCCCCCCCCCCCCCCCCCCGGAGCGAGTGGCCACAGGGCTCAGAAGCACTAACTCTCTTCTTTGTGCAAAGTCTTTGTTCTCTCCCAGCACAGCGGGCCAGGACTTGCGCGCTCAGTGGGTACCTTTCTCTCTTCGAAGCCAGCCAGAGAAGCGGGGAGTAGCATCCATCGGGGGGCTGGCTGCCAAGGAGGGGGGAGGCTCCAGCAAACGAGAACCTGGCCTTTTCAGGTTTTAAACTGGAACTGCGGCTCTGGGATGAGGATCCAAGTTATTTTCCACCGGGAGGGAGCGCGGGGGTCGGTGCTCGGCTCAGAATAGGGATGGATGGACGGCCGCCCAGGTCGGCTCTTCGGAGCTTCGGCCCCGGGGGAGTTACCGCGTGCTGGGTTTCCCTTCTTTGTCCTTGGTTTGTACAGAGGTCACTGGAGACATGAGCTCAAAGCAGCCGGGGCTGTGCTGTCCTTCGTTGTTGCAAGGTGACGGGTCTGAACGGGGCTGTGAGCTCCAGGAAAGAGAGACTCATCCTTTCTGCCTCCTGGCTGGGGAAGAGCTGGCAGGGCAGGAATCCCTTCTGGAAGCCACAGCTGCCCCTGTTGAGCCCGAGACCCCGAGTCGCACCTGGTGGCCTGGAATGAACTCCTCCCTGCCTTCCAGGGAGCGCTCGGCCCCGTGCGTCACTGCTTTAGTGATTAACGAGAATAGCATAGCACCTTCCTGTGCAGAGCAAAAGCTGGTTTTATTGCTCTCCCCTGTTCAGACCTCCACAACCATTGTTTTTATTTTGAAAAGAAAAAGAGTAGGAGAAAAGCCCACGATATTTTTATTACCTGGTGTGGAAGTCTGAGATGACTTAAATAATACTTCTGCTTTCAAGTTGTTGGGGGAAAATCTTGACGCGCGCACGAAAAGTGAGAGGGAGAGATGCATGGGAGCGTGAATGTGCCAGAGCAGTCCTTCCCCTCTGCAAACCACCGCACCTGCAAAGGGCCGGGGCCTTGTCCGTCTGGCCCGCCCCCTGTGCCCCACGCCACACTTGGCACAGCCACGCATAGTGGCATCTTAGTGGCTGAATGCACCAGGCTGCTCTTGGGCCTGTGGGCCAGCGTTCTTGGATGGGGGCCTCGAATGGAAAGAAACTACAAAGCTAGCAGAAAATCCGACTGTCCTGTTGGAGACATTGTGGTCAGTCCTTGACATAACTCACTTCCTCTTCTCTTTGGCCCGGAGAGGTAGGTGACATGACAACTTGTCTCACAGAGGGACAGATCCAGCTCAGAGAGGTTCCTGGGTCACCCCGCTGGCAGTGGCTGGGCTGAGATTTTGGTTCCAGGACTTGCCCCCACCCCCCCCGCCGGCTGTGCCATGGGAGATGTCAGGGGGGGAGAGAAAGAACATTTGTGGACAGTCAGCCGTTTGGGGCGCCCTGGTGTTCTCACCGTGCGAGCCCTAGCTCACAGAAGGACACAGATGACGGAGTAAACGCTGGCTGCTGGCGAGTGAGTGGTGGCTGAGACGTGTCCGGGCCCTGCAGACTCAGAGCTTAGAGTCTAGTGGGCAGACTAGACATAAACGCTTTGTCACATGGTCACTCAATTTCAGTTGTGATGAGTGTGTCACAGGGGAGTAGTGTGTGAGCACGCTTGGTGCATCCAGCCGTCGGGCCCAGGGTGCGGGGTGGTGTTGGAGACTTCCAGATCACGATGGACGAAGCTGGAGGAGACTGGGCACAAGGCAGCTGTGGGCCCCGAGGGGAGGGAGGGAAGGCCTCCGAGGGGCAGAGTCTGCACCTGTCGAAGCGACAGGGCACGCCCGGTGAGCGTGAGGGCGGGGGCACACGCACCCCAGTGAGGTGCTGTGGCCTGTGCTTCTCTCTAAAAGGTTCACAGTGTGCGGAGTCCTTGTTCCTGGAGACTGGGCTCCCGAGACAGCCGCCGTTCGCGCCGCCACCCCATCCCCTCGGCTTGGCACCCCTGTGGCCCCGGGGGGGAGCACATGCCCCCTAGCGCCTCCTGCCTTCCACCTGGAGGGGAGCTGGGCTTCCTCGGAGACAGTGAGGGCTCCCGAGGGCCTATTTGTTTTCTTCCTCCATTGGGAGAGTTGAGAAGGGTTGTCTGGAAGTCAACTTGCAGAGAGGAAAGTCTCTATGGCCACAGGTGGGGACTCACTGTCTTCCCCCCCTTGGGGTACTGGTCCCCTTGGTGGCGCAGTAAGAGATCAGGGACCTGATGATGAGTTCCCTTCCCTGGCGGTGTGGCAGGAAGGCTTGGCCCCGCCGTTGATCGTGCAGCCTCTGCCCCCAGAAACCCTCGATGGAAAGAGACTGAAAGAATACGCGAGCCAGCCCCTTTAAAGCCCCCACCTCGGACCTCACCCCTGTCCAGGGTGCCCGGCCCAGACACCCAGGTGAGCAGGCCCTGAGTGCAGCCGAGGAGGGCCCAGGGCTTGCAGCCTCCTGGCCATGTTCACCCTGGATGAGCCAGTTTAGACCCTGGAAACCCATCAAGCCTGGCAACTGGGGGTCATTAGCCGTCTGGACTGCGAGCTGGGTCATAAAATCAGCCCTCGGTGGTTACGAGCTCTGTTAACCATTCTGAAATGCACAAGCAGGGGAGGCTTTGGTTTGGCGCCTCTGAAAGGAAACGGACGCCCATCTGATGGGAGGACATCCACCTTCAAGGCAAGAGGGCTGGACCGTACTGGTGCGTTCGCGCAGTGTCAGAGTGCCTGCGGGCCCTCTGCTCCCCTCTTGATTCCTTACGGGGCAGAAACTTAGCACCACCCATTCCAAACTTTTTGTATGAACTTTTTTTTTCTTGGAGTATAACATCCATTAGAGAGAGAGCACCTTGTGTATGCATATAGCTGTTGCAGACACAACTCGCCTGTGCAACCAGCACCTAGGTCAAGTATAGGAATAGTACCCCAGAAACCCTGGTTCCACTCTTTTTTTTGTTTTTCTAATTTTTTTTAATGTTTATTTTTGAGAGAGAGAGAGACAGGCGGAGTGCAAGTGGGGGAAGAGCAGAGAGAGAGCGAGACACAGAACCCGAAGCAGGCTCCAGGCCCTGAGCTGTCAGCACAGAGCCCGACGCGGGGCTCCAACCCGTGAACCCTGAGATCATGACCTGAGCTGAAGTTGGACGCTTAATCGACTGAGCCACCCAGGCACCGCCCCCCCCCCCCCCCGCCTTGTTTCCATTCCGCTCATTAGTCAACCCCTCCTGACCTCCACAGCCTTGGCTGGTTTCCCCCCTCTGTGTACATGACATAAACAGAGCCGTGCAGCGTGGTCCCTTTCTTTTTGGTTTCTTGTGTCCAACACTTTGTGAGATTCTTCCCTGGTGTTGCTTAGAGCTGTAGCTGGTTCTCTTTCGCAGCTGAATTATAGTTACCCAGTCGACTGTGGGCAGACACTACAATTTCCGGTTCATGGCTTTCCATCTAGTGCATCTTTGATGAGCCTCTGGACACGGTTCTGTTGGGCACGTACCTGGGAGTCGAGCTGCTGGTCTTTGGAAATGAGTGTGCTTGGCTCCTGTAGATGCTGCCAGTTTCCCAAACAATTGTACCAGATACAGTTCCCACCAGCAGAAGAGGAGTTTCCCGAAGGAAGAGCCTGGACAAACCATACCATGAGACTGACTCCCCCTTTGCCCCCTGCCCCAGATGGAAAAGCCCTGGGGGATAACTTCTGGCCCTTCTGAGGGTTTGTGTTGCATGGATGAACCAGGAACCATTAGAGAGAAGGTCTCTACGATGCCCCGGAAGGACATTCCTGCCCCTACTAGGGTTTTGCATCTCGCAGTCAGGTGTCACTGGAAGACTGTCGTTGTACCTGAACTTGGGGGTGGGGATTTGTGGGTCTCGGGGAAGAGCACAGAATCCAGCATTGTAGTGGTCACCCTCTGGGTGTCGGCTTGCATTCAAGTGAAGCCTGGGATTCCTCTCTCCTCCAGGTGCAAGTGGGCGTGGCCACCACTCCGTGGCTTCATCTGGGAAGGGTTTTTTTTTTTTTAATTTTTTTTACATTTATTTATTCATTTTTGAGAGACAGAGAGAGACAGAGTGCAAGCGGGGGAGGGGCAGAGAGAGAAGGAGACACAGAATCCGAAGCAGGCTCCAGGCTCCGAGCCGTCCGCACAGAGCGCGACGCGGGGCTCGAACTCACAGACCGCGAGATCGTGACCCGAGCCGAAGTCGGACGCTCAACCGACTGGGCGGCCCAGGTGCCCCAGTCTGGGAAGGTTTTATTTGCAAATCAGTGCAGTCCCAGAACCAACTGGTTCTGTGCAAGCCCTTCTTTTGTGCAGCTTGACCAGCTGAACCTTTCGGCTCCATGTTCAAGGGAAGCAAGGGACTCTTCCTTTCCTCACGGCTGCTGTTCAGTGTGACCAGGGGACCACAGCAGTGAGTGGGAGGAGGCAGCTGGTGTTTCTGGGGTGTCCCTGGGTGGTGATAAGAATGCTGAATGCAGGTGGGCTGGTCTCTTGTTACTGATTGAACACTGAAGGAGAGAGGGGACCCGTCACTCTCCCCCAGCACAGGGGGGATCTCAGCCCTGGCTGAGTTCCAAGGCGATTGCTCCCCCTGGCTCCGTGAATTACTAACTTACAACAGTGGTGATGGCTGGATGAGGGACACTTGGAAGGAAGGAAACTCTGGCCATTAGGTTGAGGCTTAAAAGTCCCCTGGTGTGATTGCCCACCTGCCTCCCTGTGTCCCCAGTAGATTCAGTAGATCCTGGGCAGGGTCTGGCAGCTGTGTTTTTTATCTGGTGCCCTAGGTGAGTCACTTATGGGAAACAGTGACTTCTCAGTGCCTTTGCTGGGAGGCTGGGTAAGGAGGGCAATGAAGGAAATAGGAAACAGACCTTGCTGTTAAGGAGCTCAGGATGCTGGGCGGCCCTGGGCAGTAGAACTTTCTGTGACAACAGAGAGGCACTGTATCTCCTCTGCTCATTTGGTTACACCAGTCACATGTAGTCCGTGAGCACGTGAAATGTGACCGGTACCCTCCCCCGCCCCTCCCCCTCCGCCCCCCTCCCCCCGCCCCCCCGCCAGGAGCTGAGTTTAATTTTAATTAATTTCAATTTGAAAAGATATTCGGTTCAGCTATTGGAAAACTTTTAAGAGTGTTTGGAGCAACTTGGGCATGTGACTCTCCTTTTTTTTATTTTTTATTTTTATTTATTTTAAAAATTAATTATATTCATTTATTTTTTGAATTTAAATCCAGATTAGCTATATGTTAGTGTAATAATGATTTCAGGAGTAGACTTAGTGATTCATCACTTACATAGGACACCCAGTGCTCATCCCAACAAGTGTCTTCCTCAATGCCCATCCCCCTTCCCACCACCCCTCTGGCAACCCTGAGTTTGTTCTCTGTATTTAAGAGTCTCTTAGGGACTCCTAAAAACTGAGAACAAACTGAGGGTTTATGGGGGGTGGGAGGGAGGGGTGGGTGGGTGATGGGTATTGAGAAGGGCACTTGTTGGGATGAGCACTGGGTGTTGTATGGAAACCAATTTGACAATAAATTTCATATTAAAAAAGAAAAGAGTCTCTTAGGTTTGTCTCCCTCTCTGTTTTTATCTTATTTTTGCTTTGTTTTCCCCTATGTTCATCTGTTTTGTCTCTTAAATTCCACATATTAGTGAAATCATCTGATATTGTCTAATTGTCTTTCTCTGACTTATTTCATTTAGCATAATACACTCTAGTTCCTTCCACGTTTGTTGTAAATGGCAAGATTTCATTTGATGGCTGAGTAGTATTCCATTGTGTGTGTGTGTGTGTGTGTGTGTGTGTGTATGTATCTCACATCTGTATCCATTTGCCAGTTGATGGACATTTGGGCTCTTTCCATAATTTGACTATTGTCAATAGCACCGCTCTAAACGTTGGGGTGCATTTGCCCCCTTCGAGTCAGCATTTTTGTATCCTTTGGATAAATTCCTAGTACTGACTCTGCTTTTTAAACATTTTATGAAATCTAGATACGGATCAGGAACTTCTGATGAAAATTTAGCATCCAGATTGGGAGGGGCTAGAAGTGTAAAATGCACAGTGGATTTTGACGACGCGGTCTGAAAAAAATAATGCGGGCGGTTATATTAATTCCTTGGATGCTTGAACGCATGCCGAAATGGTAATATTTCGGAGAAGAGCAGGTTGACGGAAATCTGGGAGAATGAACTCAATCTGGGACATTTCAACTTGGGCGCGGGGCTCACCTTCTCTCTCTCTGTGGGACATGCTGTTGTGATGATTCTCCCTTCCCTGCTGGGAGCAGAGCCACAGAGCCAGGTCGCTGGAGGAAGCGAGAGCTGCCCGCTGTCCCCCCCTTTGTTTTGCTCGCCTGGAAGCGGGGTTTGGGGCTGATCACACACCTGGCCCTACATGTGGCCTCAAGGGTACCTCAGTCAAGGAGGGGAAAGCCCTCAGTGAGCTGCCCACTGCCCTGTCCTTCCTGCAGCTTCTCTCCTGGGGCTGCCTTGGAAATGGGCACTGCTCTGATGCGCCCCCCACCTAGGAAGAAAGTACCAGCAAGCGCCCTAGGGAGAGAATACTGCAAACACTAAGCTACAGAGACGTGTCCCGGAAAGTGAAATGGGTTTCATTTCTGCCAGGCCTTGGCCCCTCTGTTTCTGGAGTCCCCTGGAGGAGTCCTGTGCAGGTATGGTGGGCTGTGACAGGCGCCAGCTCGTTCTCACCCCCGCACCTAGCCAGCCCATCTGACTCATTTTCTCCCTTGTGGGCTTCTGGGTGCTTCTCCCAACCGGCCTGCGAGCCCACTGCACGGGCCTCGTTTTAGCTCATTGCCGTGCCCCTGGCTTGACACACGGGCCCGGCACACGGTAGGGGGTTTCGTGAACTTTGTTGAATGGGTTCATGTGGAGCGTGCTGTCTGAAGATTGAATATGACCCTTGGAGGTGGAGGCTTGGCCTCCCTGAAGTTACGCCCCCGGGGGTGGGCTTGGGGGCCCTGGCCTGGGAGTGGTTGGGAACGCAGACCAACGTTGTGCCTTATTCTGAAACTCTAAGTGTGCGGTTTTGGGTGTTTTTCCTTCTAAAAGCCGTCTCTCGGACAACATTGCCACCATTACACGTTGACAAGAGAAAACTTCCCGCCTGGGCAGAGTCCTCTTTGTCCACTTGACCTTCCTCTGCCGTTTGCTCCTGGCAGCACCCCGGGCCGCGTCTACATTCTCTCATCACCCCGGGAAGCAGGTGGGGCCACGCGTCCAAAGTTGGAACAGTCCCGTCTAAGTGGGAACTTAGATTCGGGGGCACTTCCATCTTCGGGTGACTTCTTCACTCTTACTGTGTTTCATGTAACCTAATGCCTCAAAGTCCTGGTTGGTTAGGCCAGGGGAAACCGGAAATGTCAAAGCCGAGGCAGGGAGAGAGAAATCTGTGCCTTTCTGAGGCGAGGCTTGGGGCCTGGTTCAGCGGGGACAAGCTGGGTGGCTGGGGAGGGCCTCAGGTTGGCCTCTGTCTCAGGTGTCCCTCAGTGGGAGCTCGTGGAGGACATGGGTCCTGGTTCATCAGTCTTCTGCTTGGCCGTTTAAAGTCGGTGACTCAGATTTCTACCCCGGAAACCATAAACTGTCTGGTAAATACCCCACCTTCTTCAGCTGTCACAAGGCCATAGGCCCTGCCCACTGCTTGTCTGAGTTTCTCTTTCTGCACTGGCTGACCTTGATGGTGACATCACAGCATGGGGTTGCCATCCATTCCAGCCAGCAGACGGGGTCCGAAAACAGCAAGGATGAACTTGAACCTCCCTAGACTCTTGTGTCTCCTGGCTGTATTTATGGCCTGTAGGGCATTGATGTGTACAAAAGCCAGGCTTGCAGAATTCAGTTGACCCCAATTCTTCCTACATTTGGGAGTTTTCAGGGAAGTGGGAAATCGGATGGGATGTTGGTTTGTGGGCATTTGTATCTTTGCCTGGTGAAGCACAGACCCGTGACTCCCAGAGGGAGGGGCCCCCGGGGGTCCCTGCTGAACAGGATGTCTGTGCAGGGATCTGAGAGGTGGAGTCCCCTCCCTGCTGGTCATGTCTCACTCTTGTCTGGCTGCAGCTTAGCCCAGAGAGGAACCTGCTCATACCTGTTGGGATACTTTCTTCCTAGCTTGGATTATCTCCTTCCTGTGCTTTTTTTTTTTGTGTGTGAGCTGGAGGCCCAAAATCAGACCTAGCATGGTAAGATAAAAATGATCCTGCTTTAATCATTTCAATTTGTGTTTCTCATTAAAATGGAACACTTTGTAGTTATTCACAAGGTCTTTCAAAAAAATTTTTTTTTAATGTTTATGTATTTTTGGGAGAAAGAGAGACAGTGCGTGAGCAGGGGAGGGGCAGAGAGAAAGGGAGACACAGAATGGGAAGCAGGCTTCAGGGTCTGAGCTGTCAGCACAGAAGCCCACGCAGGGCTCGAACTCATGAACCATGAGATCATGACCTGAGCCGAAGTCAGACACTTAACTGACTGAGCCACCCAGGTGCCCCCACAATGTCTTATTTTTAAAATAACTGTTTCCTCTTTGTTTTTGTTCCCCCCTTTGTATTTAAGAGTATGGATATCAAGGCATTGATATGAAAGCAGATTTTTTTTTTTTTTTTTATAAAAGCATAGCAATTCTTTTTAAACTGATTCGGGAGACATTAAAATGCATGTGTTTTGATCTTCTTTTTCTGGATTAGAATATGAAGGATCAGTTGTGGCAACAGGCAGCAAAGCGACGTTAATTCATTTCTGACGCATTTCAGCGAGCCAGCCTTCTAGAAGAGGCCCGAATGACACGCCGAGCTGAGTGAGACGGACCAAACCTGAGGCACACCTGACATGTTGGTGAAACACAGACCCGAAGAGCAGGAGTAATACTGGGAAGAGGAATTCTAGTAATGATGAGGAAAAGCATAATCAGGAGAGGTGCCAACTATTCAAGCACTAAGGGGGCGCCGGGCTCCCTGCTCAGCGCTGCCCGCGGATTATCTCAGTGCTCTCTGCAGTTGGCTTAGACTAGACATTAGCATCATCATCCCCAGTTTTCAGATGGGGAACGGAGGCGGGCTTGGGGGTCAGGCTTTGCAGCCAGAACGGGAACCCCGGCCGACTGGGTGACCCACGTGCTCGTAGCCACCACCCTGCTCCTGAGTGATTGGCACGTGGAACACAAGTGCAGACTCGTCTTCGCCAGTCCCTTGGCTCTGCCTGTGACCCCCTGAGAAGGGGAGGACTGGAGGCAGCTAGTCTTGGAATGAGCCATCTGCTCGTGTGTGTGTGTGTGTGTGTGTGTGTGTATATTTGCTTCTATTATTTCACTCATTGAGGCAAAGGTTCTGGGAATTTGGACTTTAAGTATCTGGATAATTGCCTCGGTACACCATTTGCATGTTATGTGTTAGACCCAGCTTTTAATGAAATTTGAAAACCCAATTGTACTTGGGGAAATGATGTTCACATGCTTCCAACTTTGCTCCCCCGAAGTCCTTGACGGCCTCGGCGTCCAGTTATGAGCGTAATTGCCCAACACCTAACGTCCTCCAAGGGCCCAGTTGGTCAGACTTGAAAGTCAGCTTAGGTTTTCGGCAGATTGACCGACCTTTCGCTCTCAGACGTTGGGTTCTGTTCTGGTGGCTTCCATGCCCGACCGGACGGGCGGGCAGGTCTTAGGAGGGCAGGACGGACGTTTGCTCTCCTCTGCCTCCCTCCTCAAGGCCTGGCCCTGGTGACTGAGCAGTTCGGTCTGAGCAAGTGCGGGAGTTGCTGTGGTTTCGTTGATGTGCATGGAAATCACCGGCCAGAAAAGATCCATAGGCGATAAGAATCTAAGCGCTTCGTGCTACCTTTGAACAACGTTCCTAATTTCTTCTTTGAAATCCCCAAAGAGAATTTTAAAGAGGCTTGGAGAACACTGCTTGCAGGAGTCCTGGCACTAGATCGGATCTTGCAGTGTGAGTGCAGAACGTGGTATCTGAGGTGCGGTTGTCACGTCGCCCAGGCTTGGGGCCCGCGTGCCCAGCGATGCTCCTGGAAGGGCAGCCGGTTACTCTGGGACATGCACACGGCTCCTCTGTTGCAGCTGCGACGCCCCTTTTGGTGGTGGGGAGGATCAGACCCAAGCAGGGGTGGGGGTGAACAGGGCAAAGGCAGGAAGCTGAAGCCAAGGTGTATGCTAACGCAGGTCCTGTGGCCAAAAGGCCCTGCAGGGTCTCCGAAGGCTGTGCAGGGAGCACAAGGCCCCAGAAGGAGCTGACCCACGCTGCTGGGAGGGGGGTGGCCAGCGCTAGGTAAGGGTGCCACCCTGTCCAAGTTGAAATGTCTCCATCTCTTCGTCAGATTGTTAAGTCAGTGCTGTTGGCCATTCCTCGCACCTTGGGGATTTGTTCCTAACCATTCGCTTTTGCTTAAGGTTTTACAACTGCGAAAAGGGTGTGAAAACCTCAGAAGAACTGAGTCAGCCAAAGAGGGTCCAGCCAGGTCGTAACTGTTCGTCATCCGAAGGTGAAAGCCATCCCGGTGTAGGAACATTTAGAAAAAAGATCGGCCCCCGTCACTGTGAAAGCATCACCTCATCTCTTCCAGCCTCTGCCAGCCAGTGTGGGGACAGGGGACAGCGGGGAAGGCCTGGGAGCAGACGCAGAAGCAGGGATGGAACAGGTCCCGGCAGCAGGGGTTCGAGCCCCAGCCCGGCCCATGTGCACTGCAAGGGCCGGGAGGCATCCGTTTCTCCCCACGGCCGCCCCTTTGCGGTCCACGCTCCCATCCCTGCCCGTCCCAGCCCCGCGCGATGCCCTGAATAAGTGTTTAACCTGAATCTGTTCCCCCCACCCATAAACCCCAGTAAATCCCTCAAATTAATTAAGTGGAGGAGCGCATTTAATTACGGAGGGAATTGGTATTTTATCTCTTCTGAAGTAGAGAAGAGGGAAAGGAGCTGAGAGGGCCACAGAAGAAAAAGGGAAAGAAAGAAAGGAGAGTGAAGAAAGGTAATTTGGATTTTTAGTCCGCTCTCCATACTTGTTTTCGAGACATTTCCAAACCCTTTACAGGAAGGGAATGAAAATGATCCGAAGGGCAGAGGGTTTTTTTTTTTTTTCCCTTTCCTTTCTTTTGTTCCGAACTCAGTCCTGGGATGTGTGGCCTGTGCTGAGTAACGGTGCCGTCTGAGTGCATTCAGAAATTTGTGCGAAAGGGTTATGAGAACTGAAGACGGGTAAAAACAGAACGGAAAAAACAAACTTTCTGGCCACAGATAAGAATCATATAATTTGCTAAGACGTATCATTTTGTGTTTTCTTAAGTATGAAAGCTCATTTAGAAAGGGAAGGGGCGTGCTTGACATTGGCTGGACTGAGGTACAGTCACGGGCCCCAGCGGCCCTGGCTTCTGCTCCTGCGGAACTGGGGCGGTGGGGGCGGCTCGCAGAGGCGTCGGGGACCTAAGGCCGATGAGGCCCCGGGCCAGCCCACCATCCTATGGTGGAAGCCAGTGATGGCTGCGGGCCCAAGACACACCAGGAAGTGGGTTTTCAGTGACATAAGGACTAATCCTAGAGAGGCAGAGTTGCACAATGGCAGAATTTTCAATTCTATTTTAAATACCACCCCCCCCCCACATTTATTTGGACTTCTGTGTATGCGATGTAGTATATTTTTACCTATGTTGCCTGCTCCCCCACCCCTTGCCTTCCTCCCTAATTTTCTTCCTTTAGGAAATAGTTGTAAAAGTGAACAGAATAGACACTCTTGCCGCTGTGAAGCTCACGGTACAGTGGTCAAGGCAGGTGCTACCCCAAGAAGTGCACAGAGATGAGAAATGGAAGGGGTTGGGCAAATGAGGTGCGGGGAGCGGGGTGGGGGGGGCCCTGGCTGACATCTGAAGGGTGACAGGTCAACTTGACATGGGTCAAGTTCATTGGGTCAGTGGTGTGGGGGAAGATGGTTGGTAACAGTGGGAATAGACGGGAGAAGGGGCACCCAGGGCCTCTGTTTCTCCCTTAATCTTCCTGTAGTTCTGGGGGGAGTGGATGATGTCCCCATTTATAGCCCAGCGGCTCAGGGCTCAGAGGTTAGGTGGCCTGCCCGAAGTCAGAGCTGATGTGGTTGCTTCAGGATCTGGGGGCGTCCCCCGGCCAGTGGGTCCATGTTCCTGCTCGGCTCGCCATGCCTTCCCGTGGATTCTTAGTCCTGTGCTCATTTTTTGGTTCCACAGCCTCTGCTGGGCCTTTGGAGGGATGGGGAAGGCAGCACGTAGGCGCCTGGGTTGTGCAGAGAGAGATCTTACCGACGGCGAGCTGGCTTTGTCGGGTCCGAACATCCGTGCGCTTTAGCCAAATATTTATTTTGCTGAAACGGAGACCAGAGAAGTTCTTGATAGGAAGTCAGCTACAAGGACTTTTTTAAAGTCCTTTTTTTTTTTTTTTTCTTCAAGTTGAGAGGTTTTTTTTTTTTTTTTAGCTCAGGAGAAGGTCTGCTCTCTGCAAACAAGTCCTGACCTTCATAATGAGGCCTGAATGCTTTCCAGATCTTTTATGAAAAAGATTCCACTCTTCTGCGGTTAATATGAAGAGGTTGCTTTGTTTACTTGTTTATAGAGCACTGAGGATCCAGAACAGTTCTTGTAGCTCAGCTGTCTGATGGCATCCACTGTATAGCTTCCTCCCACCCCCCTCCCCCCCACCCTCTCTCCCCCCTCCCCCCTCCTTATTTGTGAAAAGGAGGCTTTCTCTCCTGGGTTCGCAGCAGCCCCGTTCATTGGCAAGATGGGCATGGATGTGTCAGCTTGAGAGAAACAGAGGTATTCTTGGAGACCATAACCTTTGTACTAATACTTTACCGAACGTTCACCTCTCCAGCTTCGAGTATTGAAAACTGGCGAGCTTTTTTTGTTTGTTTTGTTTTGCTTTTGGAAAATATGTGCCACCAAACACTTTGAGGATGTCTCCACTTTGTGGAGAAAAGAATTCCTTTTCCGTAGCCTGGGCATATCCACGTTCGGCGTCCGGCGTAATACTCGTCTATAGATAATACCTGCTTGACCTATTTATTTGACGGAGTTGTGACTACGGATGAGTGAGGTTATCAGACACTGGGTCTGTCTTCTAAAGTCTGAAGGAGGGTGTGAAAGCACCATTTGGTAGCTCAGTTTCTTCTGTGGGCCTCTCCTTCCATCCAAGAGGCGGCGCTTGGCTCGGGGGGTGTTCTGGTGGCACTGGTGTCCTCATTGCCATGTCACTGCGGGGAAGGGGAGGGGGGGCTCCTCCACAGGCCTATTTTGGTCCTTCCAGACATTGCCCATATGAAGCCTTTGCAGCTTCTCTCCTTCCCGCCTCGCAGCCAGACTTGGCTGGGTCTTCACGCACCAGGCCAGCATCCTCCCGCTGAGCTGAGCTCCTTTCGGCAGAGACAGGAGGGAGAGAAGGAAGAGAAATGAGGATCGTGGTTCAGCTGCTGCTAATTGAGCCCTCCCCCCGCCCCGCCCCGGTGTCAGCAGCCACCACCCGAGTGTCTCGCAGGGATTATCCCCATTCGATACCTACAGCCATGACATATTGTCACTGTCTCCATTCTATAGATGAGCAGACCGAGGCACAGAAGGGTGAAGCAGTTTGTTGCCCAAGGGCACACAGCGACCAGATGGGCCCGTGTGTACGTCTGCATCCTTCTCAGTTTGGGTTTTCGTCTTTTTTCTCTGCCACCACGCGGGCAACGCGCTCATTGCCCCGCACGTGTGCCCCTATGACGCTCGATCCTGGGTCGTCACCGTCAAGGCCTCGTTTGGCATCAGTAAACAGCACGAGACATTGTCCTGTGGGGTCCTTCTGTCCCTCGTGCTCAGGGTCCCTCGGTGCTCTTTGGACAGTGCAGGTTTAGAAGCGAGCACCCCCACTCTGGGGTTTCCATGGCAGCAGGGGAGCGGGCAGGGCTCACTCCCAGGCACGGCATTCTTAGTGAAATGGGAATTGGATTTTTTTTTTTTTAATGGTAATTGAGCATTCCGGTGTGTCCTGTGGGAAGATGCCATTAATGCAAAGATAATTCGAGAAATAAGGAGATGAATGAAGCGAGGCTTCCAGGTAACTTCCAGTTTGCACCTTGCACAAAGCCCGTTAGTGCCACCAGACCCCGCCTCGAGGGGTCCCGGGGCCTCATTGCCATCACCCCATGGCACCTGAGTTGGGGCGCGGGACAAGAGTGCACTCGTTTCCCGCAGAAGGGGAAACCGGGGCTCAGAGATGGCAACTCCTGTCCTGGGGGCCTTGGCCCCGGTCCGTTTTCCATTTGCTGCCCTGTTTGACTCCACGTTTATTATTATTACTTCGTCTTTATTGTCTTTGTGGTTGCAGAAGGAATGCTTGCTTGATGTAAGTAAAACCAAGTAAAACCGGAAGTCAGATGGAGATGTGTAAGTGGAGAGCAAATCCCTCCCCTTCCCACCCCCCACAGCTAGAGGGTTCCAATGTGTGTGTTCGGGTCTCTGTCTTCCCTGCACTGATTGGGAGGGGGGGCGTGGGGGGGGGGCGGTGTGGGCTTCAGCTTGGGTTTAAATCCACCTCTGCGCCTTACTTGCTGTGTGATTTGGGACGAGAGACTTCACTGCCCAGAGCCTCTGTTTGTTTTACCTGCAAAATGGAGCAGAATGTGCCTTTCGCTTCGCTCGGTCCTCGAGGTAGAGGGGAGGCAGTCCAGCGCCCGCCACAAGAGCAGGTGCTCGGTTCCTGGTGGTTCCCCACCCCCCCTGCCCTATATCACTGCTTCTCGAACTCCCCTCCAGGGCACCCTGCAGGTAGAAGACAGTTCCCCTTGGGGTGCCCCCCGCTGGCGCCCCGCAGTGTGCAGACTGCAAGGCAGCCTCCAGCTCTGTGCAGATTTTGTATCACTTAGTGATATCCCAACTTAACTTTACTTAAAAACAATGCTTTTCATGTTTGATGTGTTTAAATATTTTGAACCTGGAAGCCTCACATTGCCTGGTAGCTTCCCCGCAGCCCCCGGCACACCTCCCCCACACCCTTGGGGGGCTGGTGCACCTGCCCAAACACCTGGGGTCTATGCCCCCAAGCCGGGGTTGGTGCTGGAGTTGTCTTCCTGCCACAGCTATTAAGGGCCAGGCCTGGAGGCAGGCAGTGAATGTTTACAGACTGCAGACAACGCCCTGGAGAAATCCGGGTTCACCTTGTTCTAAACTCCCCCTCCCCGCTGCCCCAGGACATTGTTATTCCGCCCGATTGTTCACGCTTTCCATCAAAATGAAATAAATTCCAGAGAAGTGTTTTCCGGAGGTTCTTCTTATTCAAGGGTTAACCAGATTCTTATTTTGCTTATCTTTGGAAATAAAACAATGTTTAAAACTATTCAGATCAGCAAAGCCATCTGGTGGGGAGTACCAGCTGCTCCCCATTCAATTGTGCTGCCTTTAATTTATTCATTGAAGGGTGCCGTGGTACATCTGCAAAATCATTATTCGCAGTCGGTTTTGAACATGTGAGCCGTGTGTCTATGCAAGACCTCTCTTCTTCGCCCCAACTGAAGGACATCTGGGTTGGGCTTCCTCTGTCCTTCGGCGGCCCTCCACTCTTCCCGAATTCCTGTCCAAGGAGGCGGGAGGGTTCTGGGGACTCGACAGGGGGCAGAGCCACCCTGTGCCTCTTGGCCCTGAGACGTCGTCTCTGTGCAGCATGCTCGGACCTGCTGCTGCTTTGTATTCATTTTCTTATTTGTGTTAAGGGAATGTTGTTGAAAGGCAACTAGGATGTGCCTGTCATCTTTGTGGTCTTGCTGCACGAGAACCACAATGACCCCTCGTCCGACAACGTGTCCCTTCTTCCTGGTAGTGAGGGTTTGTTGTTGCAGGTGCGCGAACCCTTGAAAGCGTGCAGAAAGAGTAATAACAGAATATATCACATAGATGGGTTCCTGAGATCACCGGGGCATGCGATGTGTCCGCTTCGGGAGGGAGAGGATGAGGGGCATGGCAGGTGCTTCACCCAGGTTTGCTGATCCCCCGGTCTGATCTCTCTCTACTCTAAGTCATATGGAAGAGGAGGGGTATAGCATCCAAGTCTCGGGGCCACGACGTCCCCCTCTGCAAAGTGGAAATGCTAATTGCGCTTTTCTCGTAGACTATCATGACGCATGAACAGGATCCTCCGTAGAAGACCCAGCCCTGGGGCGCCTGGGTGGCTCAGTCGGTTGAGCGGCCGACTTCGGCTCAGGTCATGATCTCGCGGTCCGTGAGTTCCAGCCCCACGTCGGGCTCTGCGCTGACAGCTCGGAGCCTGGAGCCTGTTTCAGATTCTGTGTCTCCCTCTCTCTGACCCTCCCCCATTCATGCTCTGTCTCTCTCTGCCTCAAAAATAAATAAACGTTAAAAAAAAAAAAATTAAAAAAAAAAAAAAAAAAAAAAGAAGACCCAGCCCGGTGTCTGGGCACAACGAAACGGGCACAACGAAACCCTTAATACATTTTAGCTTGTGTCACTTGTGGCCAAAGCCCCGTTCTGGATCTCAGCTGGGAGTTTGCTCCTTCACTCGTTAATTTAAAAACAAAACTATTTAGTGGGTACCCAGCCAGTGCCAGGGGCAGTAGATGCTGAAGCTTCAGTGGGAAATCTTGTGCCTGCACTGATTTGAATTCGGGGCTGAGCAGCACTGACTCTACCCTCGTAGAGCTTCCAGGGAGAATTGGCCGACTCGAGCCGCCCCTCCTTGTCTGGGAGACAGGGCGGCCAGTGCGCTGAGCGATGGCTGTCCTTGCTGCCCCTGGAGCCTCGATTTCTGTGCAGGTTTCTCCCAGAGCTGCCGTCTTACGTGATGGTGCAGTGCGGGACAGAGGTCACGGGCTCTGCAGCCCAACGGGCCTACGGTTGCATTTTGGTCCTGCCGCCCGCTAGCCATGGCGGTGGTGGTGGGGCTATATTCTCACCAGCTGGGCCTTGGTCTCCCACACGTAACGTGGGAGTCGCCGTGCTGACCTCGGAAGGTTGCCATCAAGAAGCGACCTCACATGGCGCTCTCGTCCTCTGGGGTCCCCGGAAACTGGCTTTGGGGTATATATCCCAGGCTGCACCAAGGGTGATATTTAATTTTTAATTTTTAAGATCTTAAAACAGACCGAACATCGCTCCCTAGTATGCATTTGCAGTACCCCTGGCAATAATAAAATGAGCAATCAGAGGTAGCTTTTTTTCCCCCCAATTGGTTTCAGAAAAAGAAAATTGTCGGCCTTGTCACAAAGCGTCTTGTGCACATTGAATCATTGTGTGACAGCTGCAGCCTGAACATGTTGAAGCCTCTTGTCCACCCTTCCCGTCTGCTGAGAGAATCTGATCATTTTGGCAGAGACACGGGGGTGTCTGACTGTGTTCCGTGCAAGTTATCAGGTAGTTGCATGAGGGTGGCTGGGACACGTTACCCTGTTGGGGGAGCCACCGTCTCAGAGAGCATGACAGAGACCCCTTTTGATCCTGTGGGTCAGTGACTCTGTTGTGAGGTTGCCCCTCAGCTCCGTGAACCAGCCAGTGCTGGTTCTTCCCAAGGTCTGCAGATTCCTGGGCTTCGGGGCTGTCCTTGAAATGGGATATGTAATTCTGAGTGTCAGCACTTTCCTGGACCCTCTGGAGGCTTTGTTCTGGAGTTAGATGGAATGTTCCAGAAGGCCTGGGCTGTGCGTTTTTCATATCTCTAGCTTTAGCGAATGCCATGGGTGCTTGATAAACATGTACTTACGGGTGTGGGCTAAGGAGGGGCGCCTGGGTGGCTCAGTTAAGCGTCCAACTTCGGCTCCGGTCACGATCTCGTGGTTTGTGAGTTCGAGTCCCGCGTCGGGCTCTGGGCTGACAGCTCAAAGCCCGGACCCTGCTTCAGATTCTGTGCCTCCCTCTCTCTCTGCCTCTCCCCTGCTCATACTCTCTCTCTCTGTCTCTCTCAAAAATAAGTAAACATTAAATTTTTTTTTTTTAAATGGGGTGTGGGCTAAGGAAAAAGATGCTTTTGTATCTTTTGGGTTAATTATCCAGCTTTTTTGCCCAGTGTAAAAACACGCGTGCACCAGCTTTTCAGGCTGAAACAGGTAGTGCCAGCTCCGCGTTTTACATACAAGGAAACAGGCCCAGAGCTGCAGTGACCTGCCCGGGGTTACCAGCCAGGAGTGTTAGTGATCAGGTCTGGATTGAGAACACACTGCGGGTACCAGCTCAGAGTGGCCCCCGCCCCCCTCAACCTGTGCAGTAGCTTCCTGCCTTGTCTGGAAGGTGCTACCTTTGTGGCTATAGCGTTCCAAAGCACAGCTAGTCGAGGTCAGCCACCCCCTGAGTCCTACTCGGTCCAGGCTTTTCCCTTTGATGTGCCAGAACAAAAGAGGGGCACGGGGCTGGGGCCTCCTCTGCCTCCCCCACAGGGCGGCCCTTTCCATTTCTCTCTGCTGTCTTAGCTTCAGCATTTTGTTAGCAGACCGGCCCCCACCTCTGTCCCCTGCCCCACACTTGGTGCCAGGCCAGCCTCTGCACACCTTGTCCCTATCCTGGTGCTGTCCCTGTCGCCCATCATACTCTGCAGCTGGAGGAGACACTCCAGCATGATGAACAGAGTCTGAATGGACCGTTTAAGACTTGGTGCCCCAGGCGCCTGCCTAAGGGACCCGCCTTACCACCCTCCCACGTGCTTCTCAGGGCCCCCGGTCCTGCCTGTATCTCTGTGCAAATCTGTTCTTTAGGTAGGGGGGAGGGTGGGGGTGGATTCCTGAAGGGTGGGAAGGGGCAGGACTGTCCCGGGCCGGGCCTGGGTGAAGGGCTGGAGGTTAGGGTGGGCTCCCCGCTGATCAGGTATGCGGGAGACTGGGATCAGGACACTGGGTCTCTGTTACGAGCTGCACATCCTTGGGGAAGTACAAAAGCACATTGGGCCTCGGTTTCCTTATCTGTGACCTGTGGGCCTGGATGAGTGGGTACCTTGCAGGTCTGATTCACCAGAGCCTGCCCAGGTATTGGCCTGGGCCCTGACTGCCCACCGTCATTTGCAGATTGGTCATAGCATGAACGACTTTAGAGCGGAAGTCCCCAGGAATCCCCCACGAGTTCCTTTCTGCCGTCTCTTAACTCCCTCTGTAAAGAAGCGGTCTGCTTAGCCCAGACGTCTAGAACTTTGGGACCAGGCACATTTTGGGAAAATTGACCCTCTCTGTCCAGCACTGAAGCAAGTTGTGGACGGATAATCGTTCTGAAGGGGCTAAGCTTTTCCCAAGATGCACCCGCAGCGGTTTCAGACTCTGCAGGGCTCCCCACCCTGGTTCCTGGGGCACCTGGATGATCCCAGTTGGCTTTGCTCTTTAACGTGTCATTTCTGCTAAAAACCTGGCTGACTTCTCTGTGCCTGCCTCTCACTGTCACCTGCCTCTTCTGATTCATTGCTTCCGAGTAGTTGCAGACGGGAAAATCGGATACCTGAGCCTAGAATTCTGTATACAAATGGGCCTGGAGTGAGGGCCGGAGGGCTTCCCCAATAAGGAAAGGACACCTGCCATATACTGAAGTTTGCCAGATGCTGGAGTGAGCATTTTATGGACATGATCTCATTTCCTCTTCACATCCACACTAGGCAGCACTGATGGTTTCACTCCCATTGTACAGATGAGGAAATAAAGTCCCAGAATGGTTAAGTCAGTTGCCTGCGATCACAAAGCTGGCAAGGAATTGAGTGGGGGGGCGCCTGGGTGGCTCAGTCGGTTAAGCGTCCAACTTCGGCTCAGGTCACGATCTCGCGGTATGTGAGTTCGAGCCCCGCGTCGGGCTCTGTGCTGACTGGTCAGAGCCTGGAGCCTGTTTCAGATTCTGTGTCTCCCTCTCTCTCTGACCCTCCCCCCTTCATGCTCTATCTCGCTCTGTCTCAAAAATAAATAAATGTTAAAAAAAAATATAAAAAAAAAAAAAAAAAAAAAAGGAATTGAGTGGGAATGAAATGCAGGTCTGCCTGACTCCAAGGCCTGAAACCCTTTGTTTGCACTGCTCAGAGAACATGTTTTGCTACATCCAAACTTTCTAGTAAGTTGCAAATCACCGGGACTCTAGGCCAGATGCAGGGGAGGAGTTGGCTGCCTCCTGTGGAGATCTGATCACAGCAGAAATGCCAGTTTCTTACGAATGTATTTTATGGAATGAAAGAATAGTCTGGAATATATTTTCTATACTGTAAGGCATGGGAAGTAGTCATTATTAACACGTACAGTGTTGATGATGAACTTAATATGCAGTCAGGTATGCTTTAACTTTTTAACAATGTTTCTTTTGAGAGAGAGAGTGTGAGCGAGTGCATGAATGGGGAAGGGGCAGAGAGAGAGAGAGAGAGAGAGGGAGAGAGAGAATCCCAAGCAGTCTTCCCACTGTCTGCACAGAGCCAGATAGGGGCTCAATCCCACGAGCTCTGAGAACATGACCTGAGCCTAAATCAAGAGTTGATGCTTAACTGAGCCACCCAGGCTCTACAGCCACTCAGCCCCTACAGTCAAGTATACTTTAAAAATAACTTTTAGGGGCGCCTGGGTGGCTCAGTTGGTTAAATGTCTGACTTCGGCTCGGGTCATAATCTCACGGTTTGCAAATTCCAGCCCCACGTTGGGCTCTGTGCTGACAGCTCACAGCCTGAAGCCTGCCTCAGATTCTCTGAACCTCCCCTGCTTGTGCTCTGTTTCTCTCTCTCTCAAAACTAAATAAACATTAACAAAACAATTTTTTTTAATAACTTTTAAAAACGACCTGTGTTGTGTAGGATAGGACACACATTTTGGGCCCGCCAGGAAGACACTGCAGGTCATATCACACAGTTTGAAAACCTCTCTTTTAGACCAAGCACAGAGGAGGTGTTTCAGTCATCAGGAAAGGTGAAATCTGGCAAGGACATCATAAGGATTAGGCTGTAGGAAAGGTTTGCTCAAGGAAGCACCGAAGAAATTATAGTGGTCCCAGAGAGAGGCGGGGAGGAAGGCGTCGTTATCAAAAAGGGGGGGAGAATGGGGTCAGCTGTCCAGATAACAAAACATAACAGCCGTGGTTGTCACAAACGCGCATGTTGCCAGAAAGTAACCTGGTGCGTGACATTGGGGTAGTTTCGTCTTGTTTGAGAACGGCTGCCTTCTGGGTTGCCAGCACTGTTTTGGCATATCTGCTTCTGGTGTTAGCCAGGGGGTTCCATTAGGCAAACGCATGGATTCAGTGGATTCACTGGGTCTCTGGAGGAGTTCCTTTGGCCTGAACCGCTCGTGATTCACTTTACTCCTATAAACGCACTTTGGGGGAACTTACAAATGTACAGTTGTACCGGTTTAACTTAGTAACACCTCGTGTTCATAACCTATGGAAGAGCGGATCAGTTAGCTTTTATACACCCCAGCCACTGCCCGCCGTACTCTTCCCATGGCGACGGCAGAGGTGTAGAGGGCAAGGCGGGTACGCGTGACGTGTCTTAAGGCCTGGGCTTGGGACTGGCCCGTTGTCATCTCGGCTCATTGTGTGGGCCAGAGCAAGTCTCAACCTGAAGCCAAAGGGTGGAGAAACGTATTCCACTCTGCTCGTTGAAGGGGCTGCAAAGTCACTCGTGCGACGGAGAGCAGAATGCGAGGCAGGGTAATAAACTGGAACCAACAGTGTAATCTACAGTAAAGAATAATCCACTGCTACTTATCAAATACTTCTCGTGGGCCGGGACTATGTCTGTCTAAAAATAGCTAATAGTTATTTAACACTTACTATGGGCCACTCTCCTAAACGCTTCATATGAATTGGTCACTCGAGGCTCACGGCAATGCTGTGGTATAGGTCCAGTGAGTATTTCCAGTTTACATCCAGGCACACAGGAAGAGACGTGTATCATGACTTGCTCAACGTCAAAGCCACAGGTATCCAGGCTCCAGGGCTGTGCATGGGACCTGTAACCATCAAGGATTTCTTTTGAGAACACAGAGGCCCGCATCACTTAAGTGACTTGCCTAAAGTCACCAGGTGGACACGGCGTTGGCATCCTGGCCCGCAGGACTGCTGACTGTCTTCCTTCCGCTATGCTGTGTAGACGGTGAGTGTGACAATTGAGGGTTGTAGCTTTATTCTGTTGATTTGACCGCATTGTGATCCAAAGCGTAAAGCTCCGGGCGTAAGGTCGGAACTGGTAACCTGTTGTTTGTACAGGACTCTCCAGGCTTGCTGCTTCTCAGTCTCCGAGACAATCTGATGTCTTCGAGCTAAATACGAAAAAATGTTCCTTCTTGCACTTGTTGATGAATATTCCTTGAAGAAATGTATTTCCACACACAGAGCCCAAAGGAAATGTCAGCAGTTAGACATGCTAATCAGAAGAAAGCCTTGTGTTTTTAGTAAAGGTTACTTAAGACCCATCAGATCTTTTTCCTTAAAACAGTCAAGGAAAATCACGTAATCAGCTATTTTTTTTTTTCTCTCTCTTCTCCCAGAGGGCAGATGTAAATGTTCTACCTAAATGAAGCTATTTATTTAACTCCATCCAGACTTCTTTTGAAGTTTTGTACATCTTTCTTCTGCTCTATCAGCTCCTGGCCACCATAATTTAATAAGTTTTTCCTAGGGTGAAATTGGATGCCCTTTATCGATCTTACACTGAGGGGGCATTCAATTACTTACTCTAAAGTGGTATTTCTGGGTCTCTCAATTACAGTTTTGTTATAAATGGCTTGCTAATGATGCTTGGGGTACATAGGTTAATAGGGGGCATCCTAGCCAGGGCTGGGTAATTGAATGCTTTCTATTTTGGGACCAGTTATCTGATCTCTCACGGTGGTACCAGTTCCCACAATTACAGTCTGCATCCATAGGGCACAGCATTGAGCCCAGGCTGGGAAGCAATCTCACTGGAATATATAGCAGAGTGCTTTGGTTTAGCACCTGCACGGAGTGCCAAGGGTCCTGACTAATCTGAGTCGACCGGCACCAAAATGTGGACATTCCAGACAGGTCAAGTGCAAGGGAAAGGCGTTGCTGATTTTTTAAGGAAGAACAACCTGAGTGTTAGGTTTCTCTGCGCGACTGTTCTCAGGATAATTTGTGGCATGTGGAAAAGGCCAATTCGGGAACACCAACGGCAATCCATTTTCCTTTCAACACAGCGACATTGGTTCGATTTTTCTTCACCGAGTTATGTTAGTTAATAGTTACACATATTGTAAAGATCCTTTTGAGAGAATATGTAATGTGCATCCTTTTTTTCCACTTGGACGAATCTCAGCCCTGACTCCTGCCTTCCAGGTCCTACAGAGTCTGGCTCCTGCCTCCTCGTGCATCTGGCTCCTACCCCTCGCCTGCCCCAAAGCCCAGGAGTCTGCCCTCCTGGTGGTCCCCCTGGGCTTTGACCCCCGGCTTCTCACCTTCACAGGGTCCTTCTGTCTCCCAGTCCCACGTGGCTGGCTTCCTTCTTGGCATTCAGGTGTCCCGTCCCCACTGGCCTTCCCTGGACCTCCTGCTGCTAGACCCCCTTTACTGTTAGGCTGCAAGTCTCAGCGGGGGTGGAGGTCAGCGCACAGAAAAGCCCCTGATGACAAAGAATTATCTAGCCCTAGTGCTGCACTGCGGACACCTGTTTTAATGGTTTCATTGTATGCTCCCTTTGTATTTTCTTCATGGCCTTTATCGCTGTGGTTTGTCGCATGTATTGTCTGTTACCCTGTAGCCTCTAACTCCTGGCAGGATATAATCTCCCGGTGGGGAAAGTCCTCCCTGTCACCGTCACTTCTGTACCACTCGCGTCCACACCAGGCTTGGTCGGAAAGCCTCAAAGCTGCCGGCCCTGCACGTACAAGGGCCCAGCCGTGTATGGTATATGGTCGTGTGACTTCTTAATCAACATCAGCAAGGGGTATTTTGCATACTATCTACTGGCCATATGTTTTGGTAAAACTTGTAAGATAGCTTTGTATTTCAAAGAGGGTCCCCCGGATGTTTCCCCCTTGCCACCAACTCCAACTCCCTAGGCACCAGCTGGGTGCCCTGCAATTCAATTCAATTCCAGTAATAACTAGCTGGAGCCCACACGAACCCCACAAATTAAGGGTTCCGTCCCCCAAGACTGCCCCCACTTCAGATGCCGGTTGCAAATACTGGGTCCCTAGGCTACCCAACTTCCGTTTGACCTGGCTACAAATTCAGAGGTACCCACAGGGCCCTCCTTAGTTCTGATCATTCACTAGAACAACGCAGAGAATTCACGAAAGCACCTTATTTACCATTACCAGTTTGTTATAGAGGAAGCAACTCAGGAATAGCCAGACCGAACACAAGCAGAGGCCAAGATGTGGGGGGAGGAGGTGTGGAGCTTTCCTGCCTTCCTCTCTGGACGAGCCACCCTGCCAGCATCTCCACCAACTAGAAGGCTCTCTGAATCCTGGCATTTTGGGGCTTTCATGGAGGCTTCATTGCACAGGCATGACTAATAAATCACTGCTCCTTGATGATTAACTCCGTCTCCTCCCTGGAGGTTGAGGAAGTGGGGCCCTAAGTTCCAGCCTTCTAACTGGCTAATCAAGGCTCCTGCATTCTGGTGACCAGCCCCATCCTAAAGCTCCCTGGGGCTTCATTCAGGAGTCACCTCATTAGCATAAGCTCAGGTGTGGCTGAAGGGTAAAAGGTGCTCCTGTCACCTCTTGGGAAATTCCAAGCGTTTTAGAAGCCGTATGCCAGGAACTGGGGGCAAAGACCACATGTGTCGTTTTTATTCTGTTGCCCCCCGCCCCCATCTCGTATTGGCTTTGGGTCTCCACACCTCCACGGCTTCTTCAGCAGTGCCTGGTACACAGTCACCCTTCAGAAGGGATCCGCGGGCCAAAAGGACAGACAGGTAAATGAGTTGTTGCCCTAGTTCTCTGCGCCCTGTTTTATGTGTAAGAAGCAAGACTGGAGTGGCGGTCTGGCTGGAGGGGGCAGGCTGCCCAGGGGTACAAACGCCTGGGCTCACCGTGTCCCAGAGCCCCCCTGTTGAGACTGTCCGCTTCCCCGACTACCCAGATCCGTTTACTTACTTTGCTTGTAATAAGAAACCTTTGTTTGTGTTTGGGAATATTTTGCCCATTCTGTTGGGTCCGGATTTTGTGCATTCTTGTCTTAGAGCTTCAAAGACCATGTTTTTAAAAAAATCTAATTAGACTTTCTGCAGCCAGAGACACAGAAGGGTGTGAACACGCTCCCCGCTGGGATCCTGGTTGGAGCCTTCTTTTAACCCGCTTGTCCTTGTCTTCAACATGTAAAAAAATGTTTTCTTGGCTTAGTGATTGGATTTCCAAGTAGGGGATCTTGCCCTTTTGTTTCTTTGGTTTGGAAGAATTGTTTGTACCAAGTGATGGGTCAAGGGTGGTTGAGCAAATGGGAGGCAGAGATGTGAGCCTTGAGGCTCCTGTCACGTCCCTCCAACTGCTCTCAGAGATGAGAGGGCGGCAGAGCCCTGGATGTTGGCCTGGTTCCAGAGCACTTTGCCTCCGCCCCCGCCCACACCACCCCGACTCCTCTGCTCTTCCCAGAACTGCCCTGACCCCGATGTCAGCCTTCACTAACTAGCATTTCTCAAGCTGGTTCCTTGCGACATTAGTGAAAATTCCATGGCTGGTTATGTTTTGGAAATTTTGTGTATTATGTTCCTCTCCTGTGGATTCACAGGGCTCAGTAGAGTATTAAAGGCTTCAGAAAGTCCTGTTGGTAAAGAAGTCTGTTTGATTTTGTCCATCTTCCCTTTTCTCCGAGTAATTTAAGCACAAAGCAGGTATTGACAACGTGCAGAGCACTCAGTGGAAGACAGTTTAGGAAACGTTGCTTGGCTGTTGCTTGGTCCGCATATTTTGATAAGGCGTGGGCCTCTGGGTTCAAGGGAAGGGAAGGTTTCTGCCGGTGAGTTCTCCTTGTTCGGCCTTCCAGCCAATACAAGGCGGCTTTAATGGAGGGTTAGTTAATCCCGCCTTGACAGGTAGGATTGTTTGAGGGCTGTATGTGTGTGTGCCGGGTCGGAGGTGAGTCCACTGCCCTTTGGGGTAATTCATTCTCAAGAGCTAAGGAAAAATAACGTGCTAGGATTTCCCGTCTTTGACTCCACTTCAAATGTTCTTGGCCTTCACTGACCATGAAAAGTCCTAATAGTAATGGTCACTGATGACACGTCTTCATGCTGCCTACCTTTTAGGGGAGGCCAACTATGTGTAGGCATTCTGCAAACTCTTGCAACAAGCTTGTAAGGGAGATACTCTCACCCTAATTTTACTAGGGAGGGTGGCAAAGCTTGGACAGGTCACGTGGCTTACTCAGGGCCACACAGCTAGTTCACAGCGGCCTACCATTATTGGAAACTAAGCCTCCTTTTTTGCTCGTTTTACAACATCTACAAAGAAGTGTCATTTGGGCAACAATCTATTTTATAACCACAGAATTCTGTTAATGGATTTTTAAGAATCATGTTTTCCCCAGGATGATGAAAGTGAAAAATGATTTCAGGGTCTGAGTGTTATGTTACTCAGGAGAATACTGCACGTTGGATTTAATTGCTTAATAACTTAAAGTCAAATGGTTTTTTTTTTTTTTTTAATATGATACACTCTACTGAAGGAGAGAATCATTTCAGTGTTTCTAAATTTTCATTAACTTTTGCCTCCTAAACTGGTAATAAAGGTTAGATCTCGGTAAGAGACTCTCGGTGCTATTGGGAGAGAAAGAAAAACATATTATCTCTGCACGCGCCTATCCTAACCAGGCTGCTTCTTGGGTATTTGGTGGATTTAAAAGCACGGATATGTCCAAACAGTCACTGACCCTGCATGCATCCGAGAATGACCGTGAACTCCTGAGATTTGGGGATCTGGTACTTGGCTGTGGTGTGGCTGGGACACTAGAGGATATATACGGAGTCACATTTGGTGGCAGAGCTTGAACCCCAAAGCCAAGCACTGAGGACCTGAAACGTCTCCTTTTATCCTGTGTGATTTTCTATGACTTGGCTTGCGATGGAGCGGACTGGCTGAAACACAGGGGTGGAAAAGAGCTTCTCTCCTCGGAAGATGATCCCAGGGTTACTGCGATCATCATATAAGCTACTAAAACCTCTTTTCTCTGTTGTTTAGGTGGTCTGACATTTTAAAGGTTCTGCTCCCCCTGAAGAGGAAACATTTGAAAGGAACACAAGATGTAAAAGAAGAAATCTTCACGGGCGTCTCCAAGGATGGAATGCCAGCCCATCCCTCGCTGAGACCATGATCTCTTCTCATCCCTTGGATGTTTCCGTGTTCTCCAGCGAGAATTCTTCCCCCTCATCTTGTGCCATGGGAAAAACCTGAAGGGCAGGCAGAATTGTTCCCAGACTTCGGGATTTTTCTGAGGTTTCAGCGGCTCTTACAGGACATGACAATTGGAGATCACTTCTTTTTGTTGTCTTTCAGAGTCGAACCAAAGAGGGCACTTCCTCATTGTCTAGTGCTTTGGCTCCTGCTCATTTTTATATTTGTTTCCGTTGCTTGTGCCTTAAAACCATCTTACGTAATCAGAAGACATCCTTAAAAAGTGTTCCAGCGCGACTTGCATGCATCTGGGCTCCGCAGGGGCTCTCCCATGGCTCTGTGGGCCAGCAGTCCAAGGGCATTACCATGAGGCACTGCATTAATTGCTGCATACAGTTGTTGCCCAACAACGAGCACAAACAGCAGGTTGGCTGCGGAGGAGGCCCCCTTCACAGTCACCTGGAGTGCCCCGCGTGCAAAGGAGAGAACAAAATTGTGCTTCGTGTGGACGGTAAGCAGATGAACTTGCTTGCTGTTCTCGAGGTGAGGGCTGAGGGCAATGAGAGCTGGGGCAGGTTTCTGCGCTTCAAGAAGGGGAAGCGATGTAGCCTGGTTTTTGGATTGATGATCATGACCTTGGTGATGGCATCTTACATCCTTTCTGGGGCCCACCAAGAGCTTCTGATCTCCTCACCTTTCCATTATGGAGCCTTCCCCAGCAATCCCAGCTTGATGGACGGTGAAAACCCGAGTGACACGAAAGAACATCATCACCAACCCTCTGTAAATAATATTTCGTACGTGAAAGACTACCCAAGCATTAAATTAATTATCAACAGCATCACAGCCAGGATAGAGTTCACAACCAGGCAGCTCCCAGACATAGAAGATCTCAAGAAGCAGGAATTGCACGTGAGTAGCCTTGTGCTAATCTCCATTGATTGATTGAGTTTCAAAAATAGATGCTTCCTTTTCTGTGGCCATCTTTGGGAACACAGGAAGAAAAATGACGGAAAAAAAATGTTCTCATGTGTAACAAGGATAATTTGACGGCCTCACAGATCAGAGTGCACTGGGAGAGGGCTGTCCGTTCACGATGTTTACACCAAGGAGGAAATTCGAAGTACTGAAGGGCGAAGCTAGAAATACCGGAAGGGCCTCCCCTTCTCATAATTTCATCGCAGGACTTGAAACGCGGCCATGGTGGTTCAAGTTGCTTTTGTAGATCACCAGAATCCTGTTTCTATTGTGTCCTAATTAGTATTTTTGTCCCTAATGGTCACTTAAACACACAACTAGTAAAAAGATTCCAACTGTGAAATTTAATTAGATTGCTGTGCGCGCGTGTGAGAGAAAGAAAGATAAATCATGGTAGAATGGATTTTGAGTAAGCTTTTATCTTCGTTCTCTCCAAATTCTAGTTTTATTCTGGTCTAAGGAGAAAACATGGCCTTGGCTATTTACCAAGTTTTGCTTTATTTTCGTGCTTAGCCATCGTCACATAACAGTTGAAACGCGAACACTGCAGCGAGGGTGAGGGCATGATTGCATCGCGGTGAGAACGCGTTCTTGCTAATTGTCCCCCCTCCGTGTGTCTCTCCCTTTTTTTCTTTTTCGTTGCAGATGTTTTCGGTAATCCCCAATAAATTTCTTCCAAATAGCAAGAGCCCCTGCTGGTACGAGGAGTTCACGGGTAGGAACACCACCGACCCCTACCTGACCAACTCCTACGTGCTCTACTCCAAGCGCTTCCGCTCCACCTTCGACGCCCTGCGCAAGGCCTTCTGGGGCCACCTGTCCCACGCCAGCGGGAAGCACTTCCGCCTCCGCTGCCTGCCGCGCTTCTACATCATCGGGCAGCCCAAGTGTGGCACCACCGACCTCTACGACCGCCTCCGGCTGCACCCGGAAGTCAAGTTCTCCGCCATCAAGGAGCCCCACTGGTGGACCCGGAAGCGCTTTGGTGAGCGCCAGCTGCCGCCGCGAGGGGAGGGGCCTGCGCCTGCGCGCTTCTTCCTGTCCCCGCCTCCCGCCTCCCGCCTTCCCTAAAGTGGTTTCCGGCTCCCATCCCAGGTCCCGTGGTGCTCGGCCCCGCCAGGGAGGGTGGGCAGGTCCCCGAGTCGCAGGGAGCAGACAGTTCGCTAATCCAGGGCCGCCCCCACTCAGACCTCCAGTGGGGCTGGAACCCGGCTCCCAGTCACCGAGGGAGCATTTATTGAGTGCCGGCTGTATACAGGGCAAGGGGAAGGGTGCAGAATCAGCAGCTGCTCTTGTTCTGAAGAGCTTTGGTACACCTGCCAGCGGTGAGTGGTTAAGTGCCAGCTGGGCGTATTTCTGGGGCTTTCTGCCCCCAGCTCTGCACCGTTCCTGCCAGAGCTCCTCCCGCCCCCAACACCCCCCTGCCTGGGGAACACTACAAAGACTGCCACGCTGGGTGAAGTTTGAGCTTCTGGCTGGCTTCTCCCAGGACCGTGAACACGTCATCAAGCTGCTTCGGGCCTAACTTGCTCTGACCTGCTCCATCTCTCTGCCTCAAGTTCAGAATGAACGTCACCTCGAGATAATTCCGGGCGACCTTGCTCGCAGCATCCCTTTGCGCCCCGGGGTGACCGTGGATACCGCCCCCACCCAGCCGGAGCCACCCTGCAGCCCTCATGTCACTGTTTCCTCTTAACCTTTTCCCTTCTGCCAGGAGATGTTTGGTCCCTTTGACAAAGGTCAGAGCTCGGGTGGGACTCGAGGGCGTGTTTCAGGCAAAGGACCCAGGTTGCTTAGAAGGGAATCTTTAAAGTTTTCCTTAGTAGAACCTGAGTTTCGACCAAGTCCTGTTTGTGTCCTGACAAATTGACTTCATACTTTTGATGTCCTTCCCGGAGCGGATGAACAGAAGCGTAAATGTGTCTTTTGTGGTTTGGCAGCAGCAGCTATGGGAGCCACGGTTTCACATAGGGTGATCTCCCTGCACAGCTCACCGTTTGCCCTAATGAAACCCAGCCTCCCACTGGCAGGGAAGAGGGAAGCCCAGGAACATGCTTCTGGAATCCGATCCCCAGGGTCTCCTTGAACCTCTTGCTGTTTTGTACACGGGTGTTTTCTCTCCGCTTTCCGTTAACCTTGATGGTTGTGGTTTGGGACAGTGTGTTGTTAACATATTTCCACGTGAAATTTACCCGCTTTTCAGGCAAGGGGCACAGTTGGGCTGCGTGGGTCGATGCCAGAATGACTAGTGGGTTCAACCGAGCGTTTGTCCCGGGACTGTCCATTCCCCTTGTTGAGACAGAGAGACAAGCTGCCTGATCCCACAGGCCAGAAACAGAAACTCAGATAAAAAACTCCCTTTTCTGTCTGATACAGCACGTGCCTTCTGGATGCCATCGCTGCTCAGCCACTTTAGGGCCCGTCTGGCGCACGTGGTGACCAGCCCCCAAGTCTCTGGCCCTCTAAGCAGATGCTTTTATAGATCTCGAACAGGCGGGCTGTCCTTGAATCTGCCACTCGGGGCTGAATGGTGGCCTTCCGCTCCCTGAAGCGTGCACGGATTAAAGAGGACAGCCAGTTTGCAGGCGTCCTTCTTGTGAGCCCCCTCCTGCAGCTTACTCCGGTGGGCCCCCGGGCCTTCATATCCCTCTCTGGTTACTTCCAGGAGGCCACCGTCCGGCCGTTGACAGTTTCGTTCTCAGTAACGCGGGCTTCTTGGTTCTCGTAGGAATCGTCCGCCTGAGAGATGGGCTTCGGGACCGCTACCCCGTGGAAGATTACCTGGACCTCTTTGACCTGGCCGCACACCAGATTCATCAAGGACTGCAGGCCAGCTCTGCAGAGGAACAGAGCAGGATGACTAGGATCATTATCGGTATGGCTTCTGGACAGCTTCCACCGGGGCCACTCCCGCCCCGGGCTGGGCCCCCATTCCCCCCGGGCCCCTTCTGCCCTGACGCTGGCCCAGCTTTTGCTCTGCCCGCCGGGAACATTTGCCTGACGCCGGCCACCTCTGTTGAAGGTGCACTTCCCGACCTGGCCATCGGTCTCCCCCCTCCATGAAACGTTGACGTCGTTTACGCGATTTCTGTAAAGCAGCGATGCTTAGATTTTTTTTTTTAACTTTTATTTATTTTTGAGACAGAGAGAGACAGAGCATGAACAGGGGAGGGGCAGAGAGTGAGAGGGAGACACAGAATCTGAAACGGGCTCCAGGCTCTGAGCTGTCAGCGCAGAGCCCGACGCGACGCTCGAACTCATGGACCGTCAGATCATGACCTGAGCTGAAGTCGGACGCTTAACCGACTGAGCCACCCAGGTGCCCCAAGCAGCGACGTTTAGTAGGCTTTTTTAGTTCTGTGCAGACTCAAGTGTACCGGAAACGTTTTTGTCTTTTTTTTTTTAAGTTGACATTTCTTTGTCTTCATTTAAACTAAGCGCACACGCTTGGTTTCTTTTCATGACGTACTGATCTAAGTTTGGATGGGGCATCGTGATCGCCGATAACCAATGAGTCGATTTAATATTGTGGCTTTTGTAGTCCCTGGCCAGTGGGGCCCGGTAGAGAGGGACGCGGTCTCTTCCTGAAGCAGACGCAGCCCTAACACATTGTTGGTGACTGATGGCTGTTGAGAAAGCCTAGCCCTTATCAACTTAATGCCTTTAGACATTCACAATGAGGTGGTTTGATTAATAATCACTTTTTTTTTAATTCACAAGAACATTTTATAAAAAAAAAAGACTTGTCTAACCCGCTCTTTGTATTGGATTCAGCTTAGGAGAAGACATTTATCCACTTACCTCTTCTGAAAGAGAGAAACCTAATCACATATTTTGCTTCAATTGGTTACCTAAGGCAGCAATCTGTTTTTTTCTTTTTTTAACTTTCCTAAATGTGTTATATTTTGATTCTCCAAACTCAAGGAATCTTTTAGCAACTCAGAGGAATTGTAATCAACCATTTGAAACATGGCCTTGCTTTTGACTCTCCTGTCCAAGGAGATAGACTTACACGCTTAAGCTCTGATATATTTATGGTTTTTTAACTCACATCAAGTCACTCAGATGGTTTAACTCACATCAAGTCACTCAGATGAGATCATACACCACCCCACCCCCACCGCCCACCCCAGTAGTGCAAATTGGCTACTAGCTATCTTCTTGCAGCCTTGGGTCCACACACCTCAGCTCACAAGTCTAATTAATATTTGATTGTGACTCCTACACCGTATGCCTCTGGGAGAATCTCATGTTCTTATGAAAGAGCTAAAAATACACATCCTAGGGCTAGGAAATAGAGCCTAAGATAATGAATGAAAAAGGAAAGCCTTAGTGTGGTTTTCTAATTTTACTTCCAGATTTAAAAAGGAAAATTAAGGAAAAAGTTTGCTGCTCTGATACTTACCTAGAACAGAGTTTGATGAGTTTCATGGTAGTGGAGAGGCAGGTGGAAAGCTGGAGGCTAAGGCCTGCCTGTGCCGCCAGCCGGCTCTGAGCCGTGTGACGAGTCTGTCTTTGCGTTCCTGAGCTTTGGTCGGCGCATCTGCACCATGGGACAGAATGGACCAGATCCATTGTGGCTCCTCCGAGCCCTGAAATGTGGTTCAGCTCTGCTTCAGCTTCCTCGGGTTAGGTCTTTGGTAGAGCATAAGTGTCTTCCTTCAGCCCTGCTCACGGGTCAGAGAGAGCCTTTCCTCAGTGGTCTGGGCCAATGGCTGGAGTCACAAGGGATTCCAGCGACCAGACTCTCGGGGGTGGGGCTCCAGACACGCGGAAAGGCAGGCCCCTACCCCTGCTGTCACGGCCCCCTGCTCTGCCCTGACAAAGTGCTCAGCTGGGAATCTGACTGTTGATGGAGTTGTTGATGGAGTCTTCCCCTAGATTGTAAGAGAGGAGAAGGCGGGGGATTGTCTGTCCCGTTTCCTTTCTCTATCCCTAATGCCAAGCACACTGCCAGGCACTTTGAGACACTAGATGAATGTTTTCTGGATGGATGGACGGACGGACGGATGGACAGACGGGTGGAGGGACAGATGTTTCTCTGGTTGCAGAGCTGGTTTATGTATGAGATCTGACCGAATTTGGGCCACTTTGGTTTTAGATACTTCCCTTGTTGTAATATTCTCATATTCGTTGTGAGTAGAACGTTCAAAAGACTTCTGACGGGCGTGCCTTGCCCGTATTCTACGGTATTACCTTGAAAGAGAGGAAAGACCAGCACAGAAATGCTCACCTGGATGTGACTGAACATCCTAGAAGAGCCAGGGCCCTGCCAACTCCCCGCATCTTTGTGACGCACTCACCCCCAATCAAAGAAACTTGTCTTTTGGCTCAGATTTTCCCAGAATAAGTGACTTTGTGATGTATCGAGTACCCATGTAAAATGTCGGGAAATTGAATTGGTATGTAATGGATCGATTTGCCTCTCTTCTTAAATCTCTGAAGACTCTGCTAAAAAGAAAAAAAAAGTCAGGGAACTGGTTCAAGTGTCGGAGAGGGAGACGCGGAAATGTGCGTGCCTTGGCCTCCTCCCCGTTTTAGAATGCGTGTTGAACGTTTCCTCCTCCGTCCGTGCGGACCATCGTAAAACCAGGGCCGGGCCGGCGGGCCGTCTACCCAGTCAGTACTGAGTGAATGCCAGCTGTGTGCGGGACGATGGGGTGGCGGGCCCGTCGGACGCAGCACCTGAGACTGAGGTCCCGTGAGCCTTCCCGCAAAGCCTTCCTCTCGTTTGGTCTCAGAGAGTGCCCCGGACCGGCCGTTGTGATTGCACAAAAAAATCTGATGCTGATTGCCATCTAATTTCCTGAAGAGGCTCCGTTTCCCTAAACTACTCTTCCATCCCTGGCACTCGGGGAAGGAAACGATCTAGTACATTCTCAGCGGGCCCTTCAAATGCCACAGAGCTGTGTGCCGTGAGCAGAGTCAAACATCGTGAAATTGGGAGGCCAGATGCTGGCAGAGGGTTTTTTTTGGCACATCCTGGAGAAGAGCTGGGAGGGAGCGGATGCTCCGTGGTGCCTAGATCACTTGGATTTCCAGATGGAGGCCTTTGGGGGGAAGCGGGGGAAGTCGCCGTGGCAGAGGGTCGTGACTCTTCCTGGAGTCCCCTGTGCCGGTGGTGGTAGACCAGCTCACGCATCATGGCTGGTTGAGGGGAAGGCATCGATCGGAGCCCAGTTTGGCCCCTGGCACAGGCTGCCCCGCGGGAGCCCCTAACTTAGCACCCTCATTTGCGGCGTTCTCTGTTTCTAGGGGAGGCCAGCGCGTCCACCATGTGGGACAACAACGCCTGGACGTTCTTCTACGACAACAGCACGGATGGAGAGCCGCCCTTTCTGACCCAGGACTTCATCCATGCCTTTCAGCCAGACGCAAAACTGATTGTCATGCTCAGGGACCCCGTGGAGAGGTGAGCGGTTTGGGTTTCGTGCATTTGGGGGTGAAGAGGCAGTTTTAAAGACCCGCCTTCTCATCATGAGCAAGATCTTGCCTCTTTTTTTTTTTTTTTTTTTAAATAAACAAGCTTGACTTGCAACGTTACTGCTCTTTCTTGTGTAAATGTTATTCTTGGTGCAGTCTTCCTTGGGTCTAAACAAATTGTGGATTGTTTTCTTAGACAGCCTGACCGCGGTCTTTGGGCCTTCCGCCTCTGGCCTGGGGACGTGGGCCCTTCCTTGGGTACCGTCAGGGCACGTGAAACCCCCTTGGAATCAGGGGCGTCGGGGTTTGCCGAGCGCTTTAGCTCCCGCGATTCCTTGTGTCACGACCCCGTCAGCTCCGCTGAGTGTTCCGTCTCCAGCTTTCCTCAAAAGACCAAAAGGAAGAAAAATGACGGGCAGGGCTGCTTTGTTGTAGAAAGCCGGGGTCGCCCCGTGTGACTGAGGCGCAGCTGGTGTGATACTGAACGGCGGGGCTGGGCCGGCACTGGCGATGCTCTGATCGCACCAAAGCCTGCGTGGACGGCGGAAGCTCAGGGCTTCTGGGACACTTAGCCCAGCAGTCCCCGTAGCATCACCACATCAGAGACGAGGGGCCCGCAGGCTGGTCCAGGATCCTGGAGTGGGAGTCCCCGAGCCCTGTGATGACCAGTCCAGCTCCGTGAGACTCTTCTTCCTCTTGTGAAGCCGGATCTGTCTTGTAGGAGTATCCGCACTTTGGATCTGCTTCTTCCCCACAGAGTCACGCAGACCAAGTGTCATGCTCCCCAAACGGCAGCGCCTGCCACATGTGGAAGACAGCAGCCAGGGCCTTCGGTGTCTCGCTTTTCTTTGGGCTCCGCGTCTCTTGTTATGGGCGGGGTTATGCCTCTCCCAAGCATGTGCTGAAGTTCTAACCGCCCCCATACGTCTGAGGGTGACCTTGTTTGAAAACAGGGCCTTTGCGGCTGGACTCGAGTTAAAATGAGGTTCTGTTGGACTCGGGTGGCCCCTAATCCGGTGGCTGATACCCTTGTGAGAAGAGGAAATTTGGACACAGGGACAGGGAGGACACCACGTGATGGCAGAGGCGGAGATTGGAGTGACGCGTCCGCAGGCCCGGGGGGGACCTAGGATTGCCGACCACCGCCAGCAGCTGGCGACGGGTCTGGAACAGCCCCTCACTCAGCACCCCCAGCGGGAACCCGCCCTGCTGAAGCCAGGATTTCAGACTTCGAGCTTTCAGAAATCCCAAAGAATAAAAATCCCGCAGTCACGGGCCCACAGGTTGCGGTAGAAACTAATATCCCCCTCATATCTTCCTTGGATGGCATGCATCCGGGGCCTCGTGTCCTTGCCAGGGATAGCAATAAGAAGTGCTTGTTGTGGAAATTTTAGGAAATACACTGGAAAGCTATAAAGGAAAACTGTTATAAAAAAAACCCAGCAATAGTCTCCCACCAGCTTACCTAGGCAGATAAGTGTGTGTGTGTGTGTGTGTGTGTGTGTGTGTGTGTATGTGTATGTACACAACCGAATGCACATCCAGTCTTACACCTGCTACTTTTGTTTCACATTCTTGCCCCCAGGAGGACTTGCCGTAAAGTCCTGCCCTGGTCACTCCCTGCATTTATCTCTGTGTCCCTTTGGCGGAGCTCTCGAAACGGCCCCTGCAGCTCTGACCGTGGCCTGGTCAGAGGAGCGCTGGCTTGTCCCCCTCTGTCTGCGCTGCGGCAGGCCCTCCTCGTGCTGCATCACGAGGCACATCTTTGTGCCCCGGATGCCGCCACTCTGGTTCTGTCCTTCTCCTCAGGAAGCCACCCTGTCTGGTTCCGAGGCGGCCGCTGACCTCGGAGCAGCTCGCCACATCCTACCTGCTGGTTCCCACAGTTGGGAGGCAGGGATCGGCCCTTCTGCTCAGGGAGTGGGCTGCCCAGCCTCCTCCCCAGCCGGAGAGCGGGTGACACAAACCGGCGGTGCTCTCGTGTAGACATGATTATGTAACTGTCAGCCTCGGGAGGAAAGGCTCCATGACTGAGTGACCCTTCACCGCCCACTGAGGTGTTTTCACAGCTGCTCTGCCCTCCTCCCCCAGACCGCCTCCAGCCGCAGCTCCCAAGGCTGGAAAATTCTCTCAAGAGTATGCTTCCTGTGCACTGAATGTCTTCCTGTCACTCTCCCTAGTTCCTCATTCTGGGGGAGGTCACGCTGTGTCTCAGGCTCAGGGGCCACGGGAGTGAGCGCTGCGACATCGTGTCACTCCCTGGGCATAGAGGGGTGGGGACCGGTGTGGTGTGGGTCTGGTCTTGTTCAGCGTGTGCCTGCCCCGTCCTGGGCCCCGGGCATGGGAGCCCACGGCTGGTTGCAGGACCGGCATGGCTGTGGTGGTTAAGGTCTGTGACTTCAACCAGAGCAAGAGGGAGGGTGAGAAGTGACCCAGAAGAGGGAATGAGCTCCTAGTGGGGAGGTCTAGAAGAGTCACTCTGGAGGAGCTGAAGCCAGGCTGGGTTTTGAAGGCTGAGTAGGAGTTTGGCAAGCCGACAGAGATGGAGTGTGGTTGAGAGGAAGAAGCCTTGCGAGCAGGGAGAACAGTGAGAGCAAAGGTAAAGACCACAGGTTCTCTTGTTGGGAGGGTGGAGTCACCTTTCCTAAACACGTCCCTTTCTTCCTGCAGTTCTCGATTGTACCTCCGAGGACACAAGTGCCATAAGGCGAGCCTCTCAGTGGGGAGGGCCATGGTGCTGCCCAGATTCAGACAGCTGAGCCAAAGCAGGACCTGCCCAACTTGCCTCTAGACCCAGCCAAAAGTCGGCCTGCCTTTACAAGACTTAAGGGCCACGAGACGGCCATTTCAAGTCGTCCCAGGTTTTGCCTCCTCTCTCCGCTCCTCTCCTCTCCCCTCCCCTCCCCTCCCCTCCCCTCCCCTCTCCCAAATACTCTGTTTATTGTGAATACTCTTTTGCCTTTCTGGTCCTCAACAGAAAGAGTTGGTCCATTTGGTCATTTCTCGAACCCTGACCACATGTCGGGCGTGGTGCTGGGGGCTGAGCATATACATATCTGTGAAAGGTGAAGGTCCATCCAGTGCCTACCCTCTGGGGGCTGGCACTTTTTTGGAGAAGTGAGGCCTTGCCTCTCTCGTGGCGGATGTCGTGGTAGCTGCCGAGGAGGGAACGGCCCGATGCCGCGATGGCAGCCTGCATCAGGAGGCTAACCCCGTCACTGAATCGCCTGCTGCATTCGGCATCGACTGCCGTATAACGGTTCACCCCCAAAGTCAGCAGCTTAGAACACCACACGCTTACTATGGCACAGTCTCTGTGGGTCAGAACCTGACCCGGTTTACTGCATCCTCTCCTTCGGGCTCGCTCTCAAGGCCACAGTCAGGGCTTCACCATGGTGGGGTCTCATCCGAAGGCTTGACTGGGGAAGGCTCTGCTTCCAAGCTCTCACGGTTGTTGGCAAATTCAGTTCCTCAAGGGCTGTTGGAGGGAGGGCGTCCGTTCTTTGCTGGCTAGAAGCTTCCCTCAAGGCCTTGCTGCTGGATCTTGCCAACAGGGCTGCTTTCTTCATCAAAGCCAGCAAGGGGAGAGTCAACCAGCAAGTCGGAAGTCACAGTCTTTTATAATCTGATCGCTAGGCTGTGCATCCATCACCTTTACATACTCTGTCGGTTAGAAGCAAGTTACAAGGTCCGGGCCACACTCGAAGGGAGGAGGTTACATGCTCTGAATGCCAAGGAACAGGGATTTTTGCCCTGCACACCTGCCCTCCATTTCCCTGTCTGATCCTCCCAGAGACCTGGGTCCCAGCCCTGCAGCCAACAGCAGAGAAGCTGCCAGAGTGATACCCCATCCAGAGGCAGAGCCCCCCCCCACGCACAGCGGAGTGTGTGTTCATCTGCACCTTTTCTGTGTGGGCTACTGACAGCAACAGCTGTTTTGCTGCTTTTTAAGCATTTATAAAAAATATGCAACAGTAGGGATTTCTTCTTTTTTTAAACCCGTGGCTCACGGCCTATGCTAAGTGGCTGGCTCGTTCGCCATCCCAGCCAGAAAGGATGATAGATACTCAATGTTTAGGTCACTCGAAGAAACACACCCTTGGAGCCCTGTTCCCTTTAGTCTAACTGGGTCCCCGGCCAATAGCCCACTTGGGTCGTCCTGCGACCTCGCTCTTCCGTGGGGACGTTCCGCGGTTGCCTGCTGCCAGTGGGATTAGGCTAAACTTTTCTTTCCATCTACAAATTGGCGGGGGCCAGGGGTGGATTTTATTTCTAGTTTCAGATTCACACTTAGCCATTATTTCTAGAATAGATCCAAGGTAGAGGGTTTAAAAATACTGGAATTGCAGGTAGAATCAAATCAGTCACGTTTAAGTTTCCAGAGAAAGATGTAAATGGTAAGTAAGCCCATCTCTCCCCTTCTGGAGGAGAACAGAGGAATAGTGGAAAGTGGATAGGCGGGTGCTTGCGGCCAGAAGGGCCAGCCAGGCGTCATGTCGCAAGTTTCTCTGTGTAAGAGATAATGACAGTTTAAAAAAGTGAAGCGTTTCTAGGCCAGATTGGCCTACTTAATTAAAAAGCAGAATTTTCTTCATTTAATCTGACGCTAAAGTGGAAAAGAACGTTTTCACTGCCTCTCACATTAGCCTCCTGCCTCTTCATCTGCAAGAGGTTGGTGGAGTTTGCCTCATCATTTGGAGACAGCCTCCGTTACATGTGCAGAATGGCTGGAGGGTGCTGGCCCCTCGGACGTAGTTCACTCAGGGGACACTTGGAGGGTAGGGTCACACAGCATCTGTCAAGGGCTTTACCACGTGTCTGTTTTGGGTTTCGTTCTGTATGTAGTGTTAATGCAGGGTGCAGCAACGACCCCCACAGGGATGCTTGGTTTTCCCGTTTTATGATGACGAGTCAAACAGGAAGGAGAGCTCCGCTAGGAGTGAGAACTTGATTTTGACCCAAGCACCATGAGCCTGAGAACCTGGGGCATTGTGTTCATCTGCTTATATAAATTGGTTTTTTAAAGTTTATTTATTTTGAGAGAGAGAGAGAGAGAGAGAGTGAGCGAGTGCATGTGTGTGGGAGGGGCAGGAAGAGAGGGAGAGAGAGAATCCCAAGGAGGTTCTGTGTGCTGTCAGCATAGAGCCCAACACGGGGCTCGAACTCATGAGGCGTGAGATTGTGACCTGAGTGGAGATCAAGAGTCAGACGCTTAACCCACTGGGCCACCAGGCCCCCCTAAACTGATTTTTAAACAGCCCACTAGTGTGGGTCAATAATTAATCTATTTAGGACGATGCCGTAGGAAGGGAAGGAATGAAACACTTAATGAAATGCATCCATTTACATGCAGTTGATCATTAGGACAGAGTAATGAGCGATGCTAAGCCTTGGGGCAGGAATGCTGGTTTCATGGATCTTACTCCCAGCAAAGCGGGTGGTAGGATGTGTGAGCGGTGAGTGGCAAACCAGGGTCGCCTTGTAGAGTCATAGCTCTGGGGGACCAGATAGTCTGAATTGGAACCCCAGCTCTGCCACTCACTGGCTGTGTGGCTTTGAGCAGGTTACTTGACCTCTCTGTGTCTCATTTCCTTATCGGTGAAATGGGGGAAAATAGTCCTATCTCTAGGGTTGTGAGAATAACTTAATATATGTAACGTATTTAAACAGGGCTGGATAAATACAAAATATTATGGAATTATTAGCTATTATTGTTAGGTCACAGTAGTAGCAAATAATGACAACAGCCAGATTGAGCACTCATTTACTCCCTGAACAGGTATTGAACAACTTAGATATGCAAGATGCGGTGCATACGTTAGAGAACAAAGTCCTTCTTGTCTGCCTTCGTGGAGTCTCTGTCCAGTGCAAGGGCCGGGGACAGCCCTCAATTAAGTGACCAAAGCGTTAACTGAGCACGTGCTCAGGCTGGGCTACCTGCTAAGCACTTTTCAGGCATTGCCTCATTTGAGCTTGGCAAGTAGGTGTGTGGGCTCAGTGGGGCTGCATTACTGGGTTCGCCGTCAACTGGTTAGTAGTGTGGCCAGGCTGGATTTGAGCCCCTGTTGGTTTGAGGAATCAGGCTTTCTTCCCTATCATAGGCTGGTCCTTGGGATGCAGATTTAACTTGGAGACGGCAGTGAGCACGCAGGAGGTTTACGGGGCCCGTTGTGGGACAAGCCGGTGGGGGGGTGGGGAGGCGGCGGGGGGGGGGAGACAGGCAGAGCGGAGGTTGGGGCCATGACGCAGTCGCACAGAGGTCTCTCCGACCCCACCACAAGCTCCGTGGCTTGGACGGCCCTTCAGAGTTGTCCCCAGCGAGGCCTCTCCCGGCCACCAGCCGCTGTCCCCTGTCCGTGCTGGGGAAGCGTAACCATGGGTGGGGCGGGGCCTTTCCTGGACCGGACTGGGCTGTGAGCCATCAGCAGGGTGACTCCCCACTTTTGCAAAGCTCTGGAAGCAGTAAGGTCCCCTGTCTTTGATGGATGCCTTCAGGGCATGGATCCCACGCCAGAGAGATTAAGATGCCGATCCCAGGGCGACATCGAGCTCAGATTAGCAGGAAGCTGCGCCGACCGCCGCTGCGGGATTGCCGGCACCCTCTGACTTGAGACGAGGCTTTCTCTCGCCGCTCCGATGTCCCGCAAACAGTTCCACTTCCCTGGGTCCCTGGGAGCACTGACTTAGTGCCACAGACACGTCCTCGGGCAGGAGCGGGGAGCTGGCGCTTCGGCGTCACGTGTGGTATTTTCTCCGTAACACATCTGCACGGGGATTGAAAAGCAGGCTGTCGCCCAGCGCTGATGGCTCAGTTATTAACGTCGATTATCTTAAGGGGAAATGAGGACTCCCCTGTGGGCAAGAGATGGGACTGGGGGTGGTGGGGGGAGGCCGTCGGAGCGGAGAGGTCGTGACAGCGGCCTCAGAGCCGCAGATCGATGGTATGCCCTCTTCCTCCCTCCGGCCCGCACTCTTGCCTTTGTCTTTGAGACCCTGGGGGACGAAGAAATCAGCGGGAGTCTCGAGGAGGATTGTAGTGCAGTGTCTCTCAGTGGCCTGTTAATTTCCTGGCGGATTCAGGCATTTCGCTTCTCAGAACCTGTCTGTGGGGTGTTACGGCCTGCCTTTCGTGAGCCCTTAATGTGGCGTGGGCTCACTTTCATAGGGCTGAACTGTGAGCCACCCGAAGCCAAGGGGGTTGGCCGGGGCTGTCACGGTGGGGAGGGAGGGCCGGCCGGGCCCAAGCCAGGACAGCTCAGGCCTTTGTGAAGGTGCTCTGAAGGCCGTTCGGGACTGACCGCCTGGCGAAGGCCCCCGTCTTGTTACCGGTGAGAGAAAAACCATCGTGCTGAAAATTCCTTGTGTGTTTGACACTGTTTATGTTTTTGGGAAATGTTTACAGAGGCGTGGGCAGCCCTGCGTGCTCCCACACGGGTTGTTTGCAGAGGGCGAGAGACACCGGGGAGAAGGGCCCCGTTGTAGCCAGTCCACAGAGGCTGCGAGGCGAGACGTGTGCCCACATCAGGCCAGGATGGATGGGGGTGGGGTGGTGGCGAGTCCCCTCTGGACCGCCAGGTTAGTCCGGGGACCTCGGATTAGTGAGGCTGGCGAGTTGAAGCGGGGAGGGCGTGTCACACACGGGCCAGCCCTGGGGGGCGGTGGCCATGCCCTGCGGTGGGGGTCCCCCAGCCTGGGATTCAGGCCTGGCTTCGCTACTGCTTTAATCAGGGGCAGCCCAGCGATCCGCTGCGCGTTCTTTTCTTTCCTGCCAGCAGATACCCACGATCAGGGTCACTGGCAAACTGTGTCCAAGTGCTTTGTCAACCATGCTGGGCTCTTAGATGAAAGGCACGTTTGGTATTGCCTCTGCGAGGTCCTGCTTTTTGTTCCGTGAGCATTTACCACGGACCCAGGACTGGCTGCTCTGGACCCAGAACCCTACTCGTGCCCGAGGGGAAGAGAAGACCGGCCCAAATGACCTCAGTGAACTGGAGATTTTGCATCCATGTGGACACGTTCAGGCCCAAACGTGGATGTTCTCCTCTGGCAGAAAATGAGCCTCATCTGTGTCACCCATGTGTACGGCCCTAAGGTGACTCTCGACATTTTCTCCAAACGAACTGGCCCGGCCAGTCCTGCTTCATTGTTCCTCGAGGTGAGAAATGCACAGCCCATGATTCGGCGAGACGGAAGGACCTGCTTCCCAGCCACATCAAATGGCCTTTATTTCCTTGTAGGAAAAATACGCATGATGATTATTGACGGCACAGTATCGGAGGTCAGGAAGTTATCGATCAGTGATTTGAATCTGGACGCCAGCAGATGGAGAACAGTGACGGGGTTCTCGGTTTTTCATTTTCGTCATCCCCCTCTGGGTGGCTGCAGGCCCGGGGTGGGGGTTGGGTGAAGCAGAAGACAAGAGTGTCATGTGCCCACCTCCGGGGGGGTCCTGGTGGAGGAAATGGGACGTTCACCTGCGGGTCCCTGAGAAGCCGGCTGGCGGGCACTCTGGGAACGCAGCGAAAGTGGGGCCGGCACGGCCTGCAGGCGGTGAGCCAGCCCAGGAGCCGGCAGCCGCCCCCGGCCGCCCACCATCCCAGCAGCCGCCCCCGGTCTCTTCCCAGAGCCCAGCCCTCTGAGACGGCCGAAGCGTGACGCTTCGACAGGGACCGACAGCACGGCTCAGGCTCTCGAGACCGAGCCGATGAAGTGTCGCGTGCCTCGGGGGCCCGGGGATGTCCGTGACTTCTGACGTGAGCCTCTCCGGGAACGGACGGGTTAAAAGCAGCAGGGACGTTCTGGGGGCGACGAAAACCTTCTGGAAGTGGATGGTGGCAGCATGGGCGCAGCGTCGTGTATGTGCCAAGAACTATTGGATGGTTAGGACGTGGATTGCGTCTCCGTTTACGAAGGGTGGTGAGCACCAGACCCACCAAGGCCAAGCAGCCGATGACCGTCGGCTTGTGCAAGTGGCGAAAGATCACTCCGTGCGCTCTGAAATTGTTGTTGTTAATGTTTGTTCATTTCGAGAGAGAGCGCGCGTGCACGCAGAAGCGCGGTGGAGGGGCAGAGACAGGGGCCGTCAGCCCAGAGCCCGACTCGGGGTTCGATCTCCCAAACCGTGAGCTCATGACCTGAGCTGAAATCAAGGGTCGGACGCTCAACTGACCGAGCCGCCCGGTCGCCCCGAGCTCTGACATCGTAACGAACACCTGAACACCTGTTTGTCGTTGCTGCCGAATGGTGCCCAAGGCGACGCTCCGTAAACTCGCTTTTCCCGATGGTCACAGCGATGCTCATCTTTGTCCTGAGTGTGTGTTGGGTGCTGTGTTATACGTCACAATTGCTTTTCTGTTTCCAGGAGCTTGAGTAGTTCTGTAACAGAATTGACTCCTGCTTTGCAGTCACTGGGCACCTAAAACAACACAAACGTCAAAACGGACCCCAGAACCCATCGGCTCCGATGGCTGGCCCTCCCCCCGCCCCGGCTGATTGGCTCCTAAACTCGGGCCATGGGCCGAGGCCTGTGGGATCAGGGGGCTCTGTCTGGGCCCAGGCAGACCTGGGTTCGTTTGGGCCCCAGCCGCAAAGGCCCTGGGGCCGTGTGACCTCTCCGAAGGCCAGCCTTCTCCTCGTAAGACAGGGTGACGACGCTCTGCCCGTGGCTCAGGCAGGGAGGGGGGGCTCGGGGGGACGGGTCGTGAACGCGGAATGAGAAAACGTGTGCAGTGCGTGGCGCAGGGCCTGCTGAGGGCAGCCGCGTCAGGGATGGAAGCCGTGAGGACCGTGGGAGCTGACGCCCACGGCACCCGCGAGCCCGGCCTGTGGGAGCGGCCCACGGAGTAGTGGCTGCCCCTGTTTTTGTGCCGATCCGTCCACCCACCTCTGCTCAGTGTCGTTGAAGGAATCCAGCATCGGCCTGGGCATAACCGTCCCGGTTTTCCATGGCCTTGGTGGCCATTCCTCTGTCCCCACGAGAGGGAGAGATGTAGTCCCTTCCAGAGGCACTAGGTTCGGGGAGCCACCCCCCACGCATACATTCTCTCCCACTCCCCCTCGCGGCCGTGCTGGGTCCCGGGACCCCCGCACCACACAGGCAGGAGCCGAGCGCACTTCCAGGAGAGCCGGCCCCCCGTCACGGGGCCGCCCCAGCAGCCTTCTAAAATAACCATAGCACAGAAGGCCTGGAATGTATTTGGACTTATATTTGGAATTGCTGTTGGAAACGGTCCTGGCCAAATGTAACACCCATCTGTTTGGGATGGTTTAAGAGTAAGAAAATTAGATGGTTCAGCAGAAGGGGGCTTGGCGGCCCCTACAATGCAAGGGGGCTGGCTGGGTGTCGGGGCAGCTGGCTCTCAGCCGGGGAGCCCTCAGCCCCGCCAGCCGTGACTGTTCCTGCTGCTGGGGCCACTCGCTTCCTGCTGGGCTGCCCCAGCTGGAGACCTCCCCCTTGTCTCAAGCTGGTTCCTGAACCTTCTACCCCCTGGGCAGTCTTCCCTCCAGGAGCATAGTTCAGGTTTCCTTCCCGCTCTGGACGGCCTTTCAGCCATTGAAGCTGTTGTCCTTCCTGCTAAGTCTTGCTTCTTCAGATGGAACAGCTCCTTCCCCCTCACCGTTTGGCACCCAGCCCTGAAAGCAAGCGTCCTTTGGGATCCCAACTGGCCAGGGTGGTACAGAGTGACACCCTCCCACATTTTTAATGCCATACCTTTATTAATGCATCCTATGGTTTGCATCAGTGTCCATGCAATTCTGTGATGATTCGTTATGAGTTTATGTCAGCTAAACCTATTGTGTGTTTACCCTGTTGGCCTCTCTCCCCTGCTTCATCATTGTACAGTTGTTTTAAAAAATGTTTTTCATGTTTATTTATTTTTGAGAGAGAGAGAGGGAGACAGAGAGACAGAGCACTAGCAGGGGAGGGGCCGAGAGAGAGGAAGACAGAGAATCTGAAACAGGCTGCAGGCTCTGAGCTGTCAGCGCAGAGCCCAATGCAGGGCTTGAACTCTGGAATGGTGAGGTCATGACCTAGGCGGAAGTTGGTCGAGTCACTGACTTAGCCACCCAGGTGCCCCTTGTACAGTTGATTTTAAAGACCAAAACGTGGATGTTTCGGTTTATCTATTGTTACATGAGAATGTCCGCTCCAGCCCTTGGATACTTAGTCTTGCTACATTTGCTGCCCTTCTCAACATTTTCTGAATGGCTTTAACCCATCCAAGTGGCTTTCACTCGTGCATGGTCACTGCCTGGCCCTTTTCCCCCAGAGAGTAGCTGTGGGGGAAATCATAGCATTGATTATTGCTGACATTCTTAGGAAGCACGAGCCTGATTCTTCGGGGGATCCAGATAGGGCTCCCTGAAAGTTAGAGCTCATGCTTTTCCTTTGCCTTCTTGCTTATACCTCTGTAGGGAAGCGAACCGTGTGGCTCTCATGCATCTGTACACTCAGGACTCTCCCGCGGTCTCAGGGTAGGAGAGAGGTGTAGGCAGAAAACTCCTCAGTCTTCCTGGGAATTGGGGGGGTAGAACCTGCATGCGTCTCCTGGGGCTGTTGCAACAAATTACCGCAAACCTGGGGGCTTAATGCGATGCAAATTTATCCTCTGGCAGTTCAGAAGGCTAGAAGTCTACACTCCGGATGCCACCAGGGTGGGTTCCTTCTGGGAGTTCTGAGGGAGGGGCTGTTCCAGGCCTGTGTCCAGCTGCTGCTGGTGGTTGACAGCTCTTGCTGGTCCCTGGCTTGCGGCAGTATCCCTCCAGCCTCCCCCCGTGTCTTCACGTGGCCTTCTCCCCCCGTGTCTCTGTCGCCTTTGTAAGGACACCAGTCATTGGATTTACAACCCACCCTCCATCCAGGATGCTCTCATCTCAAGATCTTCATTCGACATAATTTCATCTGCAAAGACCCTGTTTCCAAATAAGATCCCATTCATAGGTGCTGGGGACACATTTTGGGAGGATCTGTAGAATCCAGACAGGAGAGGTGGCCATTCACTGTGATGAGTAAAGTCTCTGCTCAGCTGTTTGTGACAAAGTGGAGTGTGAGGGACGTATTGTTACTCGTACGCCTCCCGGCAAGCGTGTGGGCTTGAGGGGATCCCAGAGCCCCCGGGCACATTCTGTGGGCAGGTCCAGGTTCCCGGGGGGACTGAGGGGCCAGAGACATCCCCTCTAGAGACTCTGCTGAGGAAGTGGGCCCGGCCCGGCTGTGAACTTGAGTCACAGAAGATGGGGTCCTGAGTTCATTTCACCTCCCCTCAAACAGATGAAAATCAGTCGTCCTCTCCTCTCTCACAGTCCCCTGCCCCCACCCCGTAGCAGGGCTGGGCTGGCCTGATTGGCACCTCGGACAGGTCCCAGTTTATGCCCTGGGATTACTTCTTGATCTCTAAAGAGTTGTTGTGGAATCAGCAGATTCTTCATGAAGTTACTTTGTGTTTAAAATTGAGCCAGGTGTAGGGACTCTTGTTTTACTTATTTATTTTTAATGGTTTTGTTTGTTTGTTTGAAGGAGAGAGAGAGATCATGAGTGGGGGAGGAACAGAGAGAGAGGGAGACACAGAATTCAAAGCGGGCTCCAGGCTCTGAGCTGCCAGCACAGAGCCCAGTGCGGGGCTTGAACTCACGAACCGTGAGATCATGACCTGAGCCGAAGTCGGACGCTCAACCCGACGGAGCCCCCCAGGCGCCCCTGGACTCTTGTTTTAATTATGAGCCAAAGTGTCTACAAGGAATGGTACTACCACAGAATCAATTCTCAGTATGGAAAGCTTGACCCAGTGGTTGGGTTTGTAGACAGTAATTTATGTGATAGAATTCCAGCTCCACCAGAGGACTTGGATAGTCCTGTAGGAGTCCATGGTAGGAACTCTGGAATTCGGATTTCCCATTATATACAGATTTTGATGAGAGTCTGAAAGGCGTCTGTTACTGTTCACGGACGTGGTTTCTTGGGCTGGGCCGTGATACGGCAGGACCGATAAGTGTGTGAGCCAGGAAGGACACCCCCACGAGACCCATTGCCACAGGGAACGCGTTGGCACGTACAGGTCGACTGCTCTTTGAGGTCCACGCAAATCCGATGTAGACACTTACCCATCAGCCTCTAGGTTATACTACGACTGGCCTGCAGGGACGGGTGCCGCGACCAACAGCTGCTGTTGGGGACGCTGTGACCGGCAGATGGAGTGTCATCCTGGGAAATGTGCTCGGGTGGGCACAGATCTGGGGGAGAATGTACTCACTAGTCCCTGAGCACCTCTAATGACTCGTCTGGAAACAGGGCCTTCTGGAGAGTTGGAGCGAGCAGGCCGAGGTCTACAAAACTCTCCCTTTCCAGAGTGTGTGCAGACGCCAGGCAATCGGTGGGCAGATCCCAGTCATCTCAGGACTTCTCAGAGGTGTCCTCTGTGGACACTGGCTGTGGATGAATTCTAACGGGCCCTGTCGCGGGCACCGTGCCCAGTGCCCGAGGAGAGCTGGTCCCCAAGAAGCCATGCTCCTGCGGTCAACACATGTGCATCCAACCTTGACTGCAGTTAGAGGGGAGGGGTGCCGGGGGGGAGCGTTTGCGGCTGGCCCCTGCAACGGGGGCCCTGTGGTTTCCGCCCCGGTGGGCGTGGTTGAGTGTGGGTGTCAGGGGCGCGGCGCGGGGGTGTGCGTTGGCAGGACACGTGTCCTTGTCAGATTCACTGAGTCGCCCTCACCCTTGCTGGAATGAGGGAAGCCACGTCAGAGAGGTTGGAGGGTGGAAAGTAAGGCGTTAACGGGAGAGAGAATGTGAGTCCGTGGAGCCAGGGGGCCGACCCGTGTCAGCCCCGTTTCCCCACAGGCAGGGAGTGGGGGGTGGTGTGCGAGTGAAGGGTGAAGCAGGGAGGTCGCTTGGGGGGTGGGCGTTGGAAAGACACCAGGCAGGAATGAAGAAGGGATCTCCGAAACACAAAAGAAGATGAAGACTTTGCAAGCGGAAAGCAGGAAAAGGTGTGGGAACTCACAGCTCAGAAGTTGCGGCAAAGAAAAAAGTTCCTGGGTGGCAGTGGGATGACGTTTATGTTAGGGTGCAGTCCCCCGTCACCCCTGCGCTCGTGGGTGCTCAGAGCCCCCCACCCCCCAACCGGGAGGTGGGCGGTGTGCCGCGACGACAGGCACATGATCTGATTCCACCAGATCTGATCTGGTACCATCCATGGTTGTGAAAATAGAAAATATGCCCCTACCTGCTTCAGTGGGCACAGAAAATTTCTGGAAGGCTCTTTCAGCCCCTGATAAGAGAGGTCACCTCTGGGGAGCAGGACTCATAGGTTGGACCCCCGGAGAAACTGGGCAGGAGGGCTTGAGTGAGAGCCGTGTTCATGATACTGTTGTCATAACTCACCCTTTCTTATTGTTGGTCTGTCTCATTTAAGAAAACAAGTAGCCCTTGCTTAACAAAATCTATCTGTAATGCTGAGAGTCTGGTAAAATATATTCACAGAGGATTTATTGAAAGGAAGAAAGACAGAAAGAGGAAGGAAGGGAGGGAGGGAAGGAAGGAAGGAAGAGTGAGGGGAAGGAAGGAGGAGTGAAGGGAAGGAAGGAAGAAGGGAGGGAGGGAAGAAAGCGGAAGGAAGGAAGGAAAGAGGGAGGGAAGAAAGGATGGAGGGCAGGAGGGAAGGAAGGAAGAGAGAGGGGAAGGAAGGAAGGAGGGAGGGAAGAAACGAAGGAAGGAAGGAGGGAAAGAGGGAGGGAGGAAGAGAGAGAGAAATGAAGGAGCACGCAAACCCTTATCCTGGAGCTTGGTCAAGGCTGGTAAGGCAGGTTTCACTCAGGACCCACTCCAGTGGGTGTCAGGACACTGCGTGGGGTTTTGTGTAGGGCACGAAGACTGGCCTCAATTCCAGATCCAGCAAGGAAAAGTGGGGACTCACAGCCAAGGAGTAGTGGGGGTCCGTGGGTTGGAAATTACTAAGAGGACACACCGGGCTAAGGTCGGTCTGGGTTCTGGCTAAATCGACCTAGCAGGATTCCTGCTGAAGGCACAATGGGGCGATGAGACATCCCCTGGGAGATGGTGGGGGACCAGGAGCCCGCCAAATATTGAGGGTGATCAGATATCGCAGGGCAGGGGATTCTGGCTGAACCGACCTGGCAGGATTCCTGCGCACTTGGGCAGTGCAGAGGTGGATGTGGAAGTCTACAAGCTGAGGCCCAGTTGGGAAGGTTTAGGGGAGCCCGGGGAAATTGGGTCCAGGAGTGACACCGTCAGTTCTCGAAGGAAAACATGGCCACATACATGCGGTGGGGTCCGTGTGAACAGGTTTACAGGGTGACTGCACGCAGATGTAGGGGTGTTTTTATGTTGTGTTAAAAAATAGGTCCGTACCAATCTAGAAAGATACGTTTCATAATTTGTTGTTGTTGTTGTTTTTTAATGTTTGGAACGTCTGTGGAATGGGCCAGGAATCTCATGAGAAACTATCAGATTGTAGGAGCAACAGCTGTTCTGGTTATTGTTGCCTCTGATGGAGGAGAGAGAAACCGGAAGGAGCATAACATTTTCGTGGCCCGTCTTCGCTGTCGTACAGTTTTCACAATCTGGTGTTTCTAAGCTCACCGTTCCAGTGAAAACAGCTGCGTGCTGAAGTGGCTGGATAGGATTTAAGAAGTACCGGTGGTTGGTCGGGGGGCCAGTGTAGACATGTCCGAATCCAGGAGAGCGTGGGTGGCCCGGTGAGGGGTGGGGAGGTGTGGGAGGAAGCAGGGAGGGGGCTCATCTGCAGGGGAACCAAGAGAAATGGCAGGGTCCTAATGAACGAGCCGAGGTAATGTCATTGCACGTCGATTTCCATCGTTACCCACGTCGCGTGATTTCACGGTCCCGGGTGGTAAAAGTCTCCGTTTATTTTATTCACAGGTTGTACTCCGACTATCTCTACTTTGCAAGTTCGAATAAATCTGCTGATGACTTCCACGAGAAAGTGACCGAAGCTGTGCAGCTGTTTGAGAATTGCATGCTCGATTATTCCCTGCGTGCCTGCGTCTACAACAACACCCTCAACAATGCCATGCCTGTGCGTATCCTGGAAGCCGGCCCCCTTACAGAGCAGGCCACTTGGTGGTTATTATGCAGGTGGCATGGTGGATGGGATTTTAGCATATAAACGCAGAGAAGCATTTTAATGTGCAAACGCCTCTCCCCATGCCTCTGAGCAGTGGTGGCTAGTGCACAAACAAATACGCACGGACATAAAAATTGTATAGAAAGGCTGGGCCCTTTCGGCTGGCACCAGGCTCTCTTCCCTGCTCATCTCCCCATTGCAATGCTCTCTCCTCCCCCTGCAGAGAATGAGGGCACATTTAGGGAGACTGCCATTCAGTGAGGCTCCAAAAACCCACCCTGCAATTAGGATTGGCAGACGCGGGGACCCAGCTCTCGAATCGTCTTAAGCATCGTTCCCTGATCGATGGCGGATTGTTTTGGTGGTTTAACGAATCACCCACCGGTGACTTTCAGTGTTCCTGTGACAGGGCCTAAATGGGAAACTATCTCCCCTTGATCTCTCTTTTGCTTTTCTCTTACTTGCCTTCAGGAATGTGGCTGTACATTTCTTGCCTTTTTTTCTCTTTATGCAGAAGAAGCTGTTGGTGGTGAATTCGGCACCCTTCAGCTGGGGGTGGTTTTCTACCGCATAGCACCCTGGGTTGCCTGCCTTTTCAGCAGATTGGTGCTGCCGGAGAGCCTAACACAGTGAAGCTGGTGCTGCTCCTGTCCCGGGGCGTGGTTCACCGCTGCTCTGCGGAGTGCAGCATGTGGGACGGCACAGACCGATGTGCTCGAGGTGGAGGCTGGGAACCCCCTGGGCGTGGGGTGCTCAGGGTCAAGAGGTTTCCCTCCCTCTTCCTTGTTCTCAAGGCCGTCGTATCTGGAACGTGGGGTCCTGGTTCCGGCAGGATGCGCAGAGGCAGCGGGTTGGATTGAGGCTGGAGTTTTCAGTGTGTCAGAGAAGATGCGGACAGGGGCACAGATAAACCTAGAATCTGCCCAGCAGCACAGGGTGGAGGAATGGCCTTTGGAGCCAGACAGAGGTGTGGGTTCGCTTCCCAGCTGGGGCGTTTACTAAGCTGTGTGATTCTGGACAGTCGTTTTAGCTTCTCTGAGACGCCATTGCTTCGTCCTCAAATCGGGTAATAAGACTGCCGTTCCAGGCTGTTGTAAGGGTCAGAGTGATAGTCCCTTCGTGCGTAGGGGAGAAATGAAGAACCCTTGTCCTGCAGCCATCTTAGAGTTGCCGGTCCGGGCCCTGCGAATTAGACTGACAAAAGACAAATTAACAAGAGAGAGAAAAACCACAAGTTTATTAACAGGTGTGTTGCACCCGTGCGTGATGAGTAGCTCAGAGGGACGGTTAGAACTCAGGCTTGTGTAACGTCCCGACAGGAGAAAAGGACATTTGTAGAGAGGTGACCGGACAAAGCAAGAGGACTTTGAGTTTCTAGGGCAGCAAATCGTGGGAAGGCAGGTAAACGTATGGGGGAGCTAATGGCTGATAAGGGCTAGTTTCATCGAGGTTTGTTACGTCACATCCTCTGATGCTGTCTTAAGGCTGATAAAGGTCTAGGGTTGTCTCCAGTGATTAATTTGGTCCGTCCTGGTGGAGAGGGGAGGAAGGGCACCCTGACAAATTTATGTACGGCTTGGAGGCAAATAGGGTGAGGGCGGAGAGCTTTTCTTATGTTTGTGTTTCTTCTCAGTTGCCTTGGGCTCAAAATAATCCTCATGCCAAAGTGGTATATTTCGGGGCAGCGTGTTCTGCCTCCCTGCACATGCATTCGTCATTTGACCGTGTCTGTGCATGGCACATGGGCTGGGAGGGCAGCCGTGACAGGACAGGCCTGGTCCTTGTGCCCCCGGGCAGTCCCAGTCCTGGCAGGGAGAGTGACCTAGCGGCTGGGGCAGGAGCCCTGGCTCCCAGCAGAGGCCACCTGAACACGAGGCACCAGGGGAACATCTAGGAAAGGCAGTGTTTGTGCCGAGGCCTGAGGGATGACGGGCTGGGGACGTGGAGGTGGTGATCTGTCCAGGTGCAGGGAGCAGCTCGGGCAGAGGCCGAAGAGTTGAGCACGGAGAGCGTTTGCTACAGCTGGGCACAGCACATGGTTGCGTGGGTGGTGGGGCGACGGTAAGAGGTGGGTGTGAGCCTTGGAAGTCTGGCCTGACATGGGTCCCCAGGGAGGGTTTAACAGTGGTAGCAAATGTGTGTTTCAGAAAGATGCCTGATGTGTGGCGCCCAGGGCTGGCGGGGTGTCTCCCAGAGACGGGGAGGCCAGGGTAGGGGTGGGATGGGGTTTCTGTAAGAGAACTGGGGGCTGAGTCAGGGTAGGAGACGGTGGAAGTTTCTAGAAACAATTAGGAGGACTAGAAAAAGGACGTGGACAGGGGTTGGACTGGATCGGATCAAGCGGTGGGATGATGGGGAAGCCACGTGTTTGCTGGCCGGCAGGCTGAGTGCAGCATTTGCTTCAAAATGGCTCTGGTTCTTAGCTGTTGCTTTTTAGTATGATTGTTCATGACCGTGAGGGTCATCTGTGCAGGGCCTGCAGGAGAGAAGAGCCACTACCTGGAGATGTTTCTTGAAACTTCCTAGGTGTGGCATGGTTTGGGGACTGGCCTCATTCACAGCTGAGACTTGATTCGTCTCCAAGGGCATACAGTGGGTGCCGACTCTGTGCTCAGCACCGTGCTCAGTGCCGGAAGAAGCACGGCCCTGGGGTGACCTGGAAGGGAGAGGGAGGGGGCGGGAGGCAGAACAGGGAGAGTTGAGGTGATGCGTCCAGCTGGTGTGGTTCAGAGAAGGTGCTGGAACCGTCCTCTTCCAGGCCGTGTTACTACTGAGTTCTCTCTTCAAGAGGTTATGTGGCAGGTGCTCCGAAAGGGAGGGATAGGTGAGGGCTTTGCTTCGGGGGCCTTCTACAAGGGAGCGCCCCAAGCTGGCTGGATTTGGAAAAGGGCAGGGCGAGGCAGGGCCGGGCAGAGCTCCTGACTGTGAGGCTTATTTCAGTGGCATTTCAGTGGCTTCACGTTGTGTTTCTGTCCCAGGAGAGTGAGTGTCTGATGTACACGTGCAGTCTGAGCCCGGGGCCCGCTGCACCGCCCGGAGCTCGCCGGGCCAGCGCCTCAGCACAGTCAGGGCCACGGGGACAGAGCTGGCCGGATGCAGGTCTCACCTGCCTTTGAATAGGTTTCTAGGAGGCGAGATTTCCACAGCCACTGTGTCCCACAGACAAGACCCCTCCGCTGCCCTGTTGGCCTCCAGCTGGGAACCCTGAAACATGACAGACACCGGGTGATCAGTACACAGGAGTCGTCATGGGCCTCCACTTTGGGGTGTGCTGGAAATTCTTCCTGATCACAAGCCTTTGCCAGTGAGAGAGGGACGATGGGATCCGAGCTTTGTTCACCGCTGATTCTGCGCCAGGCACAGTCTTGAGCTCTTCATGTTCTGTCGTCCGTGCTGCCCTGAATCCCATGCCCATTTTACAGATGAGGACACTGAGGCTCACAGACATGGACTCTCACATCCAGAGACATAGAGTGGGTAACAGGCCTAGGGTTCATCCCGGGTCCTGTGGCCTTTCGGACTCATGGCATTCCCTCCTTTCCCTGGCTGGCTCCTAAGAGCACAGGTTTGAACTGGCTTTTTCACTCGATCTCATGTTCTGCTGAGGATGGCGAGGTGGTGGCTGAGCCGACACCTTAGGTCAGAGAGAGGTGTCCGGGGGCAGGATCGGTCGACAGGACGGGGTGGGGGGCGTCACAGACGGCAGACTGGCCGTGACCCTTCAGCCCCTTGCTCACCGGGAAGAGCCAGGCAGCGAGGAGCAGTTGGAAACCCTCCTCTTGGGCGCGAACCTTCAATTCTGGGGTGAGGGACGCAAATCTCCCTCCAGCTGTGAGTCCCAGCTCAGCCACAGCGCAGGGAGGGAGAGCTTTTTCAAACATCGGCGGACCCTGGTGCTACCCTTCCTGAGACATCCCCTGCCTTCTAGCAGCACTGGAGTGCACCAGCCGGCCCCCGCCTCCTTCTCCACCTTCTCCCAGCCACCCCCTCTCTGTCACTGCTCTCTGCAGCCACACTCTCTCCTGTTAGAGGACCTAACAGCCTCTGGCCTCGGATCGGGGGTTCGCGAAGCAGGGTTCCGGCAGCGTCAGCATCCGCGGGGATCTTGTCAGCAGTGGGACCCTCAGGCTCAGCCCCGGCCCACAGAAGACAGCAGCTGGGGGGGGTGGGCCCATCAGTCTGTCTAACACCTTCCAGGCGGATTGGAGAGATCGGTTCCAGCCCCTTTCCCTGGAACGTGCTTCCCCTGGGTTTCTTATCCTGTGGGTCTTACTGACCTCCGTTTTCTCTCTCCACCCCAGTTGTTTCCCTGCAGCATGGATCACAACTGGTGGCTGCAGGTTGTTTCTTCAGCAGCTCGGCTCTGTGTCCCCCACGAGGTTCCAGGCTCCGTGAGGCCGGGGGCCACGTCTCTTACATAGCCACACGTCTCCATTGCCTAGGGGGGTACCTGCATGTAGCATGCACTCGGCTGTTTGCAGAATGAATGAATGAATGAATGGGGAGTTTTTGAGACTAGCGGATACCGGGTAGGCTGTGTAGGGTGTTTCACCTAAACCCCTAATCGGGAACCGAGAGGCTTGGCATGGAGCCTGTCTGGAAGGAGCCCTGCACCCACCCCTCCTGGGCTCTTTCCCTGTGTGGCAGGAAAAGCCCCGGTGTCTGGGACCCGGTGTCAGCTCCGGGTGCCGCTGGGTGCCCCCCCAGCTGACCCTGGGCAGGCCCCCACCCCTCCCTGGGCTTCCATTTTTCCAGCAAGAGTTGGCCGCGGCAGATAACCTCAAAGGCTTCTCTCAGCTCTGCTGTCTTGTAATTTTACATCTATCAGACACTTCCCCTAAATACCGTTTTTATCTTTGCGCCGTTTGGATCCTCCGGCCTCTGCCGGGAAAGGTGAAGAAAAACCGTTCCAAGTGGGCCCGTCTTGGGTTTGTGTCGATGGCGCACGGTTGTGGTAATGATGCTGCGTGCACCGGGAGGCGTCACTCAGGGTGACCGGAGCTTTCCTGGAGTGGTGAGGGGGGAGGGAGGGAGGGAGGGGGAGGAAGAAGGGGGACCAGGGCTGGCCAGAAGGGGAGGTGTTCAGGGGAGCCTCCTCACCTCCTGTGGCCTGCAGAGCCCCGCGGGGTTTGTTCCCTGCCCTGCCGCCGCCCCCCCCCCACCCCGCCAGGACCGTCCCTGCCTGCGAAGGAAGGCCTTGCTGCAGGAGGCTTCAGCCCGCGGGTCTTTGTGCTGGGGGGCTTTGCCCACGGAGGAAGCCGACAGGCTTTCGGAGAAATAGTCTGTCACCTGTGGCCAGGTCAGGAATGCGTTCCGGCTGCTGTATCATCCCCCCCCCCCCCATCCCCACCACAAACACCAGCTTCTGTCCTTCTAGAAAGTTCTCAAGCTGCACAGGCAGGTTCTCCGGAAGATCACCCTCGTGAGGCTGGCCCTCCCTGGGAGGGCCCGGCCAGCGAGCCCGACAGAGACTTGACCTGCTCTGTGAGGCCCATGACTCCAGAAAGCACGCTCGTTACGGTCTGCTTGTGTTAGGGGTGCCGCACGCGTGATTTCTGAGGCTGGCACGTACTCGTTCTCTCTCCGGCTTTGGTCCAGCTCGGGGGGTCTTCTTTAGGGGCCGGCGCGTGAGGCAGCAACAACCCCGGGGGGACAGGAGGCAGCTAATGAATTCTGGAGACCCCTTATCGCTTCTCACTGTTTATCTTCCTCCGCATCCTCCTGCCTGATTAGAAAAAGAAGGAAGTGGGAAAAGACTAGCGAGAGATGAGACTAGTCGGCTTCTGTACGTATTTTGTCAAACGTTTCACCGCCCTGCCACCACCGTGTCCGGCACGTCGCCCGAGGAGCACCGGAGCCCGGCAGGCTGGAGGAGCCCCGGGTCGGGCTGGGAGGGAGAGAGGGACCCTGAAGGGAGAGCGTCTGTCTACGCAGCTGAGCGGCTGAGGCTGGGAGGGGGCGCCTGGGGGCCGAGCGCAAGCCAGACCAAGGGCTCCCCACGCTCGGAGGGCAGGCAGGCTGGGAGTGGGGCCCGAGGGTCCAGGCCAGCAGGTGGGGCAGCTCGCACTGGTGACGGGCCAGGGGTGGGTGCTCGGGAGACCAGACGGGAGCACCGGTTAGGAGGCTGTGACAACTGGGCCTGACCGGAGGGGCTGGCGTGGAGCTAGGCAGAGGCAGCAGGTGGAAACGTGGGAAGGTCGCAGAGGCAGAGCGGCAGACCGGAAATGGGGCTGGGTCCCCAGGACTTGGGGGAGGGCGGGGGGCCCAGGAGAAAGGGGCTGCGGGCGGAAGGGGAGAGCTCTGGTGTTTTCCTGAAGCTTTGAAGAGCTGAGCAGCAGCTGTGAAGTCAGAGGGAACGTCCCACGGCCACTCTCGTTTCTGACATGTTTGTAAGGCCGGGGGTCCCCCAAACCACTTTGGGGTTCAGTAGCTCCCCGGAAGGAATCGCAGGACTCACTGAAGACCGTGCTTCCAGCAGAGAAGGGACACCCACTGAACCGCACCCCCCCCCCACTCCCACCCAGGGAAGGAGCACATGTGGCCACACACAGCATTGCCATCCGGGGACGCCCACCCGAGCCTGTGGTGCCCGGAGTATTTACTGGGACTCAGTCACATGCCATCCGCTTGGCTGGCCTTTACCGTCCAGTCCCTGCTGCAGGCCAGACCGATCCCCTGTCAGTCAGTCTCACTGTTTACTCTCCGGTGGCCAGATGCCCCAGGCCAGCCAAGCCACTTATCAGGCAGATCATCCCAGGTGGCCTAGAGGTCACCTCCCAGGAGCCGAGGCCAGAGGCCAGACTTCCTTTGGGTAAGGTGAATTCACCGTGCAAGCTTGCAGCCTGGCGTGAGAGAAGGCGCGGGAGGACGTCACCCCGGGCGTGGAGGTGGGAAGGAGTGGCTGTGCGTGACACTGCTTTCTTTGGATGTACACACGGCCCCCTGGTCACGGACGCCCAGGTGGCACCAGGCACGGGGCGGTTCACTCACCTGGCTTGTTTCTGAGGTGTTGAACGTGGTTTTCGTGGCTGTCGTGTGCTGGGTGTAGGAGCAGAAACAGCCAGGGTATCGTGCAAAGAACGTTTGCACTGTTCACGGGTACAGCCTTGACCTCTTCCTTCACCTGAGTCTCTACTGGAACGTGTTGCGGAGCCACCTCCAGGGTTGTCGTGAGAATTAACTGTGACCTTAAGTAGGAATCTTCTGTGTGAGGAGCTCAGAACCCTTCCTGAAGACTCAAGAAAGCATGGCGTTTAAAATCCATCCTTTGGGGGCGCCTGGGTGGCTCAGTCCGTGAAGCGTCTGACTTCAGCCTCAGGTCATGGTCTTGTGGTTCGTGAGTTCGAGCCCCGCATCGGGCTCTGTGCTGACAGCTTGGAGCCTGGAGGCTGCTTCAGATTGTGTCTCCCTCTCTCTCTGCCCCTCCCCTGCTTGCACTCTGTCCCTGTCTCTCCAAAATGAATAAATGTTTAAAAAAATTAAAAAACAGGGGCGCCTGGGTGGCTCAGTCAGTTGAGCGTCTGACTTTGGCTCGGGTCATGATCTCACGGGTGGTGGGTTCGAGCCCCGTGTTGGGCTCCATGCCGACAGCTTGGAGCCTGGAGCCTGCTTCAGATTCCGTGTCTCGCCCCCCACCCCCCCGTCCCTCCCCTGCTCACGTTCTGTCTCTCAAAAACAAATAAACATTAAAAAAAATAAAATAAAATCCATCCTTTGAAGGCAGTTGTTTGCTCGGGCAACTCTTTTGGTGCTGGTTTGTACTCAGGCCTCGTATGTTTGGAAAAGCGTTAGGGAAATTACTCCCGAAGTGATGGCCGCCTTCTGCCTTGGTTCTAGGTGAGGCTCCAGGTCGGTCTGTATGCTGTGTACCTTCTGGACTGGCTCACCGTGTTTAATAAAGAACAGTTCCTCGTCCTTCGCCTGGAAGACCACGCCTCCAACGTCAAGTACACCATGCACAGGGTCTTCCAGTTCCTCAACCTCGGTATGAATGTCACGCTGGTGGCCCGGGAGCAGGCATGAGCTCCGTGGACACTGGCTGTCCGCGGTGCTCGCTGAGTCGCAGACAGACTCTGCGCACCGGGCGGGGCCGGGCCGGGCTGGGCGGCCGGTTCGGTACGTGCTTTTCAGGCGCGGGGCCTGGTGCCGGGGTGGGGGGAGGGGGTCCCTCATCTGGGAGGTTCCAGCCCAGCAGAGGAAGAGAAGAGGAGGAAGCCACCGATAGCCAAGGCACTGGCAGAGTGACGGTTGATTCGTATACGTGCCTCCGGGGTCCCAGGAGGAATGGTGGAAGGGGTCATGGAAGGAGTGGTCTGAGAGCTGAGTCTTTGGGCTGGGCGACATGTCAGAGCATGGCTGGAACGGTCTTGCAGAGGCCACAGGCTCGGAGGAGGGAGTGGACGGGTCATGGCATGCTCTCAGGTTTTGGGGGGCCCCTGGAGTCAGGGCCACGTGGCCACCTTCCTCTAGGAGAGTCCACTGCCGGTGGCCAGGGTGATGGCTTGTAGGGGTGGGTCTCTGGGCACAGAGGGCTGCCCACGTGGATGGGCACCCAAGGACTGCCAGAGCTCAAGCACTCCCGCAGCCCCATCTAATGATCTGGCCCGGGAATTCTGTTGATGGCATATTCCTTAAAATCTGTTTACCCTCCACTGGCCTCAGAATCCTTTCGTCATAGTGGTAGGAGGGAGTGTGATTGCTTTTTCCTCTGAAGGCCTAGAACCATTTTCCTTGGAATGGGTCCCTAGTAGACTCTGCTGTGTTGGTGAGCTTGACTTTAGTCTCTGAGATGGACAGTGAGGCCAGTTCTGTTCTTTCTGCTGCACACACGCCAGCGACACCGGAATATGGTTTTTCTGTGTAAGGGCTCAGGACTTTGGCCCGATCCCGAGGGCCTGGCACAATGTGGCCTGAGTGGTGATCCGGTCGGTTAAGCCAGTGAGGGACTAATGGTCCAGGGGGCTGGGGATAGAGGTGGCTGGCTTGTTCCTGGGCCTCTCCCCACTGATCTTGGTGCAGGTGGAGGTTCAGCTTATAGGGTCTCTGGGCACAGGTGGCCTTCCTGCCCCACCACCCCCACGGCCACGATACGGCACAACACACAGGGTGAAATATGGCCCAGCCACAGGCCCTTTGCATCAGCAGCCTGAAGCAGAAATGACACTGGCAGGACTCCAGCAGGCTGGTTAGTAGGAAAATCTAAGCACATGGACTGTGCCTGGCAGCTTGCACAGTTATCCACGGACAGGCTGACGGCCACGGGAGCCAGCCCTTTGTGGGTATTTGGCACTGAGACCGGGAGGAGGTGAGGCTCAGGGGAGGCTGCCTCCCAGAGCCGCAGCTGCACTTCTGCGGGCAGGTGTCCAGCCCCAGGCCGGACAGCACCTGCTCCTTCGCGATGGCACGTTGCCACTTTCCGTCCTCAGCAACTCCAGGACCAGGACGGGTCTGGCCAGAGGACCGAGCACTCTTGAGGGGAGGGGAACTCCTGGCCCAACACGAAGCATGGCTGGGAGTTTTGCGAAGCTCCTTCCTGCCGCGACTCCTGCTTCACAGTCTTTTCTTTGTGTTCCAGGACCCCTAGGTGAGAAACAAGAGACCCTGATGACAAAGAGCCCCGCGTCCAACGCGCGACGTCCCGAGGACCGGAACCTGGGCCCCATGTGGCCGGTCACCCAAAAGATCCTGCAGGACTTCTACGGGCCCTTCAACGCCAGGCTGGCCCAGGTGCTTGCCGACGAGGCGTTCGCCTGGAAGAAGACCTGAGGGTCGGGGTCCCCCTGCGGTTTCCACTGTTACCGTGATTTAAAAATCTCTCTTTGGGGGGCGGGGCCCTCTTCCTCAACAGCCTGGAGAAAACCCCAAGATGATTCTTCTTCCCCTCCCTAGGCACCTGTTTAGTATAACCGTTTGTGGTGTGAAACAACCTGGCAACTGACCCTTCACGGGGCTCCGCCATCCCGGGCCATTGGAAACTCCACTTGGGAACCGTTCCCTCCTGCGGCGCAGTGGCCGGGCCGCGGGGTCCAGGCGGGGGTGGGGGTGCGGGCGGGGGGCACCAGGCGGGGTGTGGGGGGCGGGAAGGAAGCGCGGCTGGGGGCTGACAGTGTGGGATCCGAGTGAGCGCACTGGAGGTCACGTCGCCACGCCAGAGGTCACGTCGCCACGCCGGAGGTCGCGCCATCACGCTAGAGGTCACGCCACGACACTGTCCGAGTTAACGCTTCCGTTCGGTCCTGAAACACCGGTCGGGCCAATACCTTCATTTGGGCAGAGCGAGGAGACAGACGCTTTCCTTTTTTCTCTTTCACTCCGAGGTCCGCCCTTTCTTCTCTTCAGATCTGAACCTTGTTAACTTCACTTTTACGAAAGAGAACAAAAAGCCTGAGCACATTCATCTCGGACCCCTCCCGTCCTGTCCTGGTGTTACTTACGTTTAACCAGAACACGAATGTTTCAGACGAACCATTCCTGCATTTCACCAGCCGTAGCTCCTTTTCTGCCACTTTTGAGGGCTTCTCGAGAGCTCATGTAACCTCTTCCCAGAACCTGGGGCAAGTTTGTAATCGGGATACAAACTCAGCTTATAATTAGAAGGGAAATTTCTGCTTTAATGCCACACTGAGCAACTTCAAGGAACTGAACTCTCCGTGGGAAATCTAGGTGTCCTGGACCCTCCTCACGCACACGAGGTCGTCAGACCCGGAGGGTGTGTGAACTTCTAGCTGTGGCCACAGACAGGCCCCGTCGCTCTGCCCGCCCCCTGGAAGCAGCTCCTTGCCCACATTCTCCGCCCCGTGTGGCCAGAGGCCCTCCCCGTTTCCGCAAACTACAAGACACGTGTGTCCCGAGGCAGAAACCGCGAGCCACACGTGGGTGTGCTGCGATTCTTCATGGGACCTTCCGGGCCGCTCGACCGCCTGGCCCACCAACGGATGGCCTCACGGTCTCGTCGTTTCTCGGAGGTGATGGCGAGAGACTGAACAGGGGGCTGGAGCCCCGGGTGCGAACTCGGGGAAGCTTCGCACCGGAGTGTTTGCAAGGTGAACCAGAACCTTCCGGGCAGGGTCCCCTACACCAGAGTCAGGAAGCGCAAACGGGCAGGTGTCCGGCCGTCACGCGCAGACGTGAGGATTTGCTCAGCTCTCCAGCCCCGGAGCCGTCACCTCTCTGCCATCAGAGGTGGGAGGCACAGCCCTCCGGGAGGCGCGGGGCGGGCCTTCCGTCCGCATGGCACGGCCGAGCTGTTTCTGCTGCTGAAGACCCGCTTTCTGGGACAGCAACCCCCCCGCCCGCATCTCTCACGGCCGGCCGGTGCTCGGAGCAGCGGCCGGCAGGGAGTCTGGTCGGAGCACAAGGGAGCTGCGGGGAGATCTCACTTTCAGCGTGTGTGTGTGTATTTATTCGCAGTGGGGGGTGTTGTGTGCGCGTGCGTGGGTCCGTTCTCTGAGTGGGTTCCCTTCCTGTTGTGCCGCTGATGAGGCGCCCCTGCCCTGGACGCGGCCCTTCCGTGGATGAATTTCCCTGCCAATTACCTTGTCGTTTTCAGTACGTGTTTTGCTGTCCCACTCCAGCCATAATTACAACACAGGATTTTTCCTACACGCTCCTATGCATGTGAATAACATGCAGTGTAATTCTGCTTCTTACAGAAGTATTACTGGAGGTATTATTTCCAATATTATTTGGTTTATTATACAAATCTTTTTATATACGCAGGCCCAGCCCTTCCGTGCCAATCTGTGCCATCCGGACAGTCTCTCTCAAGGGGCCTCTCTCCAGAGGGCATGTCTGTTGCCTTTGCTTTCTCACGTTCAGGCCCGGTTCCCGTTGACAGTGCAGGTGCCGTTCCGAGCGGCGGTCCTGGGGCTTGTCATCCAAAACCAAAGTGAAACGGAGCATTTCTCATGACCTGGTATTGAAGTTACTTTGTGTCCCCAAAGCTGTATATCAGATTGTACTCCATTGTACGCCCTTAGTAGTGGAAGGTATGTTAAGTGAACCAGTTATGCTGTATTTTTATTAATATTGAACATAATTAAACGTGGACCCCTGTGACCCGTCCCTGGGCATGCATGCTGTTCCTCACCCCACCCCCCCCAAGCACTCGTGCTAGGTTCTGCATGGTGTCTGCTGTGCACGAATGAATCTCAGAAGTAGTTCAGAGTCTGAGCTGCGTGCTTTCTGTGCACGCTGCGCGAGGGGACCTACGGCATATGGTGACGGGAGAGAGACTGTCAGAGGAGGAAGGGCTTCAACGTTATCGGTGACTCCCCACCAGAGGCCTCCCATGGGTGTGAGTCAGGGTCCCAGGGCCGGCCCTGCCCGTAGACCAGCCTAACGCGGTCGTCAGACATTAGGATTTGAAGGTGGGGTGACCACAGGCAGGCCCAGCCCTTCTGTGCCAGTCGGTGCCATCCAGACAGTCTCTCTCAAGGGGCCTTTCTCCAGAGGGCATATCGGTTGCCTCTGCTTTGCTTTCTCCCGTTCGGGCCCGGTTCCCGTTGACGGCACGGGTGCTGTTCCAAACAGCGGTCCTCGAGCCTGTCATCCAAAACCAAAGTGAAAGGGAGCATCCTAGACTGTTGTCATCATGGCTGCTTCCTTCATTTCTGGGCCCAGGCCTGGCCCTGGGGACAGTGATTTTGAGACTCCTGGTGTCGCTGGGTGTGTGTCACTGTCATTAGGCACTCAGGGTCCCTTGGCTGCACTGGGATGGGCAAGCCTGTGGGAGGAGATGGGGTTGTCTCAAGTTTGCGGTTCTGGAGGCCTGGGGCCAGCATGGGCCATGGTCCCCCTAGTTCTGAAAAGACCACCCTGGGAGCGTCCCTCTCCCAGCACTGCTCCCCATAGTGGTGCATTGTAGGCAGGGGGCCAGTGAGTCCGGACCTGGAAAGAGGAGGAGCCCATCTCTTGATGAGGGAGCCAGGAACAGCGTGGCTGAGCAGAGAAAATCCGGCCTGCGAGGAGAAAGGGGGCGGGTGGGACACGAGGGGGCAGGATGGACGGGTGAGTCTCCAGGATTGATTGATTCCCTGTCCTGGAGCCTTTCCGGAAACCCCCTCTGCTTTGTTCCCACCCCTACTTGGGAACCAGCTCGCAGGGAACGCAAGGACGCGGATCATCTATATCTTTGTGTAAACCTCCCTTTGGAATGACCTCTTCCCAAATGCCCCTGTGTGGAACAGAAGCAGAGGCAGTGCTCCGGAGGAATTTCTGGTCTCAGCCCACAGGGAGGGAGGAGGGGAGGCCTTGGGTGTGGGCGGTGTTTTCCTGATCTCCAGAGATCTCACCCTGTGGGTAGCCACTCTGCATGCGGGCGGGCGAGGCAGATCCTGTGGAGACTTGTAGGGAGAACTTCTTCCCAGAACCCCGGGGCAAGGCTCTGGCTGAGCAGCTGGGAGGGGGCAGGCCCGCTGGTGGGCCCCAGCAGCCTGAGCAGCAGCGGCCCTGGGGGAGCTGTATTACTGTCCTCCAGCTGTCGGAGCAAATTATGCCAAACTTCGGGCCTTAAAACGACACAAGTGTATTATCTGGCAGTTCTGGAGGGTCGAAAATCCAAAATCAGCCCCATGGGGCCATGGCCAAGGTGTGGGCTCTGTTCCTTCTGGAAACGCTAGGGGAGAATCTGCCTCCTGGCCTTTTCCAGCTCCTGGAGGCCGCCCCCTTCCCGCGGCCCCGGCCTCCATCCTCGGTGCAGCACCTTCAAATCTCTGACTCTGCTTCCGTGGTTATGTCGCCCTTCTCTGTCACCCTCCCGCCTCTCAGAAAGACTCTGGTGATTACTCTGCCCGCCCCCCCCCCCCACCCCCCCGGATATTGCAGGATTCTTCTCCTATCTCAGGATCATGTCTGCAAAGGCCTTTTTGCTGTGTAAGGTGACATATTTATAGGCTCCAGGGACCACGGTATGGACATCTTCAGGGGTCATTATTCAGCTGCGCATAGGAGGGTGGTCCAGCCAGCCAGTCAAGGGAGTGGGTGCCCTTGGCCTGTCCCTTGCAGCTGTGCCCTGTGGGGCCCAAGCAGGTCTGAGCGGGCAGGCGGCTGCCTAGCAGAGAACCAGACCTCCCAACGCGTCCGTCCTGAGACGCTGTGTCTCCCTGTCCAGCAGGGCCCTGCGACTGGGGTGCTCGGGACAGGGTGAGGCCAAGCCAAAGCCCCACCTTTCTCCCAAAGTCAAAGTCATTCTTTTTGTGTGTTTCTTCAAGTGAGCCCGGGGGCGTCCCTACCCCAGGTGGGACTGTCTGTCCATCTCTGGGTAAAAGTGATTTCTGAGCGCTGACAAGTTTTGTTTTTTCTTTATACTTTCTCGGTTCCCTAGGAGACCCACATCAGCTGCATGGGCAGTTTTGAGTTTCTGAAGTTCAGCTGTTTCCTAGTTAGTCATGCTTCAAGGGGAGCTGCTTCTGAAAGTCGCAAAAATAGTTTGCGTGGTTTCTGGTCCCTGAGAGAGCCTCTGGGGGCCAGTGACCTCCATGAACTCCTGCTCCAGGGATGGCATGGGAAGGCTGACTTCCAACCTCAGTTTCATCGGCCGTGCCTCATGGCCCCAAGCTGGACCCAAGTCCACAACCTCTACTCTGTCCCTGCTCCTGAAGCCCCGCCCGGGCAGTCTGGACCCTGTCTCCAGCCCTGGCCACCCCCCTGGCCGCCTTCCATCTCCTCCTTTGCAGACGGGCTCCAGCACAGGTCTTGGGCAGAAGGGTGGAAAACTGCAGACAGCCCAGGGTTCCTTAGGGCTGTGCAGATGGCTCCCCTAGAGCCCGCACGGGCCAGGGCTGAACACCGAGGTGGAAACGGTGGCGCCCCGGGGAAGCTGCAGCCGGCCTGCGAGGGACACCAGTTTGCCCTCCTGAGGGTGGCTGCATCCACCAGCCAGGGGCACAGGAGACCGGACTCAGGCCCGCCCCCCCGTCCCTGCCACGGACTCAGGCCCGCCTATCCCCCCTCCCCCCCACCGATGCAGGCCCGCTCCCACTTCCTACACTGTTGCGCTTAGGGCTAAACAAGGAGCCAGACTGGTCCACTCCATGCTAGGCAGCATTTGCTGGCCGCCCTGTGGGTGGGGCGCGGAGGAGAATACGAAGGGGGCCCCCTGCCCCACCGTGAGGGCCCCTTACTTGCGGCACAGCTTGGGGGTAGCAGGGAGGCCGCTGGGCATGAGGCTTTGTGGCTTGCATCCGTGCTCTGCCTGCTCTGAAAGGCCCCTTCAAGGTGGGATCTAGAAGCAGGTAGATCTGTTTCAAGGCTGAATCCGGCCCCCGCCCCCGCCGAGTTTCATGGTTTTCCCAAGCCACGCGGTGAGATTACGGCGGGGACCCAGTGGCGCAGAGAAAGGCCGGGCCCAGGAAGTCGAGGTGGGAAAGTGTCCAGCTCCCCGCCCCCAAGTCTTGAGCCATTCTTCACCATTCTTCCACCAAAAGGGATGATCTGCCTTGCGCTCCCCCAAACGGCCCCGCCAAGAGGGATGGAAGGGATGGAGGGCAAGCCCTGGGGCTGGAGCCAGGTGTGCTGGGTTCAAGTTCCAGGCGGGCTGGGTTCCTCAGTGCAGATGCAGCCACCTCGTCATCTTGGGGACACCACTGGCCTTTCCCACATCCACACGTCTGTGAACCTCATGAGTGAGCGTCAGAGTTAAGACAACGGTCTACAAAAGTACAGACGGGATCAGAGGCTGCACACCTGCCTGAGATCACACAACTCGGGTCCCCAGAAACAGGAGAATGGCGACTCAGATTTTTCACCTGTTAACTTCAAAGTCAATGCCTTTAACTGTGATGCTCCAGTGTCCATCTGCAACCCCCGCCGCCCACAGAGCCCTGCAGCCTCCAAACTCCTTTCCTACCCCCTCAGCTCCCATTTTGAAGACCCTCAAGGATGGGTCTGGGCCTTCTGGGCCATAGGCTTGCTTCTGCAGACCCATCCATCAAGGGCTCTGCACCGTGAGTGGAGCTTCTAGGGAAAACACAAGGAAATAAACACGACTTTGTTCTGCCCAGCGGGTCTGGCAGCACAGTGGTCCAAGCCTCCCGCCTATAGGATGAGGAAGACTTGGGGGCTGCCTACAGGGGCCAGCAGCGTCCTGAGAAGTGGGCTGCCCTCCCCGAGGCCCCGCCCCACCGTCCCAAAGGCCCCAAGGGACACACTTCAGCTAGAAAGTGTGCAAAGAGTCAACACTTAATTTTTTAGCAAATGTTTTCAGAACATCTACTTTGCACAAGGCACTGGGCCAGACTTTGGGGTGGGGGCTGCAAATTGGCTCATTCGCCGATTCCTTCACTGGCTTCTTTCACCAAGTATTTACAGAGTGCTGACTGGATGCCTGGAGATAGGTTCCCAGGACAGCAGGCCCGGTCCCTGCCGCCTGGACCCGGGGCCTCGGGCGGCAGACAGATACAGATTGGAGCGTCACCCCAGCAATGCAGAACTGCAACAGCCATGGGGCGCCACCTAGGAGAGGAACTGAGGGCAGTGACCTCTTCCTGCTGTGACCTCCACCCTTCCCCAGGCCACTGCATTTCCTGTGTGTGAGAGGCCAAGCTGGAACTCGTGACCCGGCTTCCCCCAAATGGCGTGGGCACAATGGCAGCATGCCAAAGACCCGCCAGGGCGCCCCCAGAGCCTCCGGGCCAAGCGCTTGGGTGCACGGGGCCTCACGGCTGTCACCCCACCCGGGAATGCCTCCTTCACCTTCTCGCCCGTGCAAAGGGGCCGATGATAAATACGTTAGACATCGCGGGCCCAAGAAGTAGAATGGAAGACATGATGCAGGTTCCTGTTTAACAGAGAACACAAATTGCCATAAATATTTACTAACAGGATTTTACATATAATAATTCAGCACCATCTTTTGGTGATACAGGTCTGCTTAGGAGAGGATGGAATTCTTTTTTTGGGGGTGACTAACATTTCACTTAAAGCAGTTCTAAGTTAGTGTGCCCTAGCGAATCCCTTGGGGACGTTCATCCCTAAAGACCGTCGGCAGCTGTCTCCAGGCCCTGCTCCCCTCCTCCTGAGACGCTCTCACTGGGGAGACCCCAGACCCCAGACCCCGGCCTCCAGAGCAGTTCCCTCCTGGCTCTGCCTCTTCTGTCTGATCTTGAAATGTTGGGGGCAGGGGGGGGGGTGGGGAGGAGGGGGGACACGCTCTGTCCTCAGCCCTCTTAGCTAGCTGTCCTCTCCTGTGACTGCGTTACCCAGTCCATGGTCTACACCGCCACCTCTATGCTGATGGCTCCCAGGCCTCGGCTGGTGCGTGTCCAGGTGGGGCCACCACATCTCCACACTAACTGAGCATCCCCCCTCCTCCCAGCCCTTGGGGTCTGACCCTGCCCCACTGGGCCCTGCCCCGCTGGGCCCTCCCCTGCTGGGGTCCTCCCCCTCTAGCCCCTCCTCCTCTGGCCCCTCCCCCGCTGGGCCCTCCCCTGCTGGGGTCCTCCCCCTCTGGTCCCTCCTCCCCTGGGCCCCTCCCCCTCAGGGTCCCTCTCCTGCTGGGCCCTTCCTCCTCTAGGGCCTCCCTTACTGGGCCCTACCCCGCTGGGCCCCTCCCCCTCTGGCCCCTCCTCCCCTCGGCCCCTCCCCCTCAGGGTCCCTCCATCAATGGGCCCCTCCCCCTCAGGGTCCTTCCACCACTGGGCCCCTCCTCATCAGGGTCACTCTCCTGCTGGGCCTCTCCTCTGCTAGGTCTCTCCTCCACTGGGCCCCTCCCCCCACTGGGCCCCTCCCCCACTGGCTCCCACCTCAGTCACAGTAGCCAGCCCATGTAGACGAAATCTTTGAGCTCCCACCCGATCACCGCTGCCCGTCCCACCAACCCTGGAACCCACCTCCCCTGCCCTCCCACTCTGCCTCTTGCACGGCGGTTCCCTCCGCCCCTTCACTGCTTCCTTCAGGTCCTCTCTTGGAGTCTCATCCTTGGACCACCTTGACTAAACAGCCACTCCCTCCCCCTTCCCAAGCCACTCTCTCACTCCTCTCCTCTTCCCTACCCTCCCGAAGCCCCCATCCTGCTGCCTCTCCCCCCTGATCCCGACCGTTCCTCGCCACCAGCCCTGTACTAATCATGGTTTTCATTTCTGTATTTCATGATGCTTTGACTTCTCGGGGGTCCTTCGGCCCTCCCGGGGCCAGCTTTCTCCTAGAGAGGGCAAACATCCCCCTTGTGAATGAGCCTTTCATATGCAAGCCAGCCCCATCCAAGCCCCTGCTCCAGACCACCTCCTTCATGGGTCACCCCAGGTCCAGGTGCCAGACAACCAGGACAGCCCCTGGCCTGAGCCCAGCCAAGTCGCTCCAACCAGCCCGTCTTAACCCTGCTTAGCCTGATTACCCGCTTAGCCCGTTTCTTCCCTGGTCAAGACATGACGGTGGCCTGCTGCTCCCACCTCCCTGCATCCCCTTCTGTGACCTGCATCCACCAGGACAGGACGAGGCTAAGCCAGGCATGCTGCTGGGCCTCTGGGAGAGCCCCTGTCTTCCTGGGGGGGGGGGGCGGGAGGGAGCAGGTGGGGCTGCCCACTCCACGGGGTCCTCCCACTTCTGTCTGAGGCTTTCTCAGAGCCCAGGAATCCGGGGCTGTCCCAGCAGCCAGTTCTGAGGTTAAGAAGAGGCCCCCCTGTGGCCGGCAGCTCCTCCTTGCGCTGCGAGTTCGAGTCATGACTCAGGAATGGGGAGTGGCCGCCTTCCTCGGACGGTCGGGGCTGGCCTCCAGAGCTCAGGGGGGCAGCCAGACATCTCACCGTTGCCATGGAGACCATTTGTTTACTCCTACCTCCAAATGAGATAATCTGGAGAACTGCCATTTTCTGTACTTTCAACATAATGGAATTCAGGAAAATTCCAAACCCAAGCCAGCCCCCAGTTCTAAAGACGGAGACCTCGGCAGCCAGCGTGGACGTCAGGATGTGGGCAAACTTCTCTGGCCGGCCTCTGATCTCCTCCTTCCCCTGAGAGCATGTATCTCACCGATGCTCAATCGTTTTTTGCCTCCCTGCCTTTGCCCAAGCTGTTACTCCCCCCCCCCTGCCCCCCCCCGCCCCCCCATGGGTCCCCTCCCAGCTCTTCAACTGAATCAGCATCTTACTCCGCACCAAGGCCAAGTTCAAGTGTGGCCTCCTCCTCCATGATGGCCTCCTGGATTCGACCCACCCTCCCACTTCTTGACCTGCATGAGAAGGTCTCCCCCATATTAGTCACGCTCCCATCTAGTGCATCCTTGGCTTTCTAGTTGATTCGCACCAGTCAGCCCACAGCGAAGCCTGGGGAGCCCTATCCCCAGATAGCCAGCAGTGGAATGAGGGAGGCAGTGGGTGCCTGGAGAGAAAAACGAGCCGGAAGCCTTGGAGCTGGACAATACTGGGCAAGTGACTTCACTTCTCTGTGCCTCAGTTTTCCCTAGCTACCCACCAGGCGTTGGGGCCTAGAGGATTTCAGGGGCCCTTTCAGATCCGCCCCTCTCTTATTTATTGCCTTTTGGAAACCTGCCGCTTTCCCCACGGCACTTAACATCCTAAGGCGTTTTGCAGAGGCAGTGCGTGGAGAGGAGGTGGAGACAGGGGTGAGGGTGGGGCCTGGCAACCCGCTCCCCAACCTTCTGGGGTTCTGGGGATAGCTGCCCTGGGGAGCGGGAGGCACGGAAACGCAGCCCCGCGCTGCCCCCGTGTGGCCTGCGTGGGCACTGCAGCGAGGAAGCCTTTCTCAGCCAACCTTTGGGAGGGCTGTCCTGGCGGACGCCCACCACCCATCGGGACGCTCGCTGTCTTCCCGCTCACCTCTCGCCTAGGCCAGGGAGCCCCCGGGAACCAAGAGTAACCCCAATAACAGGGCGCCCAAGGGTGGAAGGGCGCAAGGTCTCAATTCAGCCAGTTAGGAACATTGTTCTGAAGGCACCCGGGTGTGGGAAGAAAGGGTGGTCTTGGGGGCTCCCAGGGGTGCATCCCGCCTGCTTCTTGGTCTCCAGACTTTTAGGCATGATCACGCCCAAAGTGTCCGCAGGGAAAGGGAGGCTTGGGGAGGGTCAGTCGCAGAGCTGACTCCCCATCGGGTGTTCCTTTCACTCCATGGGGGACTTCCAGAACTCACCCTCCCGATGGGCTGAGCTGAGACCCTTTGTACCTGGCAGTGGTCCAGACACGTCCTCCCCAGCCCCTCCCCACCTCGCTCCTCTCACCTGAGATGCCTCCCCTTCCCAGCCCTCACCCCCCCGACAGACCCTTCCAAGCACCCAGTCCTGAGGCAGCCTGTGGGTGGCCAAGGAGGGCCCTGAGGGAGCCATCACCTACCCCAGTGGGCCTCGGAGGTGGGGGTGGAGGTGATGGGGAGGGCCTGGGCTTGCGGCTTCTGCCCGCAGACACACAGAACTCCATCCCTGCCCATCCTCTGTGCTTCTGCCTTCTCGCTTCTCCCCTGCATCCTCCCCTGGCTGGGCTCTCCTCTCTGTCCCCCCCCCCCCCCCCCACAAAAGACCTGCCTGCCTGCAGGCCCCACCTCCTTAAGCCTTGCCTCTGTGGCCTCTTGGTCCCAGGAGGCAGACTCTGCTCCCCCTGTCCCTGAGCCATCCCTTCCCAGATGGGGAGGGAGGAGCTCGGTGGGTCCAGGGAGCTGCTGGGCTCCCCCCACCTCCTCTCCCAGAGCCTCCCTGTGCTAACTGAGCACCTGTCCCGCTTTAGTTTAGACACACTAGGGGTCTGGGACCTCCATGTGTCCATGGGAACTCATCCTCCTTGACCCAGTTTAACAGGGCAGACCTGACCTCCCCTCTGTCCCTTTGCCTTTGCATTCTTCCTGTGCCTTCCCATTTCCTCCCCACTTGCTGTCCTTCCAACAGTAAGGAATTTGCTGGACTCAGCATGCTGGGCTGTACTGAGAACAGCTGGGTTACATTGGGCACAGCTGGTCCGGGCTGAGCTAGGGTCCTGAAGGGCAGATCATAACCCAGATAAATCCCTGTGCCCTCCATTGCCAGGACATTTAAAGACACACAGTCTAACCATCACAGGAAGTGATCTCAGTTTACTAGCATCTGCTGAGAGACACTTTTCTCTGGCTCCTCGGGCTCATAGGCTTTCGTACGTCACGGCAGCTCCAAGACTTCTCCCTCGCCAGCTGGGGGCTGCTCCTTCTGGAACATTCGAGCTTCTGGGCCGGGCATCAGAGGAGAGAACTCACCCCCCTGCCTCTTCTGAGAAGTGAGCAGAGAACAGTCTGCTCAGGTTGCCGGGGCCAGAGCTTGCCCGGGGCAGGACGTCTAGCAAGTGCCCAGACGGAAAACCCATTGTTGGCTTCTCTGCCATTTCTCTGGAATCCTCCCTGATTCCAGCCTGGCCCTTCCTTTGTCCCTTCCAGGTTCTACCTGCCCCCAGAATACATCTGCACTGCACCCTGTGAAATACCCTTACGTTGATCTCCCCGTCCATCAAACCTTCCTGCTTGTCTAACCCCCAATCTCCTCGCTCAACTGTTGCTTTTAGTTTTTAAATGACATTTGGGGATCACTTTCAGTTTGGGGACTTCAGTGTGGTTCATTTTCAAGTCTTATTTTTTCACGGAATCTTGTTCTTTGCATATGGTTTTTATTCCTTCTTACATAATCGTTTTAAGCATACTTTAAATATGATTTACAATCTCAGCCGAACTGTTCTGTTATTTAAATATGATTTGTAAGTGACTTAAATTTATATATGATTTAAATACACTTTGTAGTTTCGCACATTATAAAACGTAAGTCATAAGTATAAGTATGATTTATAATTTCATTTGAACTGTTCTGTTATTGCAAGGACTGGGGCGGGGGACTCCAATCTTGTTTATCTGCTGACTTTGCCTCACCGAGAGTCCGTTTCCTTGTGTAGTTTGTGACTTAAAAAAAATTATCGAGTCTTTCTTCAGGTGGTGTTACCAGTTTTTGCTATGGGGCTGGGGGCGGGGGGCGTGTCTCACATGCCCTGGGGGTGGAAAGTGTCTCCAGGAAAGCATCCGTCTCTGCTGTGGCCTTGATCCAAGGGGTCACGTTTCTGAAATCAAATTTTGCCATAACTTTTTGGTTGGGGATGTCCTTGCTTTTTTGGGAAGTATAAATTGAAACTTTCCATCTGGAGTTTCGGTTTCGAATGGGAGCTTTTTTCCCACCTTCACCTTTTCTGAGCAGAGTCAAGCTTTGTTCCTGAGACTTACCTATAGTTCCTCTTATAAGGAAGGGCCAGTCTGCCAGGGTCCTGGCTTTGTTCTGAAGCCTGAATTCATCTCTGTCTTTTAAATGTCAGGGCTGTATTTCCTCTCCAACCAGCTTTGAAAACCAGGGAGCTTCTTAAAAGGTCCCCTCTACATGCCAAAGGAAACGCAACTTGATTCTCGAATCGCTTAATAAAGCCATTTCGATCTTCGTAAATAAATTAATAACCTCGAGCCCTGAGGACACATACTTGCATTTGCCATTTCCCTGGGTTTAGGTGGTGGTGGCTCTTCAACGATCCCTCTGGCTCACAGTTCCTAACTTTATTTCTGGCTCAAGAAATCCTCCCTTTCCTTCTTTCAAGTTTGCCTCTGGGTCGCAAAGAACTTGACGGTAGATTTGGGGGCAGAGATGGGAATTTTCTAGTTGGCTTTTTGTTATTGATTCCTAGGTTAATTTCATGGGGATCAGAATACTTACCTGCGAATGATGTAAATCCCTTACCACTTGTTGGCACTTGCTTGATGGCTCACTATGTGGTTCATCTTATTAAATGTGCAGTTGAAGAGGTGCGTTCTGTCGTTGTTGGGTACCGTGTTAATTAGGTCAAGCTAGTTGTGCCGTTCAGACTTCTTCCCGCTTTCCTATTTCTGTTGAGAGGACTGTGCCCACGTCTGCTAATATTATTGTGGGTTTGTCTCTTTCTCCTTTTTTTTAAAAGTTTATTTATTTTGAGATAGAGGAGGGGGAGGAGCAGAGAGAGAGAAGAAGAGAGAGAATCCCACGCAGGCTCCACGCTGTCAGCCCAGAGCCCGACGCGGGGCTCGAACTCACGAACCGTGAGATCATGGCCTGAGCTGAAGTTGGACGCTCAACCGACTGAGCCACCCAGGCGCCCCTAGTCCATTCAACATTTACCGTAATTATTAATATATTGGGAACTTTTTAACTACAATTTTACTATTTATTTTCTATTTGTTGCACCTAATTTATGTTGCTTTTCCACACCTTTGTTTTCATGTTTTCTTTCTAGGTTCATAGCTTTATGATTTTATTTTCCCTGTACAAACTTGGTACTAAATTATTCTTTTATTTGTATTTTCACAATTGTCCTAGATATTACAATATATATCTTCTACTTACTACCATCTAATATAATGTAAGATTTTTATTTCTGCCACACAAAGTTAAGGTCTTAGAATGTTGTATTTTCTCACCCTTTCCTGTTATTGTTAAGGATTTTAATTCTATATATATTTTATTTTATTTTTTAATTTAATTTTTTTAAATTGACATCCAAATTAGTTAGCATATAGTGAAACAATGATTTCAGGAGTAGATTCCTTAATGCCCCTGACCCATTGAGCCCATCCCCCCCTCCCACACCCCCTCCAGCAACCCTCTGTTTGTTCTCCATATTTAAGAGTCTCTTATGTTTTGTCCCCCTCCCTGTTTTTATATTCTTTTTGCTTCCCTTCCCTTATGTTTATCTGTGTTGTCTCTTAAAGTCCTCATAGGAGTGAAGTCATATGATTTTTGTCTTTCTCTGACTGACTAACTTCACTTAGCATAATACCCTCTGGTTCCATCCACGTAGTTGCAAATGGCAAGATTTCATTCTTTTTGATTGCCGAGTAATACTCCCATTCTATATATATACCACATTTTCTTTATCCATTCATCCATTGATGGACATTTGGGCTCCTTCCATCCTTTGGCTATTGTCGATAGTGCTGCTGTAAACATGGGGGTGCATGTGTCCTTTCGAAAAAGCACACCCGTATCCCGTGGATCAATGCCTAGTAGTGCCATTGCTGGGTCGTAAGGTAGTTCTATTTTTAGCTTTTTGAGGAAACTCCATACTGTTTTCCAGACTGGCTGCACCAGCTTGCATTCCCACTATAAATATTTTAAATCAGAATGCTATGCCCACAGTGGGGAGCCCTGAAAATCTCAGAGCAGAGAAACAGGAAAGATGAGGAAGGGGGCCATCACTGCATTTGGTCTATTTCAGGGAGGAGAGGACATATACATCATCCAGTTAACCAAAGGCAGAACCTGCCTACCTCACCCCTGCAGGATGACCTGGGATTACAAACAAAACAAAGGATGAAGGTGACAAGTTCCCTGGCCTGTAACTTCTTCAAGGGCTGTGGTCTCAGGCTAACAAAAGAGTCAGAAAGATATGCAGAAATGTTTTCCTTCATGAGCAGGAACTTCCCTTCCAGAGAAGGCAGAGCCAGATGGCCAGGAGCAGACCTTCTGGGAGACAGGAGCAAGGAACAGGCCACAACAAACCCTGACTAGGGAACACGGGCTCCGGGACCTGGTGCGTCGACTTCTCCAAGTGCATGGGCCAAGGGGCTGAAAACAAAAGGGGGCAACGGTGTCTGTGAAAGACGACAAGAAGCACAGTTGAGAACTTGCCAGAGCCCGGTAAGAAGGCCTGGGGCCTCGGTGGTCCCTCCCCGTCTGCAATAACCTTGCACGTCAAGTTGCCCAAAGGCCTGGTGCCAGCAGCTACCCTGGAGCCCCGCTGGCCCCGAATTAGGAATTTATAAGCAATTCTGGGTTTATAAGAATCAAAAGCATATTCCTGCCCCAGGAGAGTATATCCAGACCCAGAAACAGGGGGGGGTCCTGGGTGACTCAGTCGGTTAAGCACCACACTTGGGTTTAGGTCATGATCTCACGGTTTGTGAGTTTGAGCCTCGCGTTGGGCTCTCTGCTGTTGGCACAGAGCCTGGTTTGGATTCTCTGTCCCCCTCTCTCTCTGACCCTTCCCTGATCATTCCTATAAACAAGCAAACAAACAACCTTTAAAAAATTAAAAAAAAAAGAAGATCCAGAAACAGTCACACAAGGAAAGAACAAAATAAACAAAATCTTTGGTGAGTTACATTTGGGGTGTCTGAAGGTGGTGTTGGCCTTCCGTGACCCACTTGTCTTGGGTTCCCCAGGACTTTCCTCTTTTCAGCCATGATTGTCCTGCTTTCTGGAAACCTCCCCATGGCCCCCCAGTTGGCCTGCTGGGCTGGCATTGCACGGCGAGCCAGACTGGGGGGGCCAGAATTCTGTTCCGCTGCTGAGTCCAGCCACCCCCCCCCCCCACTGCCACTGTGGCTCCAGTGTGCCTGAATGGTGGGTGGGCTGGGGGGGATGGCGAAGACTCCTTCCTCTTGACTGCTCCCTCTTCCTCCCCTGCTTCCTAGGCTGGAAATTGGAGGACATGTATTGAAAATATTAAAACAGAACATAAACGATTGACCATCTATTCCAGCAGAGAAGACAGAAGAAGCACATGGCCTTCTAACCTGACCACCCTCTGCAGGGAACCGACCTCAGGGCTCTGGGGAGCAACAGACTGGTACAGGTCTCTGGGGGCCTGGGGAGGAGCTGAGCTGGAGCCGAGCCTCCTCCAGGGGGTGCTCCGGGGGAGGAGCGGGGACTGCTGTGTGCCCTACCTCCTTCCCTGCCCGGCCCCGGGGTGGAGAAAGGTTTGCAGTGAGGCCAGGACACTGAAACTCAGAACCCAAAGGAAAGTCATTCCCACTCCCCTGCCTCCCCAAACGTGTCGATACGTGTCTCTGTTCCTATGCTGCTTATCAGCATTTTTCAGTGTTTCCCTGACAACCTGAGAGCTTTGCAGGATTAGCTCAGGAATCAGGACAAGACATACTTCCCAAGCTTGTACCTTCCCCTTGTATCCCTTTTCACTGGTCCCACTGCTTAAAAAAGAAGTGTCAGGGTCGCTTCTCATAAATCATGTTCATAATCAATACTTAATACGCTGTAGTACATTTTAAAAGTACCCATAGTCAGGTAGAGCTGGTTTTTCAGGCTTTCCTGGGCTCCTGGCCTGAAGCTTTCAGCCAGGAATGGGTGGGGGAGGCAGGAGGAGAAAAGAATCAAGCCCTGTGTGTGTGTGTGTGTGTGTGTGTGTGTGTAAATATCTTGTACCCTGAGTGAGGCTCCAGGGTTGGGTCCCGCAAGGTGCAGAAAGGATGTTCCTTTCCATGAAGGTCCCCTAGAGCAGCAGAGACCATCTGGATCCCTGGTCCCCAGGTAGTGGGGCCCCACGTCACCCCCGGAGTGTGTTGGCAGAAAAGCAGCAGGTGGCTGCAGGGGGCAGGGCAGAAGAGGCCTCTGGGAGGGTGGGTCCTCGGTGTTCAGACGCTGAGTGCCCATCAGGGCTGGGGACTGTTCTAGGGCTGGGAACGTAGCCCCAGGCAAGATGAGTGTCTGTCCTCAAGGAAATCAGGGCACTTCCTGGAGGAGGCAGGAAAACACACAGCCAGTTGAAGTCCTTTCTGGGGCTACTCTGGGCCACGGAAAGCGTGAGACAGGGCAGTGCAGGAGAGCGTGGCTGGGTGCAGTGCTGCCTGGACAGGAGGCCAGGACAGGAAAGGGACATGGGTGTGGGTGGCCCCACTGAGGCCGAGAGGGGAAGGGGGCATCGCTGTAGTTCATTCCGGCCGGACTTCTCTCCAGAGTTCTGGACTGCCACATCCGGCCGCCTGTTTGTCTTTACGGCCGGCCGGGACGCCTAGCGAGCACCTCACACGCCTGACCTTCGCTGACCTTCACCGCCTCAGGCACCTGCTGCCGGCCTCCTTCCCTGCCTCAAGGGCCGATACCTCCAGCCTCCGCACAGCTCAGGCCCCCCGCCAGGAGCCGTTCTCAGCTCTGCTCTCCCACCCACGCCCCATTGGCTGGGATTCCGCAGGCACATCCTTGAACTAAGTCCCGATTCTGACCACCCCTTGCCTTCTCCATGGCTGCTACCCAAGCGCGCACCTCCATCACCCCGCTGCACTGGGATGCCCCTGCCTGGGACACTCCCCTCACCTGGCAGGAAAGCCACCCTGACCCTCTGCTCTTCTTTTTGTCACGGGGCTTTCATCTTCTCTGCCATTATCACTTAGTTACTAAGTTGCTTTTGCGTACTTACCGTCGCTTTCTCACCTCCCCGTCAAGAGCTCCGCGGAGGTGAGGAGTTTTGACTTTTTGCCCCCTGATGCCTCCTGTTGTAAGCTCTCAGCTCAGTGCCTGCCTGACACACGGTTTGTGCTCCATAGATGCTGCTGCTGGAAGCTGGGTGAACTTGAGTCCTGGATGGCCGCGGAGGGAACTTGAGTTTTTTTCTGGCCACTGGAATCGGCAACGGGAGGATTTAGGCAAAAGCGTGATGCGAGCTGCTTTAGGCTTTAGGAAACCCCTCCCGCCCCCACCGCCTGCCACGTGGAAGATGGACCGGGGTGGGGGCAGGACACCCAGGAGCAGGCGGGGATCCTGGTCTCTTTTGTTCCGGGGTAGATCCTGGGGCAGTGCTTGCGGCCATGGTGGAAATGCTCTGTACCTGTGCTGTCCAGTGCTCAGCCACCGGCCCCTTGTGGCCACTGAGCACGGGAGCCCCGCTGGTGTGACTGAGGGGCTGGATTTTCAATGTCACTTTATGTTAACTCACTGAGATTTAAGTTGTGACACGTGGCTGTGAGGCTCTGTATGAACACCGCAGTCCTAGGATCGGGGAAACAGGGCAGCTGGTAGGGGAGGTCACACGTGGGATGCGTTTGGGAGGGAGACCCCAGAGGCTTGGACTGGGGCAGAGGGAGAGAGGCTTTGGCCTGAGCGGCAGACAGGGACGGCTTAGGGGGAGAGGTGTGGATGGGAACACACGACGCTTCTACTGCAAGAGTCTGGAGCACGGGGACTCTGTCCCCTGCAGGGAGATGAGCCTTCATCCTGAGGAAGAGCCGAGTCCTTGGAGGGAAAATGTATAGCTGGGGCCCAGAGAATCTGGGTCCTCCTTGACATGTGCCCCCAGCGGCTAGATTCCATTTGTTGCTATTAGGCGAATGGGCGCTGGACTCCCAGGTTAGGTCCAGGTGGAGAACACGACTGCCTGTCCTGCCTCCCGGGTTGTGTCCGGTCAAGTTCGTTCTTGCCGTAGATGGTGGCCCACGAGCAGAGCCCAGGGTCCCCCCGAGGGAGCGCCACGCCAGACTTTCTTTCACAAATACTCAAGTAAAACCAGCTGACGAGAAGCCAGTCTGCCTGGAGGCTGGGATTTTATGGGTGATTAAGTCTGGGTCGCGGAAAGATGCAAATCTTTTCCCACAGGACTTCTGATCCTCCATTTGTGTCCTGTGGGAGCTGAGAGCATGTCTGTGGCAACTGATGGAAAGCTCTGAAAATATCTAGACTGACTATAACAATGAAATTAATGGGGGGGGGGCATCTCAGTTGAAGGTGGTAGTTTACAAAACACTTTTCTGAACGCTGTTTGCACCTCAGCCCCTGTTTTTAAATGTCGAGGGTTTCAGCGAAGCCCTGAGTCAAATGTTTTAGGCATGTTGGTCTTGAGGGTCGAATTCCAAGCTGCCTCTGGAACCTGAACCCCGGTTTGTATCACAAGGTCCCTTGTTAAGGACCTACTGGCAGGCGGTCAAGGGGAGCGAACTCTGGAAAGAGAGCGATACTCTTATGTCCCACGTTGATCTGAATGGCCCCAGCGTGCAGAGACGAGGCGGCCTGGAGCCCGGCTCTTTTACCCGCTGACCCTCTATACCCCCTCCCTGCCCCCAGCTGGGAAAAAATACGCTGCTCATTTTATGTAATTCAAGCGGGCATTTCACTGACCTGCAGGGTATAAACGGACAGTTCTCAGTCCGAACACGTGGGTAGCTTGGGTGATTCATGGATACCTGGTACTCTATTATTGTTTTTGTGAATTGTCACTCTCAGGTTACGAGCTTGGACCTGAAAGGGGCCGCTGAGTCCCCGATGTGAGAATGCGGACCCCATTTTCGCGTCCCTCGATGGGTCCAGCAGAGGGCGGGCTGGTCCTGGGAATGTGCTTGGAGGCGGCTTCCAGTGAGAGGCGCCAGCTTCCCCAAGAGCCCGTGGATGCCTAACTCCCTGACTCCCTCCAGGCCCCAAGTTAGTCCCCATCAAAGAGAAAATCTCTGGGAGTTCTCAGCCAGGTCCGCCTCCCTTCCTACCGTGCCCTGCCCTACTCCATCGACAGGGATGTCCTGGCTCACCTGCCTCCTGGGGGCTGGGGGTGTGGGGGCTTGAGGCCCAGATCTTGAGAGAGGACTGCTCCCTTCCTCCTTTCTGCCGCCTTTTCAGCGCGAGCTGCCTTGGTCACCGAGCCAGCGGCTGGTAGCCGGCTCTAGGCCTGCTGAGCCCACATGACAGGCCTGTGCGCCAACCCCCGCCCCACCACCCACCCATTTCATTTCCACCCTGTCCTGCCTAGACAGCCTGGCACAGAGGTTAGGAGTCTGCATTTCAGACCGGCCTGGGCGCCACCATTCAGTGCAAAGTGACCTTGGCTCTGCACAATTTGTTTTCTCATCTGTAAAATGGGACTAAATGGGTTGATATCGGAGAACTGCTCAGAAGCATGCCTGTTCTCTAATCTGAGGTCGATGGATACGTGATAGACGATACACGACAGATATAGATGATATATACAATTTTCTTACGCTGTGGAACGCTTGAAGCCTTTGGGGACCCCAGTATCTCGAGGTGGGGTGCGGGCAGCCAAAGCAGAGGCGGACACTCCCCAGCCAGAAACCTGCCTCTGTCTGAGCTCTGTAAGCCCGCGGGCGGGGCCGGCCTCCCGGATCTCTCGGCTGCTGCGTCCAGCGTGCGTGGTGCCGGTGCGGGATTTTCTCTGAAAGAGACGTGACCCCGCCAAGCCCCGGCCCCAGCGTGCCGTGGAAGGAAAGGGATCGAGTTTTCCTGCTCTTTCTTTTAAACGCTTAGAGGTTGAGTTTCAGCGCCAGCCCTGAAAAGTAAGGAAACCCTGCATTTATATATGGGTCTGGGATCATTCCAGAAGCCCCCAGAGAGACATAAGACTGCTTCTTCACGCCCCTCCCCTGGCGGCCTGGGCACGGGCAGCAGGCGCTCAGCCGGGGCTTTGTGTGGCCAGAGGAGGCGGGGGCGCGGATGGGACAGAGGACACAGCAGTGCCCGGGGGCCCATGTCCTCTCTGTGGGTCACAGCACAGAAGACTGGACCCTGCACGACGCTCCTTTATCCGGCTTAACCTCAGCCCAGAGTTTGCTCCCGAGGTCACCAGCGGGCCCCCCACGCCCCCACCCCGTCCCGGGCTGGCCATTCTTTCCGACAAAGTCCACTGGACGCAGTCCTGTTCCTTCTCTGCTTCAGCAGCTTGTGTTGGCGGCCTCCTGCGTCCGTCCGTATTTTAATAGAAGGTGTGTGCGTTGTGCGAATTCCAAAATGAAACCTTTCGTGCTCATCATCTTCATTTTGCCAGGTTTCCTCTGACTCAGTTGAAATATTAATTCTAGAATGAAGGCCAGGCACATAGAGCTGGGGAGATTTGGTCTGGTTCCTTCATAAACAAGGAGGAGACAGGCCCGACTGCGGGGAAGTGACTTGCCCTGGATCGTCAGCCCCTGGCAGAGCGGGGGCTCCAGCCCAGGCCTCCTGAGCCCCTTCCTCGGTCCCCAGGGCTTTCTTCTGCGTCGTCGTGGCTGACTCAGCTTGAATCTCTAGCACTGATCTCCCTGCGAGTGGTAAAGCACTAGAATGACCCGTGAGCTCAGGGGGCCCCAGCAGGATCTTGAGGCTTCTTGGAAAGCCCCGCCACTGTTTGATGGCGGGTGTGGGACAAGGGGGGGGAGACACGGAGCTCTTCCTTTCCTGCTTTGGTCATTCACCAAGCGCGGACCCCAGCGCCCCTGACGTCCCTGGGGTGACGGGTGAGATGGGGGCTCTGCCGTCCCAGAGGCTGCCCTCAGATCGGAGCGGGGAGGGGCGCTGGCGGCCGGTGCACTGGGCTGAGAGTGGCCACGCTGTGGCGCGTGCAGGAGGGGGGCCAGGAAAGCAGCACTCACGGATGTGCCACGGGTCCTTGGGCAGATCAGAGCCTCAGTTTCCCCATCTGCCCACAGAAGGGGAGGCGACGCTGCAGCTAGTTTCACAGTGTTGTGAGGACAACGTGGAAATCCGAGAGCCTTTGCTAGCAGGAAAGCTTCGAGAGGAGCCGACAGTTACTTTACGACGACCCACGCACACGGGTCCTGCCGGTTCGGATGGAGGAATGAATGGGCCATGTCACCGGCGTTACAGTAATGAAACAAGGAGGCCGTTACACTGGGCGGCTCTGATGCCTTGGTCGCCCACGTAAGTCAACCCAAACCGAAGCCCAAGTCCGTGCCCTTGACTGGAGAAAATGAAACTTCAGAACAACGGGTCCCAGACAACTAGCTCTTCCCCGGTAAGGCAACCACTTAAGCTACAGCCAATCAAATAAATTTCCTTGGTCTGCTTCGACGTCTTCTCTACAAAAACCTCTCCTCCAGCTCCTGTCGGTGGAGTGTTCCGAACCTCTGGGCTCAAATCAACGTATGCTCAAACAAACGTGCCTCAGTGTATCTCTTTACCGCTAAGCACTTTGCACAATGACCCACCATCAGCCTCCTCCAACCCCGGCGGGTGGAGATGGGGAGGGGGCGCCCAGGCAGGTGGTTCAGGCACTGAGAAGGTTCTCAGCCCTGGGCGCACGACTCCAGGAAAGCCTGTTCTGGCCCCGGGTCGGGGCGGGGGGGGGGGCAGCTGTGGCTCGCAGCTTGAGGGTGTCCTCACCCCCCCAGGGCCCCTCCAGCCTAATGAAGGATGGAGATGGGCAGACCTGCCCCTTCCTCCCACAATGAGTCAGGTCATTTCTCATCACGGAGGGTCTGCAGGTCTGGCGGGGGAGTGGCGCCCAAGTTTCTGAGGGTGGAGGTTTCTAGCTTCAGGGTGGTCACTGCCGATGCAGGGGGAGAACAGACTCACCGCGACGCGGAGGCTCTGTGCAGTGAGGATGTGGGGTTTGGACACCAGCTGTGAGCAGTGGCTGGTAAATACCCAGGCCTTTCGAAGCCAGTCGATGCAGCGTGTGGACGGGCCAGCGTAGACCGCGAACCACACCCCTCAACACTGCATTTCCTTCTGTCCACACCAAGCCGTGGAAGGTCAGAGTGCCTGATTTTTTATTTATTTATTTTTATTAAAAAAATTTTTTTTAATGTTTTATATTTTTTATTTTTGAGACAGAGAGAGACGGAGCATGAGCAGGAGAGGGGCAGAGAGAGAGAGGGAGACCCAGAATCCGCAGCAGGCTCCAGGCTCTGAGCTCTCAGCACAGAGCTCGACGTGGGGCTCGAACTCGTCAACCGTGAGATCATGACCTGAGCCGGAGTCGGACGCTCAACCGACTGAGCCACCCGGGCGCCCCCAGAGTGCCTGACTGGGGGCGGCCAGCCTCCCTTAAATAGCCATGGCCCAGGTGGTGCGCATGCATGCATTTGTGAGTGTGCGTGCGTGTGTGTGTGTGTGTGTGTGTGTGCGTGAGGATTTTAGGTGGCGGTGTTTCTGAGACTGGGTTTGGAGCACATGGGTTTGTTCCAAGTTTAGAAAGCAAATGTGTGAAGGGCGCTGGGAGCACTGCCAGGGAGTGTGGGCTGGTGCATCTCGGTGCCTCTTCTGGAAATTAAGGAAGAAGGGTTCTAGCCTGAGTCCTATTGCCCCAGACGTGTGGTCTTGGGAAGGCGTTTCCGTCCTGGGGCCGCCACTTCTCAGCTGCTATCATTCATCACAGGCACTGCAAACTCTCTCCCAGGGCTATGCTTTGGGGTGACGAGGGACCCCCATCCTCTTGGGGGTTGGGTGGGGCTGGAAGATGGCAGAGAAGACCGGGAGTCCCAGGCTGGTGCCGTATTCCAGGAGCACCGAGTGAAGGTGCCTCGGGCTGCAGGCTCCTGCCTGCACAGTGCTTCCTGGAAGTTTTCCTTTGAAATGAGGATTTTGCCGTTCCATATCATCTGGAAATCCTCGCCTCCAGAGCTGGAACGTTTGACGATTCTGCAGCAAGCCCTCCTTCTAATACCAGCCGTGTGGTTTTGCCCAGGACTGAGGCTCCAGTGCTGAGGCTGGGAATGTTCTGGATGAGCAAGGCCGGTTAGCCACCCCATCACGTCCCCATTGGAACAGCTTATCTTTCGGGGAGGGAAAGACACCCCATTTAGAAAGCCTCCTTGATGCCCGTGTGCCAGGAAAAATGGGATTGGTAACCCAATCCAGTAGTAACACTGGAGGGGAAGGGGAGGGAAGCTCATTCCATCTGTTTCTGAAAAAGAAGCTTTTATTTTAACTTGCAAAACACAGAGCGAAGGCAACTGGAGCCAGGGCTGGTGTGACTGATGGGAGGGGAAGGGGGAACTTGAAAAAAGGAGAAGAAGGGGGAACTTGAAACAAGGAGAAGAGTTTCACACTGAATCTCTTAATCTGTTTTACAAAGAGGTTCCTAAAACCTTAAGATAGTCCCTGGACTGTCGTATTTATAGGCACGGTCATTAGCCAGCACAGCAACCGCAGAGCTCGGAGTGTGCCCAGAGAGCCTGCGGGGTCTCCCCAGTCCAGAGCCACCTCCCGGCAGGGTAAGGTGGGACAGCTGGGGGCCCTGCCACACCCAGGAAGCCGCGCTTTGACCTCTTCTGAGGTTACCGGTCTCTTGCTCTGGTCTGAGAGCTTGATCGTGCCCAGCCCTGCTCCAGTTCTCAGGGAGGGAGCGGAGCCCAGGCCCCCATAAACCCCGGGGGCATTTTACTCTTCTAGATGAAGCAAAGTGCCACATCCATGGCAGCGTGTGACTTCACTGGCATAGTGGCCACACCTGTGGTGCATTCGAGAATGGCTGGAGGTAGCCGAGAAGGAAGGGGGGGGCTGGCTGAGGGGACAGGGAGACTCCTGTGGGAGGGGAGGGGACCCGGGCCGGGCTCCAAAGCATTATGGGAAGGCAGAAGGGAGGGCACTGCAGGCGTGGGGAGAGACGAGGAGGCCGAGTGAGCAGGTGCCTGGAGGGCAGGAAGAAGCGGGTGCCCCAAGTTGGGGGGTATTAAGATGAGGGACAAACTCCACCCTAGTCCTGGCCTTGGAGACAAGAGGAAAACCAAGCAAAGCTTGTGTTTCCAAAGAGCTTACAGTCTAGATTCTACCTGGGAGAGATGAACTTGGCAACAGGTGTGGGAGCAGCACCTGCTGGGACCACGGGCCAGTCCGAGTCCATGGAGGCCGGATATTTATTTGTTTATTTATTTTATTTTTTCTTTTTAATATGAAACTTATTGTCAAATTGGTTTCCATACAACACCCAGTGCTCATCCCAATGGGTGCCCTCCTCCGAGCCCATCACCCACTCACCCCTCCCTCCCACCCCCCATCAACCCTCAGTTTGTTCTCAGTTTTTAAGAGTCTCTTATGGTTTGGATCCCTCCTTCTCTAACCTTTTTTTTTTTTTTCCTTCCCTTCCCCATGGGTTTCTGTTAAGTTTCTCAGGATCCACATAAGAGTGAAAACATATGTTATCTGTCTCTCTCTGTATGACTTATTTCACTTAGCATAACATTCTCCAGTTCCATCCACGTTGCTACAAAGGGCCAGATTTCATTCTTTCTCATTGCCACGTAGTATTCCATTGTGTATATAAACCACAATTTCTTTATCCATTCGTCAGTTGATGGACATTTATTTAGGCTCTTTCCATAATTTGGCTATTGTTGAGAGTGCTGCTATAAACATTGGGGTACAAGTGCTCCTATGCATCAGCACTCCTGTATCCCTTGGGTAGATTCCTAGCAGTGCTATTGCTGGGTCATAGGGTAGGTCTATTTGTAATTTTTTGAGGACCCTCCACACTGTTTTCCAGAGTGGCTGCACCAGTTTGCATTCCCACCAACAGTGCAAGAGGGTTCCCGTTTCTCCACATCCTTCCAGCATCTATAGTCTCCTGATTTGTTCATTTTAGCCACTCTGACTGGCGTGAGGTGGTATCTCAGTGTGTTTTTGATTTGTATTTCCCTGATGAGGAGCAACATTGAGCATCTTTTCATGTGCCTGTTGGAGGCTGGATATTTAAACAGAAGTGGGACAAGCCACGGCCACGGGCCGACCTTCCAGACCGCATTCTCTTCTCTTTTCTCTCCGCTCCTGTCACTGCCCCAGGAATCTGGGAACTGGCATGACCCTGCGTTAACATAATGGCTTCTTAATTTTCTCCTCTTACTTGCTTTAAAGAAGTCATTTCCAAACAGTGGTCTCCGCAGAGAAAATGAAGGAAGAGCCGTGTGTTCCCTGCTCTAAGGCAAAGTGTGAAAAATAAAGAAAAGGTAATGAGTTTTTCATAAAGCTAAGTTCGTTCAACTTACAGGAATAGCCTCGATGCTGGGAGTGCGCTGTGCCCGTCCTTGTGGCTGTGTGATGGGCATTCTTTAATGGGATTGTGGTGAAAGAATGTGCTTGTAATTCCTCTGCTTTGTTCCGTTTGTTTGTTTTAAGCTGGCGACCCAGTATCAGTCCCCGATTGAACTTCACGTTAAGAGTAATTTCAGATTCCTGAAATCCTGAAGGCTGAGGACCACGGACTGGACCACCGACTTTCTCCCTGGCTAGAATATATGTCAGTGTAGCTTGGCAGTTGGACGTAGGGACATTAGGCATCAAGAAGACAGAAGCGTGTGGACTGTGGGGGACCAAGCCCTAACTGGTTGTGCCGTAGAGCACGCTGGGTTCACGTAGAAGATGGGGCCCGTAACAGGCAACCCCCCAAACTTCCCTCCTGCCTCCTTGGTTTTGTCTCTCGGAAGGTGTGCGTTACTCTGGTGTTGGAAGGTGGGGACAAATTGGGAGGGGGTTGGGTGATACTGTAAGATTAGAACGAACAGGGGCACCCGGGGGGCTCAGTTGGCTAAGTGTCCCGCTCTTGGTTTCAGCTCAGGTCAGGATCTCATGGTTCATGAGGTCAAGCCCTGAGTTGGGCTCCGCATTGAGGGTGGAGCTTGCTTGGGATTCTCTCTCTCTCCCTCTCTCCCTGCCCCTCCCCTACGTGCACACTCTCTCTCTGTCTCTTCAAAATAAGTAAACATTTTTTTAAAAAGATCAGAACGTACAAAATCTTTCTGAAAGTTTGTTTCTTTGAGCCAGGCTTGGGATGGGGAAGCGTTTTCTGTCCTTTGCCCTAGACACAAGTGAGATCAGAAGGTCTCCTAAGATGCTGAGAACTGGCCCACTCTCCGAGGCTTGTTACCTGTCTTTCTCTGGACTTCTTCTGGCCATGCCCATTCCCAGAGGCTCAAAGAGTCCAAAAGTCAAGTTGACATGCCCACCTGGAGACCGCGCCCCCTTCTTTCTGGATGATGCTTCAGTTCATGGAAAGAAGTCTCTTAAAAGTCTCTGTCGAAATGGCTGCAAAGTCCTTCTGGGGCTGGGCTGGCTTCCTTCTTTGGTCCTATGCCCCCGGATGGACCATGCTATTGGGTGAGTACTTCTAGGCCCACAACATGGCCAAGGCCAAGGGGGGCTATTTGCAGGGTGAGGCACAGAGCACAGACTTTGAGGATCTGGGGGCGGTGACCATTTGTATGCACAAGGGATGGTCCAGGGTAAGCAGGGATGGGAAGGGAGAGTGGGGAGGCCAGGCCAGCTCTTGCCTCTCTGCATGTGCCAGAGCAGAGCTCCAAGGAGAACTCTCGGAGACTGGAAATACGATAGCATCTATTTACAAAACCCTAGGCGAGTCGGAAGAAATTGGGGAGAGAAAGAAAAAGGGAAAACAGGAGAGACGAGGTAGAAAATCAGAAGATCAAGTTAGAAAGTCTAATATCTGCAGAAGAATGCCAGAAAGAGGGCACAAAGATAGCGGAGAGGAGAAAATTATCAGAGAAATAATTCATAAATGCATCTGTCAATGCGATGTCTTCATCTGGGTGAAGGGTAAGCCTGCTGAAGCCAAAACAGAACTCCGGGCGCTCCTGCACCCCACGCCCTGCTTATAACACGCTTCCTCCCAGACACATCTCCCATGCTGTCCTACCTCAGCGACAGCACCGTCGCGGGCCCAGGAGATGGAGCTGGGACAGGAGGCCACCACGGGCTCTGTGACCATCTTCCCCACTCAGGGGCACTGCTGGGAGCCAGGCAGTGATGACTCCACACTTCCCAAGCATGGGACCTGGGGGTGAGTCGTGGCCCCGGGAAAGGGCCTGACTCCTGACTTGATTAGATGATTCACTTCACTTGCTCCTGTCCACACTATTTACAGTGGAGAGCTGAGCCCATCGAGCCGAGCGGCAGACAGAAAGGAACCCGCCTAAGACCCATGTGCAGTTTCAGCAAGAAGAAAAAGCGAGGAGGAAAGGAATGGAAGTAGAAGTCAGATGAACAGCAGGCCGCTTCTAAGGCGGGCTTGCTCGCCGAAGGAAAGGAAAAGATCAAACGAGTTGCCTGCGATCCCGCAGAAACCACAGACGCGGGGGTCTTGAAGAAGGGGGCTCCGCTGAGGTCTGTGGATGTTTCCAGCACGAGGCTCTGGGACAGCAGAAAAACACGAAAGGTGAGCTGGCAGCAATGGGGAAACGGTGAAGAAGAAAAATAAAGCATTGCAGGGACAAAAATCACATGCAAAAAAGCAAAAACCTATCAACACGAGTCTGACCAAATCGTGCAAAACAAACTTGCACCAACAGAGAGGCAAACGTGATTGTGGAGATGATTCACATGGAAGCAAAGGATGAGAGGGTGCTTCCAAAGAGGAGGCCAGAACGGACGGATCAGAGAAGACGTTTGAGGGAAGACAAGAATGAAACTTTCCAGAAGAAGGACTTGAATCTTTAATTAAAAAAAAAAAATTTTTTTAATGTTTTTATTTATTTTTGACAGAGAGGGAGAGAGACAGAGTACAAGTGGGGGAGGCGCAGAGAGAGAGGGAGACCCAGAATCCGAAACAGGCTCCAGGCCCTGAGCTGTCGGCACAGGGCCCGACGCGGGGCTCGAGCCCATGGACCGCGAGATCGTGACCTGAGCCGAAGCTGGACGCTTAACCCACTGAGCCACTCAGGCGCCCCGGAAGGACTTGCATCTTGAATCCAACAAAGTATCCTGTGTCCCAGAAAAAAAAAAGGCACAGAGGGATTAATGCTGAGACATAACCACGTTTAGCTACTGAGCACCAGGACAGAGGCAGAATCCTATGAAGAACAAAGCCAAACAAACTGAAACAAGGCACCAACCCCCCCCCCCCCCCACCCCCCCACGGCATTCCAGTGGCTGAGGATTGTGGCCAAGGTCTGCGGAGCCTGCAGGGAAGGGAAATGTGACCCCGCAGTCCCTGGGATACAGAAGTGGCAGACGGTTCCGAACAGAACCCCGAGAAATCAAACCACAGCTCTCAGAAACCAGCCAGGGTCCTAAAGCGGTTGGTAGGGAGTATAGACTCTATTCTGTTCGGGAATAAGAGCCTACCCTTCTTGGAATCACAGCACGAATAGAACATAGGTGTTAGGGCGCTGACAGGTGTAAATCATGGTACCAGCAAATCAAACTGGAAGGGAAGGGGGGGCGAGCGGTGGGGCCCCTCATCTTTCACAGCAGAAAGCCCAACTCGGACACACGGTGCCCTCAAAATATTATAATCCCAAGGTCCCACCGTTTTTACACTCTTTTTCTCCCTTAATTTTACAGACATCTTTTGGTCCTTTTTCTATGGCTTGCATTTTCTTTTTAATGAGCATTTTTTAACACCCCCCCCCCCCAAATAAAAGCCGTTATTCTTAAAACATTTCTTTTGAGTTTTCTCTTTTCCATCTGGTTTGCTTCATTTCAAAACAAAACAGAACAAAAGAACAAAGAATTTCCGTGCCTTTGAAAGGCGGCTAACCTCATTCGACATCCCCAGGGCAGGGAAGGAGCTGAAGGCTGGCAGACCAGAGCCTGGGAAGGGGGCGTGTGTGTATGTGTGTGTGTGTGTGTGGGGGGGGGGGTCCCCTGCTTCCTGCGGAGTGGGGCCAGGCTGAGAGGCTCTGGGAGCACCTGACTCTCGGAGAAAAAGGGTCCATGGTCAGCAGGGGGGCAGGCGGGGGCACCCTGTGCTTTGGATGGGGCTTGCTTGGTAGGGCCAAACCCTGAGAGACGGGCAAAGAAACTAATTGCCCAAAGCCATTCCGGAAGGAGACTGTTGGGGGCTCCCCTCTTCCCCCTTCTATATCTGGGGCCGGGTACTCGGGTTTGGGGTCCGACTCTCCCAGAACAGCAAGCTTGCCTGCTGCCCCCTCTTTGTCCGGTCTCGAACTGTGCCCCTTCCAAGCTGGAGCTTGAGTGGAGAGAAACCGAGCGTGCACGTGGGGCAGGAAGAGACTGGGGGACGCCGTTCACTCCTCCATTCATTTGTGCGCTGTGTGGCCCCTGCGTGCGGGCTTGCACGGTCTCCGGGGACTTGGAGATGCTGTGACGCTCTCAGGCCTCTGGGTGTCTCTGTCTGGGGTGAGGAGACCACTGAGGAAGCCCTCACGTAAGACTCAGGGCCCCAGGAGAGACGGCTCTGCTCCAGGCACCGCCCTAAGAGTGGGCAAGACGGCGGCTCCGGGCTGGGAAGAGGGTTGAGTTCACTGCTGGAACTCAAAGGTGACACTGGAGTGGATCACGTTGGCTCTTAGCTCTGGCGGAAGCTTCTCCTGCCCTTAGATGCCAATGTCTTCTTGCCTCCGGGCCATGCTGACTGCTCGGGGCTGGGAAGCCCTGACCTGCTTGGCCCAATCAGAGTGACAGAGCCCCCAGATGGCTTGGTTCAGATCCCAGCTCCCTGGCGGATCGGCTGGGTTGAGCTTGGGCAGGCCGGTACCTGCTCTGTGCCTCTGTTTCTGAACGTGAAACGGAGCCAAGCCCTGGGTTGGCTCCACCCTGGGTCGCGGGAGGATGCGATGAGAGCGTTTTGCTCTGTGCCTGGCACCCGGGAGACAATGGCACAGATGCGCCCAGGAGATTGGAGATGTCCTGGGTCTCCAAGGGCACGGCTTCTTCTGCTTCGGGTCCTTCCCAAAGCCTGACTTTTCCCTTGTTCTTGGAGTCCGTAATCCAACCTGTGTTTTCACGATCAGTTGTCCTTTTCGCGAGCGTGGTGGTGGCGGCGGTGGTCTGTTACTTGCTCTGGTGTCCCAGATGGGGGGCCAGGGGGATGCCTTCTAGGGCCCGATGGCCAGGAACACAGCTAAGCAAGCTCGGGCCCACGCCATTCGCCTGGGGCGCGGAGCGTTGCCGGGGCCGCGTCAGCCCGACAGGCAGGCAAATGGGGACCAGGCTGCGGGGACCTAGGTGGCAGCCACGGTGCCGAGCGTGGGCCGCAGCACATCGTATGTACCAGGAAGGACTAGCTTCCACCTCCCCACCGCCTGGCGCCAGTGAGCCCCCTGCTCCTGCCCACCTGCACCAGCCTCCCCTGTAAGGGGATGATCGCACTAGAGGGTCTCCGAGACCCCTTCCAGCCCGAGAAGCTGGGCTAACGGTGTGCTGTGTGTGTACAATTTGTGAAATGTGATAATACAGCTTACGCTTGAGTAGGTCCTCCTCACACCCCCCCACCGGCATCATCTCATGCAAACCTTATCTCCCTGCTCTCCATGGATAGATGGGGACGCAGAGGCTGGAGAGGTGCTCACCTACAAGCAGTTAGTGGCTGAGACACCTGTACCTAGCTCCTTCCTTCCTTCCTTCCTTCCTTCCTTCCTCTTTCTTCTTTCTTTCTTCCTTTCTCTTTCTTTCTTCTTTCTTTCTTCCATCCTTTCTTTCTTCTTTCTTTCTTTCTTTCTTTCTTCCTTCTCTCTTCTTTCTTTCTCTCTTCTTTCTTTCTCTTTCTTTCTTTCTTTCTAGTTTGAGAGAGAGAGAGCGAGCATGTGAGCTGGGGAGAGGGTCAGAGGGAGAGAGAGAGAGAGAGAGAGAGAGAGAGAATCTCAAGCAAGCTCCATGCTCAGCATGGAGCCCAGCGCGGGGCTCGATCCTACCACCCCAGGATGATGACCTGAGCCGAAATCAAGAGTGGGACGCTCAACCGACGCTCAAGCCACCCGGGGGCCCGTTGTACCTGGCTTTTCTAGCTCCAAATCTCTTACGTTTAATTAGTATATCCTTCTGCTTCTTTGTGGCCTGTTGAAATGATGTTTTTCCCCCTCCTAACTGGTGAGTAACAGAATACTCAAAGGGAAGAACTCGTCAATGCTGCAGAAAGGACAATGAGCAGGAAGGAAGGAATGGGACTGGAGTGAGGACTGTCGGGGAAGAACGCTGCCAGAGCCATTTCCCCTTAATTGAGAAAGTGTTTGGAAAATACTCCCTTTCCTGCATAATGAAAGACCAGAAACTGGCTTATTTTAAGGTACCATGAGCTAATGCATATGCATGTGAACACTGGTGCACAGACTTGTGTTATGTCTGCCTTTTCATGTGTTTTCTCTGGATGTGTCTGCGTTTAACGTACATCACAAAATGCCTCCATTATGATCCGTTTCTCATTGAGAGAAAAAAAGAAAAAAGCCCAAGATTTAGAAACCTAGTCTAGAACCGAGAGCTCTTCACTCCTCGCCTTCATTGAAAAACAAAGCACAACAAGATAAAATGAAACGAGGCCCTTGGTTCCGTAAAGAAGAGGTTTTGCGACTGTCTTGGAGAAACTGTCCTCTGCACGCGGCCCGCCCCCCCCCCCCCCCCCCAGGCTGCTGTCACTTGCCCCGCAGAGCCTTCCTGGCCTGAACGCTCAAGTAGGTGTTTGCTGTGTGGACCCAGAAAGAAAGAGCTCTCCCTTTGGAGAGAATCCAATTATCTGAACTTGTGTATCAAAGGCCCATCTGGAGAATTTTAATCATTCCAGCAGAATCCGGGATTCTGGTGGCTCTCGGTTGATCTCTGTGACTGCATTTTAATCTCCGTGATTACGCAGTTTTATTATCTGTCAAGGTAAGCAAAGACGCTCTCCCCGAGGTGCTCATCACCAGGGCATGTGGGCCAAGCGCCCTGTGGTCTTAGGAGGGGGTATTGTGTCTCCAGCTGAGATGGGTTCTGTGTCACATTTCAGGGGGATTAAATTGCATACGTACCCTTGGTTCTTTGGGTCCCGTTAGTACTGTCATATAATATAAGGACCTCACTGGGTCACATCCTAGGCCTGTCCCATCGCCCACTGAGAGTGGTGCTGCTTGCATTGACCTGCCCATATTACTCTTGCCACCTCCGGCCCCTCCCAGGACACTGTCACCAGGCTGAATTAGCAGGTGTCTTGCCAGCCCCGAGGTGGGCGGGGGATAGTGGCCGTAAAGGCTTGGGTGGACAGGAGAGGTGTGGCAGGGAGGGGGTGGGCACAGTGAGTATTTTCAACAATGATCTCTGCCGTCTTTTCTCCAAGTTCCCAGTGGTGACACTGGCTTTAATGTCGCAGGGCCCTCTACCTGGTCTCATTTTCCCTCTGGCTCTTCTCAGCATTTCCCTCTTGGCCCTTCTCCCGGCTGAGGTAGGACCATCCATGACTCCACTTCTGGCTCCACTGGGGCCAGCCCAAACCTAACCTCACATCTCCTGACCCGACGCTGTCCTCAGGGAGCTCACAGGATGGTCGCCATGCAGGGCGGTCTGTGCTTTGATCTGAGTATCAGGGGAACGGCAGCAGTGCCCGGTGGCCCGGGGAGCACAGAGGACTGAGGGCGGAGGACAGAGGCCGTCTTCTGGAGGATGCGATGCCGAACTGAGCTTTGGAGGGTGAATGGGAAATACGTGGGTGAAGCGGGGCCGAGAGAGGTTCTGGGTAGAAGGAATGGAGCACGGAAGGGCTGGGAGGCACACAATCTCACGGTTGGGGATTCTAGGTGGTGAGACAGAAGGTCCCTGTCAAAGATGGGCACAGGGGAGGCCAGAGAGATCTGGGGGCCGAAGACCTTCATTGTTAGACTCGAGACCACAGGGAACAGTTGTGTGGGTTGTGTACTGCACTATTCTCGGAGCACCCCTAAACCTGTGCAGTGCACAACCAGAACAATCGAACAGGGTGACCCTGCTCTTCTGCTAAGGGAAGGGAGCTTTATCCTGGTGGCAGTGGGGAGTCTTCAGAGGATTGTGAGCAGAAAAGCCACATGATTACAAACGTGGCTGATTACAAAAGGGTGAGGGCGACCCGCTGTGCAGGGTGTCGGGGGCGGGGAGGTGGGGGTGCGTTCTGCAGGGCTTGGAGCCGGACAGCATCAGTGCGCCCAATGCAGAAAACGCCCCAGCCGCTGGCAACACCTTCAGCGAATAACTACGGGCCTGTAAAAGTAGCCTCCGATTGTCACTGCTTCCGCCACCGACACTTTCCAGGATTTTCTCTTCCCCAGTTTCGATGATGCTTGAAAAATTACTTTTTGGTTGCCGATCATAGGCACCCTTCTAGGGACTTCCGCGTTTCACTGTCTCTTCTGGGCCGGGAGCCAACGCCTTTTTCTCTTTTATGACCTAAAGAAGGCGTCTGATGAGGCAGCCCTCGCGCCGCCTTGGTTCTGGAGAAGAGGACAAACTTGGGTGCTTGTGGGCGCCCGGCCCCGCATCTGCTTCCGTCCTTTCCACTTCCGTCCTTTCCCCGACTGGTGCTTGCGGCTCTGTGGCCTCAGCCGGGCCGGGCGCCTCCAGCAGAGTTTGCTAGAGGCTGACCCCCACCCCGTGGCTCAGCTCCCCACCCTCAACACGCAAGGGTTACAATCCCCTCATCTCCTTTCTCTCTCCCACTGCTGAATCCGGCCTGCTTGGTCGTCTCCTGACTTCTGCGCTCTGCATAACGAAGAGAGAGGAGATTCTGGAGTTCCTAGAGGCAGGGGTGAGGCAGAGGGAGGAAGGATCGGGGGAGGGAAGAGAGGACCCAGTGACACATGGGGGAGATGAGAGAGTTTCTGGAGAAGGAATGGTTCCAGCGGTGGCGTGGCCAGAGAAAGACCCAGAACGCGATTCAGATAGAACTCTGCACAGAAGCAACTTCGTGTGAGCTGGCTGCTGACAAACCGAAATCCAAACAAGTCGTGTTTCAACACGGCGCCGTTCAGGTCCTGCTCACAGAACAGCCTGGGGGTTGGCTGTCTGCCTCGCGGCACTCGGGGCCCTGTGCCCCTCTCCGTCCTCACCTGCCTCTGTCAGCGTGAAGGGAGGGGAGCTGGAGCAGAACCTGTGTGGGGTTCTGACAGGTCAGTCTCGGGAGGGCGCCTTCGGCTCAGGTCATGATCTTGTGGTTTGTGAGTTCGAGCCCCCTGTCCGGCCTGGGCCCCTTCGGATCCTCCCTCTCCCTTTCTCTCTGCCCCCCCTCCCCTCCTCTGCGTGCACCCCCCTCTCTGCTCTCCCTGCCCCCCCATCCCACCCACTCCCTCCTCCTCTTGCCCACTCCCACTCTCTCTCTCTCAAAAACAAATTAAAAAAATTTTTTTTTAATTTTTTTTTTTTAGCTTTTATTTATTTTTGAGACAGAGAGAGAGAGAGCATGAACAGGGGAGGGTCAGAGAAAGAGGGAGACACAGAATCCGAAACAGGCTCCGAGCTCTGAGCTGTCAGCACAGAGCCCGACGCGGGGCTCGAACCCACGGACCGCGAGATCATGACCTGAGCAGAAGTCGGACGCTCAACCTACTGAGCCACCCAGGCGCCCCCCAATTTTTTTTTTTAAAAGAGGAGATTCACTACAGTAGGTAGGTGATGGGAAAGAAAATCTTTAAACAACATAAAAAATAAAATAAAATAGAATAAAAACCGTATCAGTCCTGGAAATAAATGGCATGCTCATTTCTTTTATTTATTTATTTTTAAATAAGTTAATCGAGGTATAGTTCACATATCATACAATGCCCATTTCAGATGTACAATTCGGTAATTTTCAGTAACTTTAGAACATTTTCATCACACACCCCCCCCATAAGATCCTGTGTGCCCATTTCCTGTTTCTACTCCCTACGTAATTCCTAATTTACTTTTCATCTCTACAGATTTGCCTATTCTGAACATTTGCTGTGAATAAAATCATACAACGTGTGGTCTCTCGTGTCTGGCGTCTTTCACGGCGCATAACGTGTCTGAGGCTCATCCTGACACAGTCTGGGTCAGTGGTTTGTTCCTTCTTGATGCTGAGGACTTTTCTGTTATATGCAGAGAGGGTGGCGGGTCCCCCAGCCCCCGCTCCCCTCCCATTGGCTAGAACTCAAGTCACGTGGCCAAGCCCAACCGCAAGGGAAGCCGGGAAAGGTAGTCTGTGTGCCCAAAGGAAGGCATCCTGTCCTGAGCAGAGAGCTCTCTGCCCAGGGACCCCCTCGCTGCCGCCATTACCGTGTTCAAAACCTGTATACACACAGATGCCCCACGAGAGTGGTATGTGTGGGTGGGTGTGAGTGGTATGTGCGTGTGCGTGTGCATTTCCATGCGTGTGCCTGTGTGCGTGTGTCGAAAAGGCAAAGTCCGGGTCGAGTGGGCTCCGGTGAGCAACCCACAGTGTGCGCAGGAGGAGGTGAGAGGGGGCACAAGCCACACCAGGGGCCAGGGGTGACCTTGGGGACATGAACATAAGCCCTTCCCTGCTCTGCCAGAAACGTGGACGGACTTCCACGGACCCTGGAGACGGGTCCGTGCAGATCTTAGCCAGCTCCTCCGAGGCAGGGAGACACGTGGGTCACAATTACTGGAATCATTGCAAACGCACTCGAAACAGTTCCTGAGCGGGAGCTTCTGGGGGCATAGGAGGGGTGGGGGAACCCTTCAAAGACCTCTCTTTTGTGCTCTCGGATTTGCCCATCGGCAGCTTCTTGTCTCCCAGTCTGGAGGCGGACTTTTAGAAGAAAATATGAACTCTCCTTACATTCCTGGAATAGTCGTCAAGGGGGGGAAATGACTTTCAGAAAAATCGTGGTCTTTGTAGGGGAAGGAAAGGAACTGCACCCCTGGGCCCTTCCCGAAGTCGATGCTGCTGCCAGAAGCGCGGGGTGAAGCTACTGGTCCGGCAGCCTGGGAGTCATTTCAGGACACGTCCGACCCTGGCCCCCTTTGATTCTCAGCAATGTTTTTCACTTAATATTAATCACTTGGCCAGAACGGGAGGCTAATTCCTTCATGGACCCAGGGAGCTTTCCAGGCCACAGAATTCCAGCACCTTACATAATGAGCCCAGCTGCCTGCACCGACCTGCGGGTGGCCTGCTTCTAGGACTGCGATCGCCACACACCTGCTCTGCAGGGCTTACAACTCTGGCTTCGGGTGCCTGAGAAGGGTCAAACATCTTAACGATTCAAAGAAGTATTGTCATTTCTTCCCTTAGGACGCCGGATGTTGGAAATTCGGCAGAGATTCTGTTTTCCGGGGGGGAGCCGGGGAGGGCGGTTAGAAAATTCCGCCAATAACTCTGAGGAGTCATCCCTAGATTTGCTCTGCCCCATCCAGAAGTTCTTGTCCAGCCACAAAGCATCCATCTGAAGAGGGTCAAGAGGAAGAGAGAGCGTGAGCAGCGTTTTGCTGAAACTTTGCAGTCGTGTTTTAGGAAAGCGGCTCCGTTTTCCCGAGTCCTGCACTATGGCAATGCCAAATGCTTGGGATCCATACCTGGTTCAGTCCTTTTATTTCAAAGACCTGGAGAGCTGGAATGAGTGAGTCTGTCAGACCTGGAAGCAAAACACGGTAGGGTTTGTTTCATGCCTTGAGAGCCTGCATCAGACCTCCTGTTTCCATCTACCCGAAGGAGGAGGGGAGCCAGATTTGGGGTAGACTGCCGTACGGGGGGCTGTTTTCAGCATACTGCCTATGTGCTCAGGTCCTCCCCCCCCAGCTCACTAGGTACACACTGTTGTTATTCTCCTTGTATGGACTGAAGAAATCGAATTAAGCACCTCTCTGGAGGTCACACAGCAGGCAGAAAAGAGAGCTGGGATTCGAACCCAGGTCTGCCTCAAGCCCAAGCCTGGGCTCTTTGTACAATGTCGTGGATGAAGGGTTCCCGACATTTTAACCTTGCAGGGCTCCCATATCCTGTGCCAAGCTGTGGAGTGTTGCGGATGGCCCCGGCTTGGAAGCAGCAGCAGGTGGCCAAGATCATGGGCTTCTTTAAATAGAATTTCAGAAAGGACCTGCCCCGGCCTCAGCTCTGGATTCAGAAATGCCTTCTTAGAGTCACGGATGGCATAGACTCTTCTCCTCCGTGGGGCAGCAGGGACTCTGTCTCCTCCTCCCTCCAGGACCAAGGCAGGCTGTGCTTGTCTGTGCAGGCAGAGTAACCACGCTGGACAGCCCCACCATGGCCTTGGTCCAGGACCTCCACTCACTGGGGCTGTCAGCAGTGTCTCGGCAACCTGGCTTCAGCCCATTGGCACACGCGTGTCGACCATACAGCCAGCGGAGACGTTTTTATGATCCTGCTTGTTATTTTTCTCTGCACTTCGCAGACGGGAAATGCAGCCCAAGGGAGCGTCTGGCCTTCCTTGCAGCCTGCTGGCCCCCTGAGGATTTGCCTCTTGCTGATCATTTCCAAGATCATGCTTGAGTCCACAGAGATCCCCGGGGTGTCACAGGCTGATATCGTCGTTGTTGCTGTCATCGTTTGTGATCATACATTGCCCCACTTGTACATTGTGCATTGAACTTGTACAGTCAAATGATGTACTCTGTTTAACATTCAGTAAATGTTAAAATCACGAGTCTCGGAAAATACGAAACGGACACAAGCAAGTTGAACTCATCCTTTAATGAGCAAACCAACAGTATGTTACATCAGTTCAAAGGAAACTCCAAGGAACACACAAATACAGAGGCAATCAGGAAAGCCCAAATGAATGCAGAAAATGTGAAACTAGTCAATATCCGTAGGGCAATCATCAATTGCATTCTCACTATGGACGAGAATCATTTGCATTGTTCTAGGTGTTCTGTAACCTACGGCATAGCCTACTGGCTCAAAGACAATGAGAGGGGCAGACCCCCCAAATCAGATGACCCTGGAGGGGCCGGCTAGGCTGGGAGCCAGTAACCTTTTCGGTCTATTTCAAATTCTTGCAAATTTCCCTGACGCCCTCATGAAGGTCTACCTTGTGAGCCGTCATTTACCCGTGTTGGGTTAAACATTAAAACGATGCCTTAAAATTACTCACAGTTTGAAATGTGTCTTCCAGAAAGATATGTTGAGGCCCTGACCCCTACTACCTCAGAATGTGACAAAGTTTGAAATAAGGTTGTTGCAGATATCAATTCGATGAGGTCATATTTTGATGAGTCGGGAGGGCCCTTAATCCGATATGACTGGTGTCCTTATAAGGAGTGGGGAAGAGACGCGGAAGCTCAGGCAGGAGGGGAATGCCGTGTGACGGTGGGGTCCAGCTGCCAGCCGAGGGGCAGGACAATTGTCAACAGCCACCAGAGGCTGAAACAGGCAACGGGGTGCTCCTCCAGAGCCTTCAGCTGGAGCCCGCCCTGCCGACGCTCCATTCTGGACTTCTGTCCTCTGGATCCGTGACACAGCGCATGTGTAGTTGAAGCCCTCCACTGTGAGGTACTTCGTTATGGGACCCCCAGGAAATGAGACGCTCACCACGGAGACAATAGACCGATCAGGGGCCAATGCAGGCTTTTCCGCACTGTGGCTTCCACATCCACAGTGCCCTCACCTCCTGGACAGAAGTGCCCTTGTGCCTCCCATCCCACCTCCCAAAATTCTGTGTCGGCTTTTTTTTTTCTTAAATTCCTACCCCCCATCTTTTTTGTAAAGTCTTATTTATTCTGAGAGGGAGAGGGAGCGCTCAGGGGAGGGGCAGAGAGAGAGAGAGAGAGAGGGAGAATCCCAAGCAGGCTCCACACTCAGCACAGAGCCCGACACGGGGCTTGATCCCATGAACTGGGAGATCAAGACCTGAGTCGAAATCAAGAGACGGACGCTTAATGGACTGAGCCACCCGGGCGCCCTGGCTTTAAATGCTCAAAGTGGAGGAGAAAAGCTGACTTGTCTGAGCCTACACACAGGTCATTGGCCAAGGCAGGATTGGAATCCAGGTCTGACTCTGGAACTGGGCCCCTTCTGCTTTGCCTCACCAACAGCTACCGTGTGACCCAGCAGGTCCAAACCCACGGGAGCCATCGAGAGGGGAGACTTCCTGAACCCGCCTGCCCGCCGCCCCCAGGGCCCTGCTCCACGCCGCTTTCTGGGTTCGGCTTGAATACGTGGGTCCTGTTTCCGACCTTGCCTGAGGCAGGCCCAGGTAGAGCACATCACCATGGTAACCCTTGTTTCCGAGGGACGGCCGATTGCTTCTGGAAAACCTGACACCTTGGTTCCCAACACTTAGTGCTCTGTGGGTCTGCAGGACGAGTTTGATTGGCACCGCTCACAGTTGGCGAGGCGGATACGCTTCTCAGCTTTATGTCCCTGATGTGGTATCCAGGATACCAGGAAACATGATGTGTTGGCTTCCAGAGAAGAGGGAGAAAGGGAGCCGGGTGTGTCGTCTGCACTGGCTCCGGGCTGTCTGATGAGAGGGGCTGGCCGTGCTGGTGCTCTGGCTGGGCTATGGGGACCCCTGGGCTGTGTCCCACCTGTGTCCCCCAGGGAGGGTCCCCTGGGCTGTGTCGCACCTGCGTCCCAGATGAGTGCTGCCTCCCGTGGCCACCACCTGTACCATGTTGAAATCTGGCGTGACCCCCCCTGGGTTTCCACTGGCCCCCAGGAGACAGAGAAGAGAGGGATGCCATCGGTCGCTTGAAAGTTGGCAATGGCAGACACGGCTGGTCCGTCAGCCGGTAGCGATTCCCCCTTCTTGCCTTCTTTTTTTTTTTTTTTTTTTAATTTTTTTAATGTTTATTTATTTTTGAGACGGAGAAAGACAGAGCATGAACGGGGGAGGGGCAGAGAGAGAGGGAGACACAGAATCCGAAGCGGGCTCCAGGCTCTGAGCCGTCAGCCCAGAGCCTGACGCGAGGCTCGAACTCACGGACCGCGAGATCGTGACCTGAGCTGAAGTCGGACGCCCAACCGACTGAGCCACCCAGGCGCCCCCCCCTTTCTTGCCTTCTGAAGCGTCTGCCGTGCTAACTGCTTTCCCTTTTGCCAGATGCACATTCTCCCAGGCTCCCCTATGGCCCACGTGGCCACCAGACAGAGTGCTGGCCAGGGAGATATTTGGCGACATCTCCTCCTAGGAGGCAGATTGTTCCGGGGCAGTTGTTCCCTTCCTAGTAAAAGGAACAGAGGCTGGAAAAGAGCGCCTTTCTGCCTCCTGTCGGGGATCATTCATGTGAGGACGTGCCATTTGCAGCCCTCTTGGGGTCAGGAGAATCGCTGACACTGACCAAGCATGTTGACACGACTGAGCTGCATCTCTCCACTTGTGGTCTCTGGCTTTTTGACATGACGAAGGACTTAAATTTTTTTTTTTTTTTAAGTTTATGTATGTATTTTGAGAGAGAGAGAGAGAGGGAGAGGGAGTGAGAGAGTGAGTGTGTGCAAGTCGGGAAAGGGCAGAGAGGGAGCGAGAGAGAATCCCAAGCAGGCTCCACGAAGTCAGCACCGAGCCCCACGTGGGGCTCGAACCCACGAACCGTGAGATCATGACCTGAGCCGGAATCAAGAGTTTCGTGCTTCCCGACCGAGCCACCCAGGTGCCCCACGAAATTCCTGGTGTTGTCTGAGGCTTTGCTACTCAAAGTGGGGTCCCAGATTCGCATCTTTGGTATCCCCCAGGAGCGTGTTAGAAATGCAGATGCCGTGGCCCGGCCCCAGACCTACCGAATCAGAGTATACATTTAACAAAGACCTCCAAGTGATTCGTGTGTACATAAAAGTGTTAGAAACACGGACCTGGCGGCGGGGTTGGTGGAGGATGGGTATTGGTGGTACATATAAACCTCTCATAAGAACTGAGATTTTTCTGGAGACTCATTTTCTTGGTGGTATTTTTGCGTTTACACTCCTTTAAGCTAGGAGCAATGAAATCTTAATTCCATTAAAAGGAAGGCAAAGCGTCCCCCCAACCCCCTCAGCAGCCCCCCCCCTCCCCTCCCCATCCAACTGCAGAAATGCAAGGGGGCGGGCGGGTCCAGGATCCAAGACCGATGGCTGTGGGCACAGGGCACATTTGTACTTGGCCCATTCCTCTTAGGGTTCTATCTTCCCTCATCTTTTCTGAAATCTGAGCTTTACCATTAGAAAGATTAAAACCTGCCTGTTCAAAACAGAGCCCTGCAAAGTAAAAAGTGTTGCCTGAGGCTTTTTCTTTTAAAAAGCTTGTTTCCCTTCTCAGACAAGCAGTCAGGAGGCTCGGAGGAGAAAACCTTCTCCTCTGGTGTGAAATTTAGCTTCAAGGAATTGTCAGGAGACGGGGAAAGGGGAGTTCTTTCTTAAAGACGTACACGAAGACCTCAAATCCCTCGTAGTCAGTCCCCACAATGCCAGGGTTTTAGAGTCTGGGTTTTCCCTTCTAACAGGGCTCAGTGCTGGAGAAGCACGTTGGCTGATAGAAGGTGGGATGCAGGGACCACAGCGTTAGAACGTCAGAGAAGATTTTTGGTACCAGAGTGAGAAGGGAGGCACCCCGGCTTGCAGTTCAGCGTCTGCTCCCCCAACCCCCGCACAGAAGGAGGTCTGAGGCCAGGAGGGAACCGGGCTTTCCAGAGTGTGGAGTCGGGGCCAGAACCCAAGGCCACGTTAGCCCCGCCACTGTCCCCCATGCCTGAGTTACCAGGAGAGGAACTTGAAGGCCGCCTGGACTCCCCCCGTGTTCTCAGGGAAGCCAAGGCCTGGAGAGGGGGCATTGCTGGTGCTTCAAATTTGGCCAAGGTCCCAACTTTGCTCCTTCTAGCCGCCCTTGACCTCTCAGAGCTCCGTTCCCTCCTCTGGTTGAGATGCCGAAGGACGTGATATTCACAGCCTTCCCCACCACCTTCTAGCCAGCAGCCTGGCCTTGCGGCACTTGCCTCCTGGTCCTCCCCCTGGAAAACGAGGTGAAAGTTCCAGAGGTTGCAGAAGAAGCCAAGGGAAGGGGGCTGATGAGTGACCGCAGACGTAGACAGAGGATCAGACCCAGGAACCAGGAAGTGGAGTGTGGAGAACAGGACGGGGCGGGGGCGGGGCGGGAAAGGCCACTGAGCGAGAGACTGGAGAGTAGAGAATGTTTTAAAGAGACCTTGAGTGTCTTGTCATTTAATTCCCTCTCAAGGCAACACATTCAACCAAGACCTTCATTCCTGTTTGCGGCTTCTTGGAGGTACATTTCCATTTTGCTCGGGTCCACGTTGGTGGTGCTGAGACGGGGCTCAAAGTGGCCTCGTTTTACTTGGGGGACATGTAAAGCACGTGTACTACCTCTTCTGTGTGCCCGTCGCCCAGAAACAGAGCCCCTGCACCAACCTGAGGCTCCCACATCGCAGGAAGCGGCGTGCAGCCAAGAAGAGCCACAGACGCTTCTGGAATCTTTTGAGCAATCATCGGTTTCTGACCCATCTGCTCCTGTAGTTACTGATGGACCTTCAGATGGCAATAAGGCATAATGGTTCAGACCATATGCTCTGGAGTCGGGCTTCAGGTTCTGGACTGTTCCTCATTGCCTGGTGACTTGGGAAAGTTGATTTACTTACTGCCTTTGGGCCTTTGTTTCCTCGTCAGTAAAACGGGGGTGATAAAGCTGACCTCGTAGAGTTGTTCGGGGGATTAGATAAAATAATAGATGCAAAGGACAGTGCCTAATCCTTGATAAAAAATTAAATAATCGTAGATGAGGATGATGATGAGAGTGGCGGTGGTGGCGATGGTGATTATGATAACGGCAATGATGATGCTTGTTTCTGTAGCCAGATCTTTGCTCAGAGTCCTGCCCTGACCCTCTTGTACACCTTGGCCCTTTTTCTTCCTTACTGCCTTGGGCGGTTCCAGGCCTGGACTCTTGTCCCCTATACCAGCTTCTAAGCGTCTGGCACCGAACTTAACCAGCCACAGTGGGAGGGGCAGTTAAGGCATGGGGTGGGGTGAGGGGATCCCTTATCTCCCTGCCGGAGCTGTTGAAGCTGGCCCTGGGCTCTCCCCTCAGTGTCCGGGCCTTTCTGGCCAGGGAAGGGTTGTCCCAGCAGTCTCACCCCGTCAGAGGCGGGGCTTCAAGTGACATATGCCGTTGAGCCCTGGGCTCTCTGTGCTGAGCTGTGATGGCCCCTGGAGCCCAGACTGGGAGTTCCCGCCCTTCGGGGCTCCGTTTGGGCCTAGCCCCTCAGTCTCCTGGTACCAGCCAGGGGGCTGCTGCCTCTGCTCGAGCCCCCCTGACCGCTGGAAATGGCACCAGTTCAAGTCCTTGTTCATTCAGAACGTAGCTCTCCCCGAGACAGGCCATGCTTTTATGTCAAACCCGTGTGAGCTCTGGCTGCCTTGTCGGTTCCCGCCCCATGCAACAGCCTTACTACTCACCATGAACAGGACTGAGCGCCAAGGACTGAGCGTTAGGCCTGACGGCAGGCCGCTTACCTGCCCCGTATCCTGTTGTACAGGCCCCTTCCTTCGGAGACAAAGAGACGGAGGGAGCAAAGCGGAGTAACTAGTTAATAGATCTGGAACCTGGGCAGAGACGGGAAAACATCTGTAGAACGGAACGACCGAGAGCTTTCTACCTCGACCGTGCCCGCCTTACCGCGTGGCCTCGAGAGGGCTTCTGCCGCTTCCTCCAATTCCAGGGAGCGAGGACTCACCTGACGGCAGCCGGACAGCAGGTGAAGGCCGGGCACCGGAGTCGGGAGGAATGTGACGCCACGCCCACCCGCCACCAAGGGGACAGGATGCACAGTGGCCAGCCTCGCGCGCCGCGTTGGGTTCCAGCAGCAGGCAGTGCTCAGCAAATCCGGAGGCAGGGAGGGAGGAGAACGGGCCCTGCGCTCCTCACCCTTCACGCGGGTGGGGGCAGGCGCCCACGCGCTGTGTTCCTCGGGCAGGCCTGCCCAGGAGACCGAAGAACCAGGCCCGCTTTTTACTTTCCACATGACAGCCCCGACTAGAAACCAGGCCGGCTCTGGGCACGGGGTTCAGAGGACCTCTTCTTTCACTTGGGGTTTGTAGTGGGTTGAATAGGGATCCTCCCAAAACTGCGAATGTGACTTTATTTGAAAGTAGGGGCTTTGCATGTGTAATCAAGTCAAGATGAGGTCAAACTCGATTAGGGTGGGTCCTGAATCCGGGCTGATGGGTATCCTTCGAAGAGGGGGCATGTTTGGAGCAGGGACACGGACCCGCGGGGGAGAAGGCTCAGCGGAGACAGAGGCAGAGACTGGAACGATTCATCTACAAGCCAAGGGACCCCAAGGATGGCCACCCATCACCCAAGGCTGGAAGAGGCAAGGGAGGATCCTCTTCTGGAACCTCCAGCGGGGAGCACGGCCCAGCTGACCCTGTGATTTTTGGACTTCTGGCTTCCAGAACCCCGAGAGACTATATTTCTCTTGTTTTAAGCCCCCAGTTTGCGGTATTTTGTTACCGCGAGTCTAGGACACTCACACCGCGCCCTCGACTCCTGTCTCAGCAGGTGCAGTGGGCACTGAAGGTTATCTGCCGGGACGTTTCTCCCTTCTCTTTCGCTAACAGAACCTTACCCGTGCTCAGGTGTTACCCCCATCCCCTGCTCCCACATGAGTGAAGTGAAGGTGATGTGCCCTGACCCCAGACAGCCCCAATTCCCCTACACAGGCCTGGTCATGTCGCCCAGCGTCCCTGCCTGTGCCCGGCTTTGCGGCAAGAAGACACGAGGGGGTTCCCGGGGGAGGTTTCTGGGAAGAAAGGTTTGTTTTCTCTCTCAAGGAGCCTCCAGGGAAGAAGGCGGCCTCTTCCTCCCGTGCACTTGTCAAGGGGGTAGTGGCCTCGCAAGGCCTGCCTGAGGGTGGGGAAGAGAGGGGGGCGGCACAGGCAGGAGTGGGGCTCAATTTTGTAAGATGCCGCATCATTGTTATTTAAGCCAATTTGAGTTGGGGGGGGGGAGGTTTCTGTTTTGCAGCCCAAGGCGTCCTGACTGACGGCCCCGGGCCTGGTCGCAGAGTGAGTAAGGAAGGCAGGTGAGCACAGACCCCACGGCCTGGCAGGAGAACACAGAACTGGCCGGCTGCTAGGCCGTCTGCCCACCACGCAGCTGCTGCCCAGATTTCGGTCGGCGTCCTTCTTTGTTTCTTCAAGTCCAAATATGGTGACATCACTTTTTGGCTTTCTTCTTGATGTCTCTCACGGCTCGTCCGTGTTGAATTCTTTATTTATTTTTATTTTTATTTTTTTATTATTAAAAAAATTTTTTTTTAACGTTCAGTTATTATTAAAAGATGGAGAGAGTCAGAGCGTGAGCAGGGGAGGGGCAGAGGGAGAGGGAGACACAGAGTCTGAAGCAGGCTCCAGGCTCCGAGCTGTCAGCACAGAGCCCAACGTGGGGCTCGAACTCACAGGCCGCGAGATCATGACCTCAGCTGAAGTCAGATGCTCAACCGACTGAGCCACCCAGGCGCCCCTGATTTTTATTTTTTTAATTCAAATCCAAGTTAGATAACATATAGTGAGATGCTGATTTCAGGAACAGAATTTAGGGATTCCTCACTTCTATATGCCACCCAGTGTTCATCCCGACGAGTGTCCTCCTCAACGCCCATCCCCCAGCTAGCCCATCCCCCCACCCACCTCTGTCCTCCAGCACCCCTCGGTTTGTTCTCTGCGTTTAGGAGTCTCTTATGGTTTGTCTCTGTCTCTCTTGTTTTTTTCTTATTTTTGCTTCCCTCGTCCATGTTGAATTATCCCCTCCCCTTGCAGGATCAGAACACCTGGGATTTGTTTAATCCAAAGGCAACCGGTTCTGGGTGAACACTAGACAGGGGACCTGGACATTAGGCGGTCGGCGCAGGGCCACTGCCATTGACTGCACGTCGTGTTGCTGTTGGAGACTGGCCCTGCTTGTCCCTCCTCGTGATGTCCTCACTGCCCACTCCCTGTCCAGGCCACAGTGGGGCCCCGTGCCTGGTCGCAAGGCTGTATGTGAGGTGAGAGCTAATTTCCACCTCCTCGGTCAGTGATTATCCCTAATACACACTCCCAGGGGGGTCTGGTCCTGAGATCTTCCTGTCTCTGCCATAGGTCCCAGCTCCAGTGGACACAGGCACACGACATTTCAGAGTTGCACTGTAGGAGTCCTATTTTACAGCTCACGACGCTTTAGAGAACCAACCCTCCCAGGGTCGGCTTCTGCCTTGTGCGCCCCCAGCCAGGCCTCTCCCTGTAGGGACCCTTGGTATATTTCACTACCTGTCATACTACAAAAGCATTTTCACTGACACCAACTCTTTCTTTTCTTCTCTTTTCTTTTCATTTTTTTTGAGCAAGAGCAGGGGAGGGGCAGAGAGAGAGGGAGAGAGAGAATCCCAAGCAGGCTCCACACCATGAGCCCAGAGCCCAGTGTGGGGCTCGAACCCACGAACCATGAGATTGTGACCTGAGCCGAAATCAAGAGTCAGACGCTCAACTGACTCAGTCACCCAGGCGCCCCAGACACCAGCTCTTTTCCATTCTCAGACCCAAGGCCAACACCAAGCCCTTCTCAGACACCAGCAGGTGTCCAAGAACTCAACTCGATTTTCATACTGTCCACCTGGAGGTATAGCATCAGAGTCCATGGGCTAAGGGGCTCGTTCCTCTAAGACTTCCCATCCTTCACTTCAGATACCGGGCGCAAGCCTCAGGCTGGCACCTGTGCTCCTGACCAACCCGTACGGATTGGAGGCTCCAATGCTCCTCTCCTTACGGTAGATTGATTTGCTAGAATGGCATGCGGAACTCGGGGAAAGGCTTCCGCTGATCAGTTTATGAGAGGACATAACAGAGGGTATGAATCACTAACCAGATGAAGAAGTATATTGGGTGAGGTCCGGAACAAGGGAGATTCTGTTCTTGTGAAGTTCTGGGCCTGGCTGGATGGCATGGGGAAACATACTGGCTCCCCAAACATGGAAACGCTCCCAAGTCAAATGGCCAAAGCTGCCCTCTTGGGTTTCGATGGCGGCTTCACTACGTAGTCATGATTGGCTAAGCCGTGGGCTCCTGGCCGATTCAGCCTCCAGTCCCTCTCCCCTCTCCTCTCCCCGGAGATGGGGGGCACTGACCATTCTAACCCTAGAATCATAAGACTGGCCTTTCTTTAACCACTCCACCCTCAGGCAGTCACCTTCAGTAATAACAAATCACCGATTTCAACTTTATGGCTCTGAAAGGTTTTCAGGAACCGTGCACGAAGGCCAAATGTATCTGAGAAATATGTATTTGGTCATCGGAGTGGTTTCCTATAAATCACTCTACGTTGGCATTTCTTAGTTGACCCCGCATTTCCCACGCTTGGTGCACTGGAGCTCTGGGTACCGACATTGGCGTTCTGAACCCTTCTTCCCCAGAGGCCCTCGCGTTCCTTGCAAATTGGCCCACTGGGCGCCCAGAGTCTTGCATTCAGGGAGAAGCAAATTTAAGCAGACACTGTCTTAGCATTGTGGGGAATGAGATCTCAAGGAGCAGGGTGGGGGTCAGGGGAGTACCTGGGAGGATAGGGAGTCTGCACAAAGTTGCATTATTGAGTCAGCCACTGCAAAAGGCAGCGAGGTGCCCGATCCTGCAGACTCTCTGAGCATGCTATGAAATGTGTCTTAGAACTACACGCCCAAGGAACGAAGTGGGAAATAGTCCGCTAGCTACTGACCCCATTGGTCAAGGGTATCCCATGGGTATCCCTCAACTAGCAAGTTGAGGGCGAGGGCTCTGAGGTCAGCTTAAAGCCTGCTCAGAGCTGGTTGCTGCAGCAAAAGTGGAGCGAGCAGTGGGCTGAGAGCCCTCCGGAGGGGTGCCCAAGAGTAGTGGGATACCACCCCCTGCCCCCCACAAGGGAATGCTTGGCCTCCTGACTTTGCACCTGCATAACCATGCACTGAGTCTCGCCAAAGCCCTGGACAAAGATGACTGGTTTCACACTGGCCACATCTCTGCCTAAGAGGTAGCTGACACAATCCTTTTCTAAGACTCACATGCTCTAATCCATACCTTGTTGCCCCGTTTTTTATTTTTTTTATTATTTATTTATTTATTTTTTAATTTTGTGAATGTGTATTTATTATTGAGAGACAGAGAGAGACAGAGCATGAGCAGGGGAGGGGAAGAGAGCGAGGGAGACACAGAATCCGAAGCAGGCTCCCGGCTCCGAGCTGTCAGCACAGAGCCCGACGCGGGGCTGGAACTCACGAACCGCGAGATCGTGACCTGAGCCGAAGTCGGACGCTCAACCGACTGAGCCATCCAAGCGCCCCTTGAGTGGCTTTTAAAAAACAGGGCAACAAGGGGTACCTGGGTGGCTCAGTCGGATGAGCGTCCGACTTCGGCTCAGGTCACGATCTCGCGGTTCGTGAGTTCCAGCCCCGCGTCGGGCTCTGTGCTGACAGCTCGGAGCCGGGAGCCTGCTTCGGATTCTGTGTCTCCCTCGCTCTCTGCCCCTCCCCCCACCCCCCAATAAATAAACATCAAAAAAAAAAAAATTAAAACAAACAGCCAAGGGAGGAGGTGTGTGGGGCAGAGCCCAGGCACTTCCAAGCACGATGCACCTAGACGTTCTCTCCCAGCGAGAGTCGTGGACTTTCCCCAGCAGCAACGTGCATAACACACACATAAAATTTTGCTGACGGGAGAAGCGCTCCTGAGCCTTGGTGCCCAGTGTTTTTATTGGATCTGTTTCGTGTAGACCGGGTTGGGTGCTCAGGGCCGACCTCAGTCGGCAGCCTCTCTGGAGGTCGAGCTGATCACCCATGGCCCAAAGAAAGCGTCCACCATAAAGCACAGTGTTAGGTGATCTGCTGTGTGGCCCGGGGCCTCCAGGCAAACAGACGACTCTTACCAGGCAGGACATTCCAAGGGTTTGGAGGTCATCTCCCAGGAGCCGAGGACAAAGGCCAGACCTCTCTTCTGCCAAGGTTAATTCCTAACTGCACGGTACCGAGGACACACGTGTCCGTGAACATGCACATCTACACACAGACTTCCGGGAATGGAAGTTCCATTAGTTTGGGGCTGCTCAAGGAGTCATTTCCCCCAAAGTTCCTCTCGCCTCCCTTTCTCCTTCGTTACGTAGCAAATAGACATCCGAGGCCCTCTCTTGTCGCCGCACCCTCCCGCTGGCGACCAGTCCCTTCCTTACGTTTTTGGGGCCCCCCCTGCCTGGTGCCTTAGTCTGTGTGGGCTGCTCCAACGAGGTACCGCCCACTGGGCAGCCCATAAACAACCGAAATTGACTTGGCACAGAGTTGGAGGCTGAGCCTGCCGTCGGGGTGCCAGCACAGTCAGCTTCTGGCGAGGGCCCTCTTCTGGGCCGCCGACGGCCAAGCTCTCCTTGCGTCCATGCGAGCGAGGCAGGGGGCAGGGAGGGAACAGCACACTCGTGATTCTTACAAGGGCACGGATCCCATTCGTGGAGGCTCCACCTTGACCTCATCAAACCCACTTACCTTCCAAGGCCGCAGGTCCTAACGCCATCACACCGAGGGGTAGAGCTTCGACCCGGGTTGGGTGGGCCACATTCAGCCCCTAACAACCGGGGAGGCTCAGTGGTCCACACTCAGTGCGGAGGTTGCCTGCGGTCAAGTTGTCCTCACGGATGTGGCTGGACACTGGAGCTTGGGCCACAAACCAGGACG